>NW_011889353.1:11079-393421 GCF_000151845.1 Pteropus vampyrus
ACTTCTGAATGAAGTATATTTCCATCCCTCCTGAAGACTGCCAAGCAGGTCAGTGTCCGTCTCAGTCCTTTGTGGACGGCTTCATTTTCCACATGGTGTAGGAAAGATGTATCGACCCGCGCGTCTGAAAACACAGATTCCTACCACAACGTCCTCGGAATGATTTCCCTTCAAATGACCCTTCGACACTGCAGGTCTCCGTCTGTGGCGTGCTGATTTCTCTGGCACAGAACGAAGGCTGTATACGAAATCTGTAGGTGTGCCGCTTTTCCCAACTACAGACAAGGTGCCCCTGTCTTGCTAGCTGTTCGTGCTGTACAGGGGGAATCGGGGGCAGACCGCAAGCTCAAGAGCATGGCATTCCCGTCAGTTTGCAACGGCACTTCGGTTCTGAGAACTGCACACTTTCAAACAGATCTACTGTAATGGCAGACTGGGATAGAGCAACAGTCATACAAATACAACGGGCCTAACGTCAGACGCAAACCAAAGATGTATCACCCGGTTGACGAGCAACAATTGCAATTCTTTCGGCACCATCTGAGTGCTGACTGATTTCCCATAATATAGCAAAGGAAGGGATAAATTGTTGACTGCACTTCTGCCGAAGGAAATCCGGCATTCGAACAGCAGTTTCCTTTGTGCGTGCCGCATACTTTCTACAATTTGTACAGTTTTTCGATCTCTTCGTACTGGCAAATGGTGAACCGAAGTCTGAAAACATCATCCCACATCCTTCCTCGGTGCGGTCTCCTGTCATTTCACCATATACCCTCTCTTCCAGGACACAGAAGCCTGAACCCGCTTCGTACGAAATTCTGCAGGGAAACATCCCGGGTTTCCAGGTTCAGTTGCCCACTTTGCTGCTCGTGGAGGATTCTCGCTTTCTGTGAGTATGTCCAATTACCAATCTCTTCTCATAACAATACTGCAGCCCATTAGACGTACCTGTATATCACTCAGCCAAGCGGACGGTACCGAGCAGCGTTTCCGAACAGAAGCTTTCATAGTGGATGCGCGTCTTTCCACAGTCTTTTCTCAATATTGCTCGTCAGAGTCTTCAAACTTCTGAATGACGTATATTTCCATCCCTCCTGAAGACTGCCAAACAGGTCAGTGTCCGTCTCAGTCTTTGGAGACGGCTTCATTTTCCACATGGTGTCGCAAAGATGTATGGACCCGCGCGTCTGAGGACACAGATTCCTAACACAACGTCCCCGGATTGATTTCTCTTCAAATGACCCTTCGACACTACAGGTCTCACTCTGTGTCGTGCTGATTTCTCTGGCACAGAACAAAGGCTGTATACGAAATCTGTATGTGTGCCACTAGTCCCAACTACAGACAAGGTGCCACTGTCTTGCTAGCTGTTCGTACTGTGCAGGAGGACGCCAAGCTCAGGGAACATAAAGAACTAGAGTGTTTTTTTTCCAGATTCTTGGTACTCAAAGGAGGACACATCGAAACAGACCTACAGTGGTGTCACACTGAGAGACAAGAGCACTCATGTGGAAAACGACGTTGCTCAGAACTCGCTCAAATCCAAAACTGTATTAGCCTCATGACAGTCGAGTGCTGCTTTTGCTTCTTGTGCACTCCTAGCGTCCTGACTGACTTCAAAGAATAGGCCTATACGACCGCCAAATCATGACGGAACTTCTGCATGACAGAATGAAGGCATTCAAAACAGAGTTTCCTTGCACGTGCTGCGGACTTTCTCTATACTTGATGGTATTTCTCTCTGTTCTTCCTGGCAACACGTGATCCGAAGTATGGAAACACCGTTCCATATTATGAATCGCTGCCGTCTAACGTCTTTCCAGCATAGACGCACACCTCGAAAGACGGATGCCTGAACCCGCTTCAAACGAATTTCCACAATGAAATCTGCCAGGTTGCCGGAATTCATTACACAGTTTGTAGATGTTGAAAGATTCCAACTTGGCTTCGGAAACTACCGTTTTCAATTCGCTCTTTAGCACAAGACTGCAGCCCGTTCACAGTATCTGCATATCACTTAGAATGAAGGAGGAGAATGGAACACGGTTTCTAAAGGCAAGCTTCTAGAGGGGAAGCGGCGCTTTTCAAAGCCTCTGCCTCCAACAGGATGCGTCAGAGTGATCCCAACTCTGAACTAATCATATTGGGACGCAGCATACATGTTCCAAAATTTGGTCAGTGTCCCTCTCCTCACAGCGTCTTTGGGAGACGGTTTCAATTTTCACATGCAGTCCAGAAGATTCAGGATTCGACAGGAAACGCGGCTTCCAGGAACACAGATTTCAAGCACATTCTCCCCAGAGGGATTGCTCTTCGTATTAGCCCTGGACACGACATGCCGCATACAGAGCCCTTCTGTTTTCCCGAGCCAAGAGACACTGTATCGGAAAGCCGCTCACCTACCACTAGTACAAACTACAGAGAAGCTGCCACTGTTTTCCTCACTGCTCGTACATCGGAGGCAGACGGCAAGCTCAAGAGCATGGCATTCAAGACAGTTTCCCAGCGGCACTTCGGTGCTGAAAACTGCACACTTCCAAACAGATCTACAGTTCGGCAGACTGGGAAGAGCAACAGTCATATCAAAAACAGCGGGACTAAGGTCAGACTCGAACCAAGGATGCATCACCCGGTTGACGAGCAAGAATTGCAATTTCTTTTTGTACTCTCTGAGTGCTGACTGATTTCCCATAATATAGCAAAGGAAGGGATAAATTGTTGACTGCACTTCTGCAGAAGGAAATCCGGCATTCGAACAGCAGTTTTCTTTTTGCGTACTGCATACTTTCTACAATTTGTACAGTTTTTCGATCTCTTCGTACTGGCAAATGGTGAATCGAAGTCTGAAAACATCATCCCACATCCTTCCTCGGTGCAGTCTCCTGTCATTTCACCATATACCCTCTCTTCCAGGACACAGAAGCCTGATCCAGCTTCCTGCGAATTTCTTCAGTGTAAACTCCCCACTTTCCAGTATCAATTTCGCACTTTGTAGCTTTTGGAAGATTCTCACTTTTATTCTCGAAGTAGAATTACCTAGTCGCTTCTTAGAGCGATACTACAACCCATTCAACATACCTGTATATCAATTAGCATAAAGGAAGTGTACACGGCAGCGTTTCTAAACAGAAGCTCACGTAGTGGATGAGCGTCTTTCCAAAGCCTTTGCCTCAAGAATTATCCGTCAGTGTGGTCCAACTTCTGAATTTTGTATATTTGCATTCCTGCCTTAATGCTTCCAAGCTGGTCTGTTCCTGTCTAAAATCTTTTGAGACGATTTCAATTTCCTCGTGGAGTAGCGAAAATATTGTGTTCATGTGTGGAACTGCGCTTCTGAGGACACAACTTCCTAACACATCATCCCCAGAATGATTTCCCTTCAAATGATCTTCGACACTACAGGCCACACACTGTGGCTTTCTGATTTTTCTGGCATAGAAGTAAGACTGTATACGAAAGCTGTATGTTTGCTGCTACTCTCAACTACAAGCAAGCTGCCACTGTATTACTACCTGCTAGTGCAGTCTAGGCAGAATCCAACCTCAAGAGCGTAAAAGTCAAATGTGTTTCCTACTAATTAGTTGCAACTGAAAGTGGACCCGTCAAAACTGATCTACAGTTCTGTTGCACTGAAATTGAGCATCACTCCTGTCAAAAACAACGTTGCTGAGAACTTGCTCAAAGCAAAAAATCTTTTACCCCAAGGACAGTCAAGAACTGCATTTCCTTTATGTGCATTCTTAGCATCCTGAGTTACTTCAAAGAATATGCCAATACGACTGCCAAATCTTTGACGGAACTTCTTCATGACAGAAAGAAGGCATTCGAAAAGGATTTTTTGCATGTGCTGCAGACTTTCTCTAAAGTTTATAGTATTTCTACCTGTTCTTAATGGCAACGTGTGAACCAAAGTATGGGAACACCATGCCTTAATGTTCATCGCTGCAGTCTAATGTCTTTCCAGCATATAGGCTCACCTCTAAAAACGGATGCCTGGACCCGCTTCATACGAATTTCCACAGTGAAATCTGCCATTTTTCCGAAATCATTAAACACTTCGTATATGTTGGGAAATTCCAACTTTGCTTCAGGCCCTACAGTTTTCAAGTCACTATGTAGAATAAGACTGCAGCCCATTCGAAATATCTGTATATCGTTTAACAAAAAGGATGAGTACAGAGCAGCTTTTCTAAATCTAACTCTAACTCTAAAACTAACCCTAACCCTAACCCTAATCCTAACCATGAAATGAAAGCTACTGGAAACCTGGGAATTTCAAATATCAAAGAAAGAACTTTTCACGAGCCTGTAGCGCTAAACCAAATATCCCAAACACACTTTGTTTTGGTATTTTTCTTAATGAACAAGTTAGATCATTCTGGCCAAACTATTGCAGGCAAAAAGCTTCCATCTACACACTGATATTCCACAGGCTTCTGTTTCGGCTGGGTGCTCCATTTCCATGACCTATGATTGTTCTAGGTAGATGTCTTGAATTGCAGTGGAGTTGAGAGCATTGACTTAAGGATTGCCCATAGGGCGGCGAGCTTCTACTCTTTCAATAGCTATAACGCATCAAAGATAGTTTGGAAAACTGACAGTTTTCTTGAGGTTATTTCTCACGAAGTGGGATTCGGGAGCAAATCTTGGAAGGCAGGCTTTATGCCGAACACACATCAATTCATTATTTTCGTTACTATCGTTCGCTGTTTCAACACTTAGGTATTCAGTATCTATTGCAGTCAATCCTATTGAATTGTCTATGAAATACGTTTAAGAATGCCTGTCTTCTCTAACCAAAAGTCTTGTGAATGTATTCATCCCTGTATTGATAAATGCCGTGTAGCCCTGATTGTACATATAAAGGTATATGGGAAGAGTGGATGCCTATGTCTGGGTTTTATGCCGTACCATTTCCATGAGTCATGGATTTCTCCCCACTGTTCTAGACTCCAGTGAAACTAAAACCAATTCTGTCCTGAATGTCGCTCTTTTTATTGAGATATATGTCAGGACAAATGAAGAGTTTTGGAAGTTCCCTGTAGAAATCCATCATTGGTTCACTGACACTAACCAGGCATTGTTTCTTTATCGTGGAGAACTGATATCGCTGTTTCATGTATTGGTTATGTTTAAAAAACCACGAGTGGTAAAGTTTGTCTGGCGTTTTTCATGCAACATGCAGGCTCTGCATACTAATGCAGAATTGAACATTCAATTGTGGTTAAGAATTTATAGGCATCTCAAGGCCACCTCCTTACAATGTTTCAGGTAGGCACTGCCGCATTGCTGGAGTCTCTATGTCGTGTAATAAAATGTTCTTTAGGAACACGTTATATCACTCCAACCAAAAATATTTGAGGCTGTGTTTGAATAAAAAAAACTTGTATTTCACAGTCTTCTGTGTAGGCAGGAAGCTGCAGTTTTACCCTGTAGTCTTCTTCTAGGCACAGTACTCCTTCCAGGGACTGCAGAAGGCTAATTTCACGAGATTTCAGAAAGGCAGTTCAACCTTCACCGTTGTGCAATGAGCTTCTACTCTTTCGGCATCTACAATGCATAAAAAAGATTCGGGAAAAGGGGCATTTTTTCTAAGGTATATTCGCATCAAGCAGGATTAGGCAGGAAACCTCGAAAGTCTGGCTCTATCTCGAACATACTTCAAATCTTTGTTGTCACTACTATGGTCTTGTGTTTAAATCAACAAGTACTCGCCATCCATTAGAGACATTTGGTTGGAAATGTCAACGAAAGAACTTTTTGCAAGCCTGTGGCGCTATCTCAAAAATCCCATGAATGCTTGGTTTTTGGTACTGATACACGCTTTGATGATGGAGGTCGCTCTGAGAATGATATGTACAAAGTGATAAAGTCCTGAACTGCACTTCCTGTGTTACATTTCGGATTTGAGCAGGCTGTTTGTGCCAGTGTTCTATTCCACCGTTAATGTAAAAGCCGTTCTGTCATGAGGGGAGCTCTCTTTAAGAAGCGATTTGTTGTCAGGAACAGAGGCCATGGCTGGAAGCACACTTTCGAGTTCCATGGTCGTTAAAGTAAAACTTTGTCCTCATGGCATAGGCAGGTCCCAACAATTTTCATTTCCAAAGCGGTTCTTTGACACATACAGCAAAGTATTACTCTAAAAGCGTGATACCCACTTTTCATTCGCTTTCTCAATTCCTTGTTAATAGATAACCCCGCAGCAAATTATAGTGTCTGTGGAACATAGGTGCCTTATGGCCCTTCAATCGAAAGATCATTCTGCATGAGAAGGTTTGCTTGAAGATGGAGGCATTTTTTACAGACAATTGTTGTTAGATCACTGACCTTAGGTTTCATTTCTGGACAGGCAACTTGCTTCAATGCAGCGGAGCTGTTTTCGAACATTAACTGTGTTGATAGTTGCATGCTGAGTCTGCTTGACCAAGCTACTTTAGAGCAGTGTAAACCGTAAGCACCAGTTTGCTGTATTGTAGCAAAAATGCTGAGTCATTGTGAGTATAATTCCGAACGGCTTCATGTGGGACCCCTGCACTATCTTTTTGCTGACCTTGGCCACTGCTGTCAACAAAGAATTGCTTAAAGGCCAATGAATCAATGCTGAATATTGAAAATAAGACTTTATGAGTTTTAAAAACACTTGTTTGAAAATAGAGGAAGAGAAATAAGGTGGAAATCACCTGAAAATCACTTAGAAATCACTACGGAATTAGACAGAGATCCAGTAAACACATGGTGGAATTCACTTGGGGAAAAAGGAATACCACACCCTATCTGGTATCTACCAAGTGAGCAATCTTGTTGCTTTGACCATAGGTTTTTACTTTACTTCAGAGAATGAACCAAGGTTCAGAGCATGAATCTTATTGCTATGGAGTTTACCTTATATACGAGTTTGGCCTGGTGTTGTGTTTTCAAATATTCTCCAAACTTACCCCTGTTCCAGCAGAGGACTGCCTCCTAGGCCATGAACTTCCGATGACCTTTTTTTCCCTACCAAGAATGTCTTGTGACTGTTTGCCAAGTCCTCTACCCAAAGACTCATTATTTAACGTAGGGCTAGATTCTGTGGGCTACGATCCCCACTCTACTTCTTAGAAATAGGAGCAATACTTGGTTGTAATTCCAAGCTCCCCATTGAGTATTTTAAAGACAGTCTAGGCTTTGGCCAGGTTTCTTAGTGCCCACACTACCTTCTCTTGCCAGAAGAAAGGGTCGGTTTTGCAAGCTATGTTCACCTTTCAATAATTATCTAAAAGGGAAATTGGTGACGGGGGACCAGTTTGTGCTGAATGTACTGTTATGAAGACACAGAGTTGGTGCCATTGGCCCAATTTCTATCGTAAATTCTTTCATGGGAGTACAGTCTAGGATGCGTGCACCCAGTCCTCCATTCTTTCTCCTTCTAGGAGATGACATCTTGGTTCTGTAGGCCAAGGTGTCCACAAGAGTTTCAGGTAATTAGGACCAGGCTGGACATTTGTGGGCCTAGGTCTTGAGGCTGGACATTGTTACCATATGGATTGTCTAGACGATGTGGGCCTGAGCTTTAACTATGTCATTTGAGGAGATCCAGGCTTGGCTCAGATTTCCACAATCACCTTTTTATTTTTCTTTCCTAAGTAGGTTTTTGCTTTCTGACAAGGACTTTAGGCAATATTTGTTCACAGAGAACAAGATTTGAAACATGGGCTTACTCCATCATTTCAGTCATTGTCGCAGAAAGTCACAAGAAATGCTCTGGAGTAATTTCCCAAATCTAGTTTCTGGAACTAGAAATAGAAATTGTAACTGCCACCAAGGATAGCACACTGGATCACAATAAAAATGCAGGCAGGAGACCAGGTCCTAGGTTTCAAGATAAGACTCAAATTACCCTATAGTTTAACTTATCCTATCTACTAGTTTTCAGAGAGCATAGGCTTGGAGCCTTGGTTCTCTGTCTCCATTCTACATTTTGTTATGAAAAGGCAGTCCTTGTGACTTGGGCCATATCACCAATGCACACCTTTCACAAGGGAAGATGATGTATTGCTTTCTTTAACATAAACAGTGTATATAACTAAGAAAATTTACATCAGCACTGAGAAAACACTAGTATGTGTGCAAAAGAAAGTGGGCAAGAGAGACTTCATACTTACCTCCAATGAAATATCATGTTCACATTCCAAACCTTATGTGAGTTCAACAGTATATGGGGGCAATCAATGATCACTAATTCGTCTCTAATTCTGTCTGTATGTCAGAAAAACTCTTATGTCACTGGAGGCAGAAGTCAGACATTGGCTATGTTCATAATTGAGCCTGAATGTGTGTGAGGAAGCGAATGGATAGCTGTTGAAACCATAGTTGCCATATCACTTTATTGTAGGAAAAATGCTGAGTCTTTTTGAGGTTATTTCTTTATTGCAAAAAAAAAGGCTGCTGAAGAATCTCTCTGTATCAAAACAAAGACTAAAAATCTGTGAGAAACCAGCTAAACCAATATGGAAAAAAAGCTGAGAAATGGACATTGAGGCAGTTTTTCAACATGTTCTTAAAAGCTTGTATTATCCCAGCAGAGGTAATGAGGTGGAAGTCGCCTAGAAATCTCGTACCAAGAATTAGAAAATCTCGCGATACTTACGAGGCTTTCCCACGGGATTCAAGTGACCAGGAAGATACTGGTCTGAGGACAACACAAAAAAATTACGTGAAATTGGGGTGATAGTGTGGCGCTCTTCTACATTCCTTGGTAAAATTCACATAAGCACTGAGGAAATAATATTACGTGTGTAAGATATCCATCTCTCATCCCTTTAACCGAAAGGTCATGTCTGCATGAGAGGCTTGCTGGAAGGCAGCGGCATAGGCTAACTCACACTTGTCTTGGGGAACTGCCCTGAGGTATCCTCTCTGGTTACGCAACCTGCTTGTATACAATGAAAGCAGCGGACACACATAAACCACGTTGAAATTTAGAGACTGAGTCTGAATGATGAAACTACCTTAGAGCTGTGGAAACTCTAATCACCATTATGCTGTATTGTAGCAGAAATGCTGAGTCATTGTGAGCATAACCCTTAACGGTTCTGGTGAGAGATCTACGCTATTCTTTAAGGTGAACCTTAAGCTACTACTTTCAAGAAGAATTTGCTTAAAGGCCAATGACTCAAAGCTGAAATTCTTATTGAAAATAAGAGTTTATGTGACATGTTTTGAAGACACTTGTTTGAGGATAGGGGAAGAGTAATAAGGTGCAAGTCACCTGAAAATCAGATAGTAAACACCAGGGAATGACACGGAGGTCAAGTGAATACCTGGAGGGATTCACCTAAGGATCAAGAAAAACTCTGGAGGAATCTGGTGTCTACGAGGTGACAGGTCTTGTGATGTTGCTTGAGGTTTTTACCTTACCTCTTACAATCAATCAGTCTTCAGTTTGTGAATTGTTTTGCACTGGAGTGTACCCTGCAAATGAGACCGGCATGGTGTTGTGTATTCAAACGTCAGCACAACATCCCCTATTTCCAGCAGTGTACTAGGTTCTGGGCCATGGTCTTCCATCAACATTTTTTTTACCAAGAAGTTCTTGTGACCTTCTGTCGTGTCCTCTATCTAAGGATCCGTTCAGTAAAGTTAGGCTAAATTCTGTGTGTCAAGGTCTCCAACTGCTTTCTGGAAATAAAAGCAATAATTGGCTGTGCTTCCAGGCTCTCCAATCGACTAACTTACGTTCAGGTTTTGATCCAGATTTCCTATTGCCCAAACTACGTTCTAATACCAGGGGATAGGCTTGGTGCTGTAAGGTATGGTCACCTTTCAGGAATTGTATCAAAGGAAAATTGATGACGTGGCATCAGCAAGTGCTGAATGTACTGTTATGATGACACAGGTTGGTGACTTAGGCCTAATTTCTAACGTAAATACTTTCAAGGGAGGACAGTCTTGGAACCGTGCACTGCGTCCTCCTTCAAGGAAATGACAGCTTGATTTTGTAGGCCACATTAGTTTCAGGTAGCAGGGAACAGGCTGTATGTTTGTGATCCTAGGTCTTCAGACTGGATATTGGATATTGTTACCATTTCGAAGACCTTGTCATTGCAGTCATGAGTCTAACTGCTTCCTTTTAGGTGGGCAAGGCTTGGTTTAGATTTCCACAGTCTCCGTTTTGTATTTACTTCCATAAAGAAGGCTTTTGCTTTGAGCCAGGGATCCAGGACACATTTGTTCACAGAAAACAGGCTTGGAACTTGGACTTTTGACACCAATTCAGTCTATGTCTCAGAAAGTCAGAAGAAATACTGTAGGATAATTTCTCTGATCTACTTCCTGGAAATAGTGGAAGGGATTGGAATTGCAAAACTGAGGTCTACATCCTGGTTCCAATTAGGAAATGGAGGCCGGAGACAAAGTTTTAGGTTTCTAGGTAAGACTCAAGTTACATGAGGATAGGCTTACGCTTTGAATTAGAATTTATTATCTACCAGTGGTCAGAGTGGACAGGCTTAGTGCTTTTGGTCCCAGTCTCACTTCCATTTTTCGTTAGGCAAAACCAGGCTCTGTGCCTTGGGCCCGTGTCACCAATCCATATCCTCACACGGGAAGATGATGTACTGCTCCCTTTGTAGTGAAAAGTCCATATCACTCAGAAAATTCACATCATCACTGAGAACACATTAGTCTACATGGAGCAAAAGGTGGCCGAGACTGTCTCCTAACTGTCCTTCAATCCAATGTCATGTCCACATTAAAAATCTAATTTGAAGTTAACAGTATATGCGGACAGTCAATGATCTATAATTAGCCTCTAGTTTACTCTGTCAGGAAAATGTCCTTCTGTTCTTGGAGGCAAAGTCTCATATTGGCAACGTTGATCATTGAGCCTGAGTGTGCTGTGAGGCAGGGACTATAGTGGTGGAAAAAATATCTGCCAATTTTCTGTATTGTAGGAAAAATGCTGAGTCATTGTGAAGATACCACTTGTTGGCGGAAAGAATGACTGCCTCAGAATTTCTCTATACCTAACCTCAGACTACAAATTCTGAGAGGGGGTGGCCTAACAACCAAAAAAATAAATCTGAGACATTGACATTGAGGCTGTCCCATCAATGTGTTCTGTCTGAAGAGGCTGATTTTAGCCTAGCAGAGGAAACTGAGGTGGTAGTTGTCTGAAAATCTCATAACAAGAATTAGGGAATCTCAAGATACTCACATGGCTTCCCTGTGGTATTCACATGACTGTCAAGAGACAGGCCTGAGAGCATCACAGGGAGTCATGTGATATTGTGGCACTCACCTTTGATTACCCTTCTCAACTTTTTGGTACAATTTAGATAACCACTGAGATAATTATAGTGTCTGTGGAACATAACCACCTAACAGCCCTTCAATCGAAAGGTCATGTCTGCAGGAGAAGATTCCCTTCTCCTGCAGAGAAGATTCCCTAGGGCGGCGGCATAGGTTAGCACTTAGTTGTAGTTAGAAAACAGGCCTTAGGTTTCATCTGTGCTCAGCAACCTTCTTGAATGCAGTGGAAGTTGCTGTCAAACATGTACTGCGTTGATAGTTGGAGGATGAGTCTCCTTGACAAAGCTACTTTAGAGCAGTGTAAACTGTAAGCTCCATTTTGCTGTATTATAGCGAAACTGCTGAGTCATTGTGAGTATAATTCTGAATGGCTTCATGCGGGACTCCCACAGTACTCTTTTATGCGGACCATTGGCCACTACTATCGACAGGGAATTGCTGAAAGGCCAAGACTCAATGCCGAATATTGAAAATAAGAATTTATGAGAAGAGTTTTGAAAACACTTCTTTGAAAATAAGGGAAGAGGAATAAGGCAAAAATTGCCTGAAAATCACTTAGAAATCCCTAGGGAATCACGCAAACCAAGAAACACCTGGTGGAATTCACATGGGGATCAAGGAATATCCACATTAATCTGGAATCTACCAAGTGACCAGTCTTCTTGCTGTGGCCATAGATTTTCACTTTACTTCGTAGAATGAACCAGGCTTCAGAACATGAATCGTATTGTGAACAAGTTTACCTTATATATGAGGTTGGCGTGGTGTTGTGTTTTTAAATGTTCACCCAACTTACTACATCTCCAGCAGAGGACTGCCTCCTACTCCACAAACTTCCAACAACTTTTCTTTTCCTACCAAAAATGTCTTGTGACCGTTTGCCAAGTCCTCTACCTAAATATTCATTATTTAAAGGTTGGCTAGATTCTGTGGTCCAGTCTCCACTTTACCTCCTAGAAATAGGAGCAATACTTGGTAGTGATTCAAACTTCCCAATTGAGCTTTTTAAAGAACAGTCCAGGCTTTGGCCAAGTTTCTTAGTGCTCACACTACTATCTTTTACCAGAAGAAAGGCTTTGTGCTGCAAGGTATGGTCACCTTTCAATAACTGACTAAAACAAAAATACTGACTTGGGACCAGGTTGTGATGAATGTATTGTTATCATGACACAGGATCAGTGCCATCAGCCCAATTTCTATTGTAAATGCTTTCAAGGAAGTACAGTGTTGGAGGTGTGCACAAAGTTTTCCATTCTTCCTCCCCCTAAGAGATGACAGCTTGGTTCTATAGGCCAAGATGTCCACAAGGGTTTCAGGTAAAAAGGACCAGGCTGGATGTTTATGGGCCTTGGTCTTCAGATTGAATATTGTTGCCTATTGGATGGTCTTGACGTTGTGGGCCTGGGCTTTAACTATTTCTTTTTAGGAGGTCCAGGCTTGGTTCAGATTTCCACATTCTCCACTTTATTTTTTCTTCCCAAAAGAATGCTTTTGCTTTGAGACAAGGCCTTCAGGCAACATTTGTTCACAAAGAAGAGGATTGGACTGTAGGCTTATGCCACTCTTTTAGTCTCTGTCAGAGAAAGTATGATGAAATGCTCTTGGCTAATTTTACAAATCTACTTTCTGGAAATAGTTATAAGAATTGTAACTGGAACCAAAGACAGCACACTGGATGTCAATAGGAGATGCAGGCAGGAGACAAGTTCCTAGGTTTCAAGATAAGACTAAAATTACATGAAGACTGACTTAAGTTATCTTAGCTCTAGTGTTAAGTTATCCTAGCTCTAGTGCTAAGAGCAGATAAACTTAGTGCCTTAGTTCCCAGTATTCCTTCTACTTTTTGTTAGGAAAAGACAGGCTTTTTGCCTTGGACCCATTCACCAATCCACGTCCTCACAAGGGAAGATGATGTAGTGCTTTCTCTGAAGGGACAAGTACATATAATTGAGAAAAATTCACATCAACACTGAGATGTGGAACCGAAGGTGGCCGAGACAGATTTTGTATTGACTACCGATCGAATGTGATGTCCACCTTGCATATCTTATGTGAGGTCAATGGTATATGCGGGCAGTCAATGATCTGTAATTCAACTCTACTTTTGTCTGTCAGGAAAACTGTCTATGTCAGTGGAGGCAGAAGTCGCACATTGCCTGTGATCGTAATTGAACATGAGTTTGCTTGAGGAAGTGAAAGGATAGTAGTTGAAACCATAGCTGCCATTGCTGTATTGTAGGAAAAATTCTGAGTCATTGTAAGGATACCTCTTGACTGGAAAAAGAACAGCTGTTTAAGAACTTATCTATATCAAACCACAATAAAAATCTGTGAGAGACTCACTTAACAAATATGGAATAAAAAGCTGAGATACTGAATTGAGGCAGTTTCATCAATGTGTTCTGAAAAAGATTGTTCTAGTCTAGTAGAGTTAATGAGATGGATGTCGCCTGGAAATCTCATGCCAAGAATTAGGAAATCTCACTATACTCAGGAGACATTTCCATGGGATTCAGGTGACCAGGAAGAGACTGGTCTGAGGGCAACACATGAAAATCACGTGAAATTGGGGTGACGGTGTGGCACTTAGTCTCTATTTTATCCTGTTTGAACACACAAGTCCATTTTTCTTCTTTTTATTAATTGTCAACCCACAGGTCAGTTGTGCAAGTGGTGAGTACAGAAGCAGAAAGCTTATTATTAGAGTGTTATGTTCCCATGGCCATAGCTAAGTAGTAATTTTCCAGCCAGCACATTGCCCACTGGCCTTAGCAGAAAATCAAATCCTTGATTCTTTATGTGGAATTAATTCTTTCCCTTATATATCTACACAAGAAATGGAGGAAACAGAGGCCAAAAGTTAATAAGAGGAGGAGGAGGAAGATTAAAGTCCAGCTATAGCAGATAGGAGGGTTGTTAGAACATCCTATGAAACCAGTTATCTGATTCTAGTCTGTGTTTTTCCCTGGCATCTAAATTTCTCTGTACTAGTAGTAAACTTTCTCTAATTATTCCTGAATTATTGGCATGGAAGCAACAGGTTTCACCTAGAGTCGTACACAATCCAACTTGTTCTAAGAATAATAAATCTAAACTACTTCTATTTTGGAGGACTACTTCTGCTAGTGAATCGCCTTGAAGTTCTAGCCTGCTGAGCTTAGTTAAGTTTAGGGGAGTTCCTATCCGAACATAGTAAGGGGGTTTTGGGTTTAGGCATAACCAGCAATTTTGTCCTATGTCTGGGGTGGTCTTATTTAAGACTTTGTGTATTATCTTTAGCAAAGTTATTATTGCTCCTTCTGTTTTTGGTTGTGACTGGTCCAATGCCTTGGCTAAAGAGAAAAAAGGAAGAAGCAGAAGGTTAGACTTATGTATGCTTGAGTCTTAGTCTTAAAGGCACGACTTCCTGAGCTGTCCCCTCTTGTGCTGCCTTCACGTGGGAGTGATGATGGGATGCCATGATGGGATGCCATCTACTTTAATTGCAGTGGGCGTCATCAGGTAGACAGTGAAGGGTCCTTTTCATTTGGGTTTGAGTCCCTTGGAAGTGAACTTCCAGATCCACACAGAGTCTCCAGGCTGAAACTGATGAGGAAGTCTGTCACCCAGGGCTGAATGGGCAGCACAAACCCAGGACTAAATCTCCTTCTGTAAACTTTGTAGGGACTGTAAAGACTTAAGTAAGACAAGGTTACGTAGTTCTGCCTTTTTCTCTTCTTCTATTCTAGGTACTAAAGGTGGGGGTTTTCCAAAGAAAATTTCAAATGGGGTGAATCCATTAATATATGGAGTACAAAAAGGAGAAATTCCTCTCAGGTCCCACCAATTTCGAATCCTAACTTGACGAATGTCTCTTTTAGGGTCCGATTCATTCGCTCTACTTGGCCCAAACTTTTGGGGCCGGTAAGCACAGTGGAGTTTCCATTGCAAATTTAGGTAGCTAGCCAATTATGATCCTTTGCTACGAAGGCTGGCCTGTCACCCGACCCTAAAGTTCCAGGGAGACCAAATCGAGGGAAGATTTCTTGTAGTCGTTTCTTAGTAACTACTAAGGCAGTCTCTTTCCTGGTAGGGAAGGCCTCTACCCATCCTGAAAAGGTGTCTATAAAAACAAGTAAATATTTGTAGCCCCCCACAGTTGGGGTTATCTCAGTGAAATCGACTTCTCAGTGGTCCCCCGGATAAGTCCCTGTTTCTCTATGCCTAGGTTCTTCTATCTTCCCCTTCTCTGGATTAACTTGGGCACAAGCCAGGCATCATGAAGCAATATCCTCTGCAATTCTTCTCCCTTCTAACAAGTGAAAGTAAGGATATAAAGCTTGGAGCATCTTAGTTCACCCTACATGTGTCGTCTGGTGTAGCTGGTGAAGGAGAGTTCTTCCAAGGGCCCCGAGAGCCTGATTTTTACATCTGGGGTCATCTACCACCCCTGTTGGTTCCTAGTGGCTCCCTTGTCTTGAAAATATATGTTCTTTTCTGCCATATAGATTGGAGATGGAGGCAGTTCTGGGTAAGGGACAACAGTCAGTAGATGTGGTGGGGGCCCCACTGGTCTTGTGGCCACTGTTCTTGCCTCTGCATCAGCTCGTTGGTTTCCCTCAGCCCAAAAAGGGACTATTCCCTTTTTGATGCCCTTTACAATAAACAACAGCAAGAGCCTTAGATATCCATATGGCTTTAAGTAAGGCTAAGATCTCCCCCTTGTTCTTGATGTCCTTCCCAGCTGAAGTCAGAACCCTCTTTCCTTGTAGATGGCTCTGTGTACATGTGCGGTGGCAAAGGCATATCAGCTGTCAGTGTATATTGTGACTGCCTTATCCTTTCCCCAACTTAGTGCCTCAATAAGGGCGATGAGTTCTGCCTTTAGAGTAGAAGTCCTATGGGGAAGAGCTTGTGACCAGATAGTGCCAGTTAGAGTTACGACCGCTGCTCCAGCATACCTCCTTCCTTCCTGCATGAAGCTGCTCTTGTCCATGAGCAGAACTTCATTGGCATCAGGCAGAGGGGAGTCTTTGAGGTCTGGTTGCGAGGAACACACAGCGTCAGTGAAAAATATGCAGTCATGAATGGGGGTCTTGGGGTCTGGGTCTGAGCCTGGCAACAGATTGGGTGGGTTGATGACAGTAGCTTTGGATTTTAGCCATATGTTTGGGGTCATCCAGTGCCTCCCTGTTGTTGAACACTTTCTGGGCTATCTCAACAAGTTGGGACAGGTTCATCCCTGCAAAACTTTCTAATTTTTGCAATTTAAGCCGGATATCAGGGGCTGCCTGAGTAGCAAAGGCTTTATTAATTGCCCACTGTTTCTCAGGGGCCTCAGGATTAATGGAGGTGTTTACCTGGCATGCCTCATTCAAGAAACGCTCCAGGGAGGTCCCCATATAACTTCAGTTACCTTAGACAGTTTAGTTGGCTGATGAGCAGTCATCTTAATTCCCCCAATTAGAATCTGGTGGTACCGATCTAATGCCGTTCTCCCTGCCTGAGAATTGTGTCCCCAGTCTGGGTGAGTAGAAGGAAATACCTCCTCAATCTGTTCCCCTGCTTCCTCAACTCTCCTCCCTGCCCTCTCTCCGCCCCCCGCAGCTATCTTTTGGGTTGCAGTCTGAGAGGGCCCGCATTATTCCGCGGTGAAGGGGATAATTAAAAGCTGTTTGCAATCGTCCCAGATGGGGCATTGGGTCTGAAAGACACTAAGAGTCCCATTAATGCCTGGGGTTTCTCAGAGAAAGGCAGATTCTGTGCCTTCCCATTGTACAGGTACTAGTCGAGAAAGGCACATAAACAATAAAGGGCCTGTCTGTGTGATGTCCCTGGGGTGGTGCTTCTCGCAAGGGGAGGATGGCTGGGGTGAAGGTATCGGCTGGTGCCCAGAGCGGGAGCAGTTGGCCCATAGAGGTTACCTGCCTACGTCCAAGGAGGTAAGGCGGTGCTATTTAGCCTCTGTTGTCCTGGATTATAGGGTGGGGGTAGGTCACTCTCCTTCAGTGGAGATTGGAGGACTGAGGGACTGGCTGTCTTGGAGATTCGGTTGTCATATGTTTTGGGGTGCCCACAACTAAGACTCACACCCCTAGAGAAAAGGGACACTGGCGGAGCCAAGTAAGGGGTTCTGAACAAGGTTTAACCATTTATCAATGCAGGGAAACTGATCTGGATGTCCCAGGTCTCTTGTGATAATCTTCCAAACATTCCTCACTAAACCCCTGTCAAAAGAACCCTCCAGAGACCAGTTTCCATCAAAAGACAGCCACTCAACTTCACACAATGTTCTTAGTCTACCTGGAGAAAACTTTATGCCATAGTCAGCTCTCTCTACAAACTCTTCTATGAAATGTTGCAGGAGACACCCCAAGGGTGTCTTCTGTGAACTTACGCCTCCCCCCATCGCTTGCGTGGAAAACACAAGACAGACACTCAGATGAGAACAATTACTGGAGTGTAGGTGGACCCGGAGAGGTCTGCCACCTACAACCTAGACAAGACCAAAGACAATAGAGAGAACCCGATACCAAGGCACAGGAGGCGGCGTCCCACAGCTTGGCCATGGTCCGGGAGATATGACTGCGTCCAGTCTCTCCACGGACTCTAGTGACTAGTCAATAGAAACAGAAAAGTATCTTTTTATCCAGATATCGAGGCCTCGGAGATTCCCGTCAGGATCAGGAACAAAGAGTGTGTCTTAAAGGTTGCGTCCTTGATGATTGCACTGACCCCATCACAGCAGTCAAGGACCCTGGAACGTCTCAGGTTGGCCACCCCTTTGAGTCCGTAGCAGGGATAGCAACCGATTTGGAGGCCGGTCTGGTCTTAGATCTCAGGGTCACTCCCTGAGATCTAACTGGGACCTCCAAATGTTGTAGCTGCCAGTCCCCGATAGACACACAGACCACCAGAAATCACTGAGTTATTGGAAACAAACTCTTTATTCAGCCAGCTGGGTCTGCCAGGGGTACACAGATCTCAAACTAAGCAATCCTGAAATGTAGAGGTACAGGGTTTTTAAGCCTTAAAACCAATTCTACATCCTGTTTGAACACACATGTCTATTTTTCTTCTTTTTACTAACTGTCAATCCACAAGTCGGTTGTGCAAGCAGAGGGTACAAAAGCAGAAAGCTTATTGTTAGAGTGTTATGTTCCCATGGGAGATAGCCAAACAGAAATTTTCCAGCCAACACAATTACCCTCTCTTAACAAAAGAAAAGCATGGAGCTACAAGCTATGTTCACCTGTCAACAATTGTCAAAAAGGAAAATTGGTGATGTGGGACCACTTTGTGCTGAATGTACATTTATGTTGACACAGGGTTAGTGCCATCGGCCCAATTTCTATCGTAAATGCTTTCAATGGAGTACAGTCTAGGAGGCGTGCACCAAGTCTTCCATTCTTCCACCTCCTAGGAGATGACAGCTTGGTTCTATAGGCCAAGTTGTCCACAAGAGTTTCAGGTATCAAGAGCCAGGCTTGATGTTTGTGGGCCTAGGTTTTGAGGTTGGACATTGTTACCAATTGGATGGTCTTGACATTGTGGGCCTGGGCTTTAACTGTGTCCTTTTAGGAGGTCCAAGCTTAGTTCAGATTTCCACAGGCTCTGTTCTATTTTTCTTCCCTAAAAAGGTTTTTACTTTGAGAAAAGGACTTCAGGAAACTTTTGTTTCCAGAGAACAAAATTAGATTATGAGCTACACCATCTTTTCAGTCTAAGACGCGGAAAGTCGTAAGAGTAGCTCTGGGTAATTTCTCAAATCTACTCTGAAAATAGAAGTAGGGATTGTAACAGCAATCAAGTATAGTACACTGGATCCGAATTTGGAAATGCAGACAGGAGACAAGGTCTTAGAATTTGGGATAAGACTCAAATTCCTTGAGGAAATACATGCCCAGTGGTTTAACTTATCCTACTTACTAGATTTAAGAGAGCTTAGGCTTAGTGCCTTGGTTCCCAGTATCCACTCTACTTTTTGATAGGAAAAGACAGGCCTTGTGCCCTGGGCCCATGTCGCCAATCTATATCCTCACAAGGCAAGATGATGTAGTGCTTTCTTTGAAGTGACGAGTGCATATCGCTGAGAAAATTCACATCAACACTGAGAACTCACTAGGATGTGTGGAAAAGAAAGTGGGTGAGGCAGGCTTTGTACTGACCTCCACTCGAAGTATATGTCCGCATTCCAAATCTTATCTGAGGTCCAGGGTATATGCAGGCAGTCAATGATCTATAAGTCGCCTCTACATTTGTCTGTTTGTCTGGAAAACTGCCTGTCAGTGGAGGCGGAAGTCACACATTGGCTGCTTTCAAAATAGAGCCTGATTATGCTGTGAGTAAGCAAATGGATAGGATTTGGAACCATAGCCACCATATACATTTATTGTGAGGAAAATACTGTATCATTGTGAGATTACCTATTCATTGCAAAAAAGGGCTGCTTAAGAATTTCTCTTTAGGCTTCTTAAGACTGAATGTCTGTGAAAGACTGGCTAAACCAATATGGAAAAAAAGCTGAGATACTGATATTGAGGTAGTGTCTTCAACATGTTCTTCAAAGGCCTGTTTATCCTAGCAGAGGTAATGAAGTGGAAGTTGACTGGAAATCTAGAACCAAGAGTTAGGAAATCTCACTATACTCACGAGTTTTTCCTGCTGGATTCAAGTGAGCAATTAGCTACTGGCCTGACGGTAACATACGAAAGTCACGTGAAATTGGGGTGATGGCGTGGTGCTCACTTTTGTGTTACACTTCTATATTCCTTAGTAACATTACATAAATACTAAGGAAATAAGATTATCTCTGTAACATAGCCACCTAACAGCTCTTGAGTCGAGAGGTCATGTCTAAATGAGAAGACTTACTTGAGGACAGCGGCATAAGCTGTCAGTTGTCATAGGTCACTGCCTTGAGGATTCGTCTCTGCTCAGGCAACCTGTCTGTATACAATGAGAGCAGTGGTCACACACTGACCGTGTTGAAATTTACAGGCTGTGTCTGAATGACGAAGCTATCTTAGAGCGGTGGAAACTGTAAGTGCCATTATGCGGTATTGTTGAAGAAATGCTGAATCATTGTGAATATAACCCTTAATGTTCTGATGAGATAGCGACGCTATTCTGGAAGAGGAAACTTTGGCTACTAATGTCAAGAAGAATTTGCTTAAGGCCAAGGACTCAATGCTGAAATATTGAAAATAAGATTTTATGAGACGTGTTTTGAAAACACTTATTGGAGGCTAGAGGAAGAATAATAAGGTGCAAGTCACCCAAAAGTCACTTGGTAATCACCAGAGAATGAATGGAGGTCAAGTGAATAACTAGAGGGATTCACGTGGGGAGAAGGGAATCTGGTGTTTACTAGGTGACCAGTCATGTTGCTGTGGCTTTAGGTTTTTATCTTACCACTTACAATGAATCAGGCTTCAGTCCGTGAATTGTTTTGCAGTGGAGTGTACCCTGTAAATGAGACTGGCTTAGTGTTGTGTATTCAAACGTCCACACAACTTAACCCGAGTTCCCACAGAGGACTAGGTCCTGGGCTATGGACTTCCATTGACCAAGAAGTTCTCGTGACCATGTGTCACGCCCTCCATATAAAGATCCATTCAGTAAATTTAGGCTAGGTTCTATGTGCCTAGGTCCAACCTGCTTTCTGGAAATAAAGAAATGATTTGCCGTGCTTCCAGGCTGTCCATTTGAGTAACCTTCAAAACAAGTCAGGTTTTGATCCAGGTTTCCTAATGCCCAAACTATGTTCTATTACCAGAAAAGCGGCTTGCTGCTATAAGGTATGTTCACCTTTCAATAATTGTTTCAAAGATAAATTGGTGATGTGGAACCACTTTGTGATGAATGGGCTGTTATGATGACACAGGTTGGTGTCTTTGGCCCAATTCCCATGGTCAATACTTATATGAGAGTACAGACTCACAGGTGTGCACCAAGATCTCCCATCTTTCTTCTTCTAGGAGATGACAGTTGGATGCAGTAGGCCAAGGTGTCCACAATAGTTCCAGCTACCAGAGGAAAGACTGCATGATTGTGGGCCTATGTCTTCTGACTGAATACTGTTAATATTAGATGATCTAGATGTTGTGGCCCTGAGTTTAACTGCTTCCTTTTAGTTTGTCGAGGCTTGGTTCCGATTTCCACATTCTCCGTTATATTTTTTCTTCTATAAAGAAGACTTTGGCTTAGATCCAGGGCTCAAGGCAACATTCAAAAACAGGCCTGGAGCTTGGGTTTCAGTCTATGTCGGAGAAAATTGAAAGAAATGCTGTGGGTTATTTTCTCAGATCTACTTCCTTGAAATAGGGGAAGGGATTAGAACCGCAAAACCAAGATCAGCACCCTGGGTTCTAATAGGAAATAGAGGCCTGAGTCAAGGTCCTAGGTTTATATATAAGACTGAAATTACAGAAGGATAGGCTTGCCCTTGGATTAAATTCTCCTATCTACTAGGTTTCCGAGAAAACAAGCTTAGTGCTTTTGGTCCCAGACTCCCTTCTACTTTTAATTAGGAAAAAAAAAAAAACCAGGCCCTTTGTTTTGGGCCCGTGTCATCAATGCATATCCTCACAATTGAGGATGAGGTAGTGCTCCCATTGTGGTGACAAGGGAGAAAATTCACATTAACACTGAGAAGTCTTTAGTCTACATGGTGCAAAAGTTGGTCGAGACAGCCTTCTAACTATCCTCTAATCGCATGTCATGTCCACATTACAAATCTAATTTGAAGTCAAAGGTACATGTGGGCAGTCAACGATATTCAATTCACCTGTAGTTTTGGAGGTAAGTGTCGCACATTGGTGGCGTTGATCATCAAGGTTGAGAGTGCTGTGATACAGGGACTGGGTAGTAGAGGAAACAAAGTTGCAGTTTTCTGTAGTGGAGGAAAAATGCTGAGTCACTGTGAGGATACCACTTGATGGCCAAAAGAATGGCTGCCTCATAATTTCTCTACACCAAAATTCAGACTATAAATTCTATTAGGGACTCACTTAACCACCAAGAAAAGACATCTGAGATATAGACATTGAGGCTTTTGCATCCTGTTCTGAAGGAGTGATTTAGGCCTAGAGGAGGAAAGTGAGGTGGAATTCATCAGAAAATCTCATCACAAGAACTAGGGAATCTCATGAGAATTAAAAGGCTTCCAAGCGGGATTCACGTGACCGTCAAGGGATAGGCCTGAGGGCATCACAGGGAGTCACTTGGTATTGGGTCTATAGTGTGACTCTCACTTTTCATTACCCTTCTCAAGTTTTTGGTAAAATTTAGACAACCACTGAGAAAATTATAGTGTCTGTGGAACATAGGCAACTAATGGCCGTTCAATCGAAAGGTCATGTCTGCAGGGGAAGGTCCGCCTGAGGACTTCAGCGTACACTAACAGACAACTTTTGTTCCATAACTGGCCTTGGGTTTCATCTCTGTTCAGGCAACCTGTTTCAATGCAGTGGAAGCTGCTGTCGAACACGAACTCTGTTTTAATTTGGGGGCTAAGTCTCCTTGACGAAGCCACTTTAGAGCAGTGTAAACTAGAAGCGCCATTTTGCTGTATTATAGCAAAAAATGTTGAGTCATTGTGAGTATAATGCTGAATGACTTTATGTGGGACTCCTTCCCTATCATTTATGTGGACCTTTGGCCACAATTGTCGACAGAAAATTGCTTTCAGTCCAACGACTCAGTGCGAAATATTGAGAAGAAGCGTTTAAGAGATGAGTTTTGAAAACACATGTATGAAAATAAAGGAATGGAAATAAAGGGAAAATCACCTGAAAATCACTTGTAAATCACTAGAGAATCACGCAGAGATCCAGTAAACACATGGTGGAATTCACATGGGGATCACGGAATACCCCACACTAACCAGGTATCTACCAAGTAAACAGTTTTGTTGCTGTGGCTGTACTTTTTCACTTTAATTCATAGAATGAACCAGGCTCAGAGCATGAATTGAATTGCAGTCGAGATTACTTTATATATGATGTTGGTGTGGTGTTGTGTTTTCAAAGGTCCACCATACTTACTCCTATCTAGCAGAAAAGTGACTCCTAGGCCATGGACCACCAATGACTTTTCTTTCCTACCAAAAATGTCTTGTGACTGTTTGCCAAGTCCTCTACCTAAAGACTCGTTATGTAAAGTTAGGCTAGATTCTGTGGGACATGGTCTCTACTCAATTTCCTAAAACAGGAGCAATACTTAATTGTGATTCCAAGTTCCCCAATCAAGTCTTTTAAAGAACAGTCCAGGCTTTGACCAGGTTTCTGAGTGCCCACACTACCCTCTCTTACCAGAAGTAAGGCATGGATCTGCAAGCTACATTCACCTTTCAACTTTTGTCAAAGAGCAAAATTAGTGAAGATTGACCACTTTGTGCTGAATGTACTGTTATGATAGACATGGTTGATGCCATCAGCCCAATTACTATCATAAATGCTTTCTAGATAGTACAGTCTAGGAGGCGTGCACCAAGTTCTCATTTCTTCCTCCTCTTAGGAGACGACACCTTGCTTCTATAGGCCAAGATGTTCACAAGGGTTTCAGGTAACAAGAGCCAGGCTTGATGTTTGTGGGCTTAGGTTTTGAGGTTGGACATTGTTACCAATTGGATGGTCTTCATGTAGTGGGCATAGGCTTTAACTGTGTCCTTTCTGGAGGTCTAATCTTAATTCAGATTTCCTTAGGCACCATTCTATATTTTCTTCGCTAAAAAGTTTTTTGTGTTGAGACATGGACTTCAGGCAACTTTTGTTCCCAGAGAACAGGATTAGATTATGAGCTACACTGTATTTTCAGTCTAAGTCACAGAAAGTCATAAGAATTGCTCTGGGCTAATATATCAAATGTACTTTCTGGAAATAGAGGTAGAGATTGTAACAGCAATCCAGGATAGCACACTGGATCTCAGTTGGAAATGCAGGCAGGCAACAAGGTCATAGGATTTAAGCTATGACTCAAATTCCATGAGGACAGACTAGCCCTGTTGTTTAAGTTATCTTATCTACTTGATATAAGAGAGCATAGGCTTAGAGCATTGGTTCCTCATCTCCATTCTACTTTTTGTAAGAAAAAGACAGGCCGTGTTCATTGGGCCCGTGTCACCAATCCACATCCTCACAAGGGAAGATGATGTGGTACTTTCTTTGAAGTGACAAGAGCATATCACTGAGAAAATTTCCATCAATGCAGAGAAATCACTAGTATGCGTGGAACAGAAGGTAGGCGAGGCAGACTTCGTACTGACCTCCGCTCGAAGGTCATGTCCACATCTCAAATCTTATCTGAGGTCCAGGGTATATGTAGGCAATGAATGATCTGTAAGTCGCATCTACATGAGTCTGTTTGTCAGGAAACCTGCCTATGTCAGTGGAGACAGAAGTCACACATTGGCTGCTTTAATAAAAGAGACTTATATTGCTGTGAGGAAGCGAATGGATAGTGGTTGGAACCATAGCCTCCATATAGCTTTATTGTGAGGAAAATGCTGAGTCATTGTGAGGTTACCTCTTCATTGCAAAAAAAATGCCTGCTTAAGAATTTCTCTTCAAGCTACTTAAGACTGAATGTCTGCGATAGATTGGCTAAACCAATAGGGAAAAAAAGCCGAGATACTAACATTGAGGCAGTGTCTTCAAAATGTTCTTAAAAGGCTTGTTTATCCTCACAGAGGAAATAAAGTGGAAGTTGACTGGAAATCTCCTACCACGAATTAGGAAATCTCGCAATACTTGTGACCTTTTCCTGAAGGATTCAAGGGAGCAGTAAGCTACTGGCCTGAGGTTAACACACGAAAGTCACATGAAAATGGGGTGATGGTGTGGCGCTTACTTTTGTGTTACCTTTCTACATTCCTTAGGAACATTACATAAATACTAAGGAAAAAAGATTATCTGTGTAATGTAGCCTCCTAATAGCCCTTGAATCGAAAGGCCACTGCCCTGAGGATTCATCTCTGCTCAGGCAACCTGCTTAAATACAATGAAAGCAGGGGTCACACATTAACTGTGTTGAAATTTACAGGCTGTGTCTGAATGACAAAGCTACCACAGAGCAGTGGAAACTCTAATCGCCATTATGCTGAGTCATTGTCGAAGACTGCTGAGTCATTGTGAGCATAAACCTTAAGGTTCTGATGGGCTAGCAAGGCTATTGTTGAAGAGGAAACTTCTACTACTAGTGTTGAGAAGAATTTGCTTAAAGGCCAAGGACTTAATGAAGAAATATTGAAATAAGAGTTTATGAGATGAGTTTTGAAAATACTTGTCTGAAAATAAGGGAAGAGAAATAAGGTGGAAATCACCTGAAAATCACTTGGAAATCACTAGAGAATCAGGCGGAGATCCAGTAAACACCTGGTGGAATTCACATGGGAATCAAGGAATACCCCGCAGTAATCTGGTATCTACCAAGTGAACAGTCTTGTTGCTGTAGCAGTACGTTTTCACTTAAATTCATAGAATAAATCAGGCTTCAGAGCATGAATCGAACTGCAGTCGAGATTACCATATATACGAGGTTGGCGTGGTATTGTGTTTTCAAAGGTCCACCATACTTACTCTTGTCCAGTGGAGGAGTGACTCCTAGGCCATGGACTTCCGTGACTTTTCTTTTCCTACAAAGAATGTCTTGTGACCCTTTGCCAAGTCCCTTACCTAAAGTCTCGTTATGTAAAGTTAGGCTAGATTCTGTGGGATACGTTCTTTACTCTACCTTCTCAAAATAGAGGCAATACTTGACTGTGATTCCAAGTTCCCCAATCGAGTCTTTTAAAGAACAGCTCAGGCTTTGGCAAGATTTCTGAGTGCCCATACTATCCTCTCTTACCAGAAGAAAGGCAAGGAGCTCCAAGGTAAGTTCACTTTTCAACAATTGTCAAAAAGGAAAATTGGTGATGTGGGACCACTTTGTGCTGAATGTACTGTTATGATGACACAGGGTTGGTGCCTTTGGCCCAATTTCTATCGTAAATGCTTTTAAGGGAGTACAGACTAGGATGCGTGCCCCAAGTCATCCATTTTTCCTCCTCCTAGGAGATGACAGCTTGTTTCTATAGACCGTGTTGTCCAGTATGGTTTTAGGTAACAAGTGCCAAGCTTGATGTTTGTGGGCCTAGGTGTTGAGGATGGACATTGTTACCTATTTGATGATTTTGACATTGTGGGCCTGGGCTTTAACTGTGTTCATTTAGGAAGTGCAGGCTTAGTTCAGAATTCCACATGCTTCATTCTATTTTTTCTTTCCTAATAAGGTTTCTGCTTTGAGACAAGGACTCCAGGAAATTTTGTTCACAGAGAACAGGATTAGATTTTGAGGTACACCGTCTTTTCAGTCTAAGTCGCAGGCAGTAGTAAGTGTTGCTCTAGGCTTATTTCTGAAATCTACTTTCTTGAAATAGAGGTAGGGATTGTAACAGTAATCAAGGATAGCACACTGGATCCCAATTGGAAATGCAGAGAGGAATAAAGGTCCTAGGATTTGAGATAAGACTCAAACTCCATGAGGACAGACATGTCTCATAAGTTATCCTATCTACTAGATTTAAGAGAGCATAGGCTTAGTGCCTTGGTTCCCAGTCTCCATTCCATTTTTTGATAGGAAAAGACAGGCTTTGTGCCCTGGGCCCTTGTCTCCAATCAACATCCTCACCAGGGAAGATGATGTAGTGCTTTCTTTGAAGTGATGAGTGCATATCACTGAGAAAATTCACATCACACTGAGATCTTACTAGTATACGCAGAACATAGTGAGCGAGGCAGACTTCGTACTGATATCCACTCTAAGGTCATGTCCACATTCCAAATCTTATCTGAGTTCCAAGGTATATGCAGGCAGTCAATGACCTGTAAGTTGCCTTTACTTTTGTCTCTTTGTCAGGATACCTGCCTATGTCAGTGGAGGCAGAAGTCACACATTGGCTGCTTGCATAATAGAGCGTGATTATGCTGTGAGGAAGCGAATGAATAACGCTTAAAACCATAGGTGCCATATAGCTTTACTGTGAAGAAAATGCTGAGTCATTGTGAGGATACCACTTGATGGGGGAATGAACAGCAGCCTCAGAATTTCTCTATACCAAACCTCAGACTATATATTCTGAGAGGGACTGGCTTAACCACCATGGAAAAAAATCTGAGATATTGAAATTGAGGTTGTTCCATCAATGTGTTCTGAAGAGGATGATTTTAGCCTAGCACAGGAAAGGGAGTTTGAATCGCCTGGAAATCTAGTAACAAGAATTAGGGAATTTCACGATATTCACAAGTCTTCCCTGTGGGACTCACGTGACCGTCAAGAGACAAACCTGAGAGCATCACAGGGAGTCATGTGATATTGGGTTGATGGAGTGGCACTTACTTTTGAGTTACCATTCTCCATTCCTTAGTAAAATTTAGAATACCATTGAGAAAATGATTGTGTCTATGGAACATAGCCACCTAGCGACCCATCAATAAAAAGATCATTTCTGCATGGGAAAGTTCGCTTGAGGACTGCGGCATAGGTTAACAGACAAGTCTTATTAGATAACTGGCCTTAGGCTTCATCTGTGGTCAGTCAACCTGCTGGAAGCCAATGGAAGCTTCTGTCAATCATGAACTGTGTTGATATTTGGAGGCTGAGTCTGCTTGATGAATCTACTTTAGAGCGGTGTAAACTGTAAGCGCCATTTTCTGTATTGTAGCAAAAACGCTGAGTCATTGTGAGTATAACTCTGAAAGACTTCATGTGGGACTCCCACAATATCTTTTATGCAGACCTTTGAACACTACTGTTGACAGAGAATTGCTTAAATTCCAATGACTCAATGGTGAATACTGAAAATAAGAGTTTCTGAAATGAGTTTTGAAAACACTTATTTGAAAATAGGAGGAGAGAAATAAGGTGGAAATCACCTGAAAATCACTTGGAAATAACTAGACAATCATGCGGAGATCAAGTAAACACCTGGTAGAATTTACATGGAGTTAAGGAATACCCCACACTACTCTGGTTTATACCAAGTGAACAGTCTTATTGTTGTGACCCGTAGGTTTTCTCTTAAATCGTAGAATGAAACAGGCTTCAGAGCATGAATCGTATTGCAACCGAGTTTACCTTATATATGAAACTGGCATGGTGTTGTGTTTTCAAACGTCCACACAACTTACCCCTGTTCAAGCGGAAGACTGACTCAGGCCATGGACTGCCAATAATTTTTTTATTCTAACTAAGAATGTTTTGTGACTGTTTGCCAAGTCCTCTACCTAAAGACTTGTTATGTAAAGTAGGGCTAGATCCTGTGGGCCACGGTCTCCACTCTACTTCCTAGAAATAGGAGCAATACTTGGATGTGATTCCAAGCTCCCCAAACAAGTATTTTAAGTCCAGGCTTTGGCCAGGTTTCTTTGTGCCCCCTCTTTCTTCTCTTACCAGAAGAAAGGCTTGGAGCTGCAAGGTATGTTCACCTTTCAACAATTTTCTAAAAGGAAAATTGGTGACGTGGGACCACTTTGTGCTGAATGTACTGTTGTGATGACACCAGGTTGGTGCCATAGGTCCAATTTCTATCGTAAATGCTTTCAAGGGAGCACATTCTAGGAGGCATGCACGAAGTCCTCCATTTTTCCTCCTCCTAGGAGATGACAGCTTGATTCTATAGGCCAAGGTGTCCACAATAGTTTCAGGAAGCAGGAGGCAGGCTTGATATTTGTGGGCCTAGGACTTCAGACTGGATATTGTTACCAATTCAATGATTTTGACATAGTTGCCCTGAGTTTAACTGCTTCCTTTTCTGTGGTCCAGGCGGGTTCAGATTTTCGCAGTCTCTGTTTTAATTTTTCTTTTATAAAGAAGGCTTTTCTTTGAGCTAGGACTCCAAGCAACATTTGTTCATAGAAAAAAAAGCTTGGAACTTGGGCCTACACCACCATTTCAATCTATGTCTGAAAATTCTGAAGCAATGCTGTGGACTAATTTCTAAGAAATATTTCCTGGAAATTAAGGTATGAATTGAAACTGTAAAATCAGGGTCAGGACCCTGGTTTCTAATTGGAAATAGTGGCCAGAGACAAGGTCCTACATTTCTAATTAAGACTCAGCTTACATGAGGACAGGCTTGCCCTTTGGATTAAGTTCTCCTATCTACTAGTTTTCAGAGAGAACAGGCTTTGTGCTTTGGGTCTCAGTCTCCCTTCTAATTTTTGTTAGGAAAAAGACAGGCCTTGTATCTTCGACTTTTGTCACCAATCCGTATCCTCACAAGTAAGGATGATGTAGTACTCCCACTGTCGCGATAAATGCATATCACTGAGAACATTCACATTAACACTGAGAAGCCATTAGTTTACGTGGAGCATAAAGTGGCCAAGACTGCCTCCTAAGCGTCGTCAATCGAACGTCGTGTCCACATCACATATTAATTTAAAGTCAAAGTTATATGTGGACAGTCAATGATCTTTAATTTGCCTCTGGTTTTCTCTGTCAGGAAAACTTCCTTCTGTTCTTGGAGGCAACAGTCGCACTTTGGCGGCGTTGATAATTGAGCCAGGGTGTGCTGTGAGGCAGGGGCTGGATAGTGGTAGAAACAATAGCCTCCAATTTTCAGTATTGTAGGAAAAATACTGAGTCATTGTGAGGATACCACTGGATGGCGGAAAGAATGGCTGATTCAGAATTTCTCTATAACAAACCTCAAACTGCAATTCTGAGAGGAACTGGTTTAACCACCAAGGAAAGAAAACTGAGATATTGACATTGAGTGTGTTCCTTCAAAGAGTTCTGAAGTGGCTTATTTTAGCCTAGCAGAGGAAAGTGAGGTGGAAGACGTCTGGAAATCTCGTACAAAGACTTAGGGAATCTCGCGATACTCACGAGGCTTTCCCATGGGATTCATGTGACCAGGAAGAGACTGGCCTGAGGGCAAGAAAAGGAACTCTCATGAAATTGGGGTGATGGTGTGGCACCCACTTTTGTGTTATCCTTCTATGTTCCTTGGTAAAATTCACATAAACAGTGAGAAAATGGGATTACCTGTGTAACATAGCCACCTAACAGCCCTTCAATCGAAAGGTCATGTCTGCATGAGTAGACTTGCTTGAGGACAGCAGCATAGGCTAAAACACAATTATCGTTAGGTAACTTCCCTGAGGTTTCGTCTCTGGTCAGGCAACCTGCTTGTATACAATGGGAGCAGCAGTCACACGTTAATAGCATTTAAATTTAGAGGCTGAGTCTGAATGATTGAAGTTACCTTAGAGTGGTGGAATCCCTAAGCGCCATTATGCTATATTGTAGCAGAAATGCTGAGTCATTGTGAGCATAATCCTTAAAGGTTCTGGAGGGAGATACATGTTATTTTTGAAGGCGAACCTTAGGCTATTATTGTCAAGAAGAAATTGCTTGAAGGACAAGGACTCAATGCTGAAATATTGAAAATAAAAGCTTATGAGAAGTGTTTTGAAAACACGTTTTTGGATAAGGGAAGAGCAATAAGTTGGAAGTCACCTGAAATTCACAGAGTAATCACCAGGGGATTACATGTTGGTCAAGGGATTACCTGGAGGGATTCATGTGGGGATCAAGGAAGACCCTGCAGGAACCTGGTGTCTCCCATCTGACAAATCTTGTTGCTGTGATCGTAGATTTTCACCTTACCTCTTACAATGAATCAGGCTTCAGTTTGTGAAATGTTTTGCACTACAGTGTACCCTGTAAATGAGACCAGCGTGGTGTTACGTATTCAAGCATCCCCAGAACTCACCCTACTTCTGGCAGATGACTGAGTCCTGGGCCAAGGGCTTCAATCAACACGTTTTCCTACCAAGAAGGTCTTGTGACCGGGTGCCACATCCTCTATCTAAGATTTGTTAAGTGAAGTTAGTGTAGATTCTGTGTGCCAAGGTCTCCAATCTACTTCCTGGAAATAAAAGCAGTGCTAGGTTGTGCTTCCAGGCTCTTCAATTGAGTAACTTACAAAACAATTCAGGCTTCGATCTAGGTTTCTTAGTGCCCAAACTGTGTTCTATTACCAGGTAAAAGGCTTGCTGCTCTAAGGTATGGTCACCTTTTAATAATTGTCTGAAAGGAAAATTGGTACATGTAACCAGTTTGTATTGAATGTATTGTTACGATGACACAGGGAGGACAGTCTTGGAGCCATGGACCAAGTCGTCCATTCTCCTCCTTCTAGGACATGACAACTTGATTTTGTAGACCAAGGTGTTCACAATAGCTTCAGGTAGCAGGGGCCAGGCTGTATGTTTGTGGATGTATGTCTTCAGACTGGATATTGTTACCAAGTGGATGATTTTGATGTGTTGCTATGCTTTAACTATGTCCTTTAAGGAGTTTAAGGCTTGGTTAAGATTTCCACAGTCTCTGTGCTATTTTTTCTTTTATAAAAAAGATTTTTATTTGTAGACAAGGACTTCAGGCAACATTTATTCACAGAGAACAGGCTTGGAACTCTGGGCTTATGCACCCTTTCAGTCTATGTTGGAGAAAGTCTTAAGAAATGCTCTTAGGTAATTTCTCAAATCTGCTGTCTGGAACTAGAAGTAGGGATTGTAACTGCAACCATGGACAGCACACTGGAACCCAATAGGAAATGCGGGAAGGAGACAAGGCTCTAGGTTTTGAGATGAGACTCAAGTTACCTAAGGACTGACTTACCCTTTGGTTTAAGTTATCCTATCTACTAGTATTCAATAGGACAGTCTTAGTGCCTTTGTTCACAATTTCCCTTCATCTTTTTGTTATAAAAGACTGGCCTTGTGCCTTGGGCTCATGTCATCAATCCACATCCTCACAAGGGAAGATGATGTTGTGCTTTTTTTGAAGTGATGAGTGCATATAACTGAGGAAATTTACATCAACAGTGAAATATCATTAGTATGCGTGAACAGAAGGTGGCCAAGACAGACTTTGTACTTACTTCCAATCGAATGTCAAATCCTCATCACAAATCTAATTTGAAGTCAACGGTATATGTGCACAGTCAATGTTCATTAATTTGCCTCTACTTTGGTCTCTTTGTCAGGAAAACTAGCGATGTCAGTGGAGGCAGAAGTCACATATCGCCTGCAATCATAATTGAGCCTGAGTGTGCTGTGAGGAAGTAAATGGATAGATGTTGAAACCATAGCTGCCATATTGCTTTATTATAGGAAAATGCTGAGTCATTGTGAGGATACCTCTTCATTTTTAAAAGAACGAATGAGTTAGAATATCTCAAATCAAACAATGAAAAATATGGTGAGATACTGTCATTGAGGCAGTTTCTGAAACTGTCTGAAAAACATGGTGAGATACTGTCATTGAGGCAGTTTTCAGAACACAACATGTTCTGAAAAGGCTTGTATTAGCCTATCAGAGGTAATGAGGTGCATTCACCTAGAAATCTTGTACAAATATTAGGGATGCTCGCAATACTCATGAGGCTTACCCGTGGGATTTGAGTTACTTAAAAGAGGCTGGCCTGGAGGTAACACACAAAAATCATGTGATATTGGGTTGAAGGTGTTGCACTCACTTTGTGTTACCCTTCTTCATTTCTTGGAAAAATTTTCACAAGCATGAGAAAATAAGATTGCCTGTGTAACATAGCCACCCAGCAGCTTTTAATTGAAAGGTCACGTCTGAATGAGAGAACTTGCTTGAAGACGATAGCATAGGTAACACACACTTACCTTAGAGAACTTCCATGAGGTTTCGTCTCTGGTCAGGCGACCTGCTTTTATACAATGAAGGCAGTGGTCACACATTAACTGTGTTGAGATTTAGAGATTGGATCTGAATGACGATGCTCCCTTACAGCGGCAGAAACACTAAGCGCCATTATGCTGTAATGTAGCAGAAATGCTGAATCATTGTGATCAGAACCCTTAATGATTCTGGTGGGAGTTTCATGCTATTTATTAAGGTGAATATTAGGCTACTAGTGTTGATAAGAATTTGCTTATAGGCCAAGGACTCAATGCTGAAATATTGAAAATAAGAGTTTATGAGACGTGTTTTTGAAAACACTTCTTGGAGGCCAGGAGAAGAGGAATAAGGTGCATGTCACCCGAAAGTCACATAGTAATCACCAGGAAATGAATGGAGGTGAAGTGAATATATGAAGGGGTTCAGGTGGGAAACAAGGAAGACCCTGTACGAATCTGGTGTCTACGAGGTGACCAGTCCTGTTGCTGTGGCTTTAGGTTTTTACCTTACCTCTTACAATGAATCAGTCTTCATTTTGTGAATTGTTTTGCTGTGGAGTGTCCCCTGTAAATGAGACTGGCATGGTGTTGTGTATTCAAACGTCCACACAACTTACCAGAGTTCCCGAAAAGAACAAGATCCTGAGCCATAGACTTCCATTGACCTTGTTTCCTACCAGGAAGTTCTTGTGACTGTGGTTCATGTCCTCCATCTAGAGATCCATTCAGTAAAGTTAGGCTAGGTTTTGTGTGCCGAGGTCCAACCTGCTATCTGGATATAAAGAAATTATTACCCATGCTTTCAGGCTCTCCTATCGAGTAACTTACAAAACAGGTCAAGTTTTGATCCAGGTTTTCTAATGCCCAAACTATATGCTATTACTAGAAGAGTGGCCTGTTGCTATAAGTTATGGTCATCCTTTCAATAATTGGTTCAAAGGAAAATTGGTGATGTGGAACCATTTTGTGCTGAATGTACTGGTATAGTGACACAGGTTGGTGTCTTTGGCCCAATTCTCATCGTCAATACTCTGAAGAGAGTACAGTCTCACATGCATGCACCAAGGCCTCCGATCTTTCTTCTTCCAGGAAATGTCAGCTTGATTCTGTAGGCCAAGGCATCCACAATAGTTCAAGCTGCCAGAGGAAAGACTGCAAGTTTGTGGGCCTACGTGTTCTGACTGAATATTGTTAAAATTAGAAGATCTTGATGTTTTGGCCCTGTGTTTAACTGCTTTCTTTTAGTTGGTCGAGTCTTGGTTCTGATTTCCACATTCTCCGTTATTTTTTTTCTTCTATAAAGAAGACTTTGGCTTAGATCCAGGGCTCAAGGCAACATTCATTCACAGAGAACAGGCCTGGTACTTGGGCTTACACCAACATTTCAGTCTATGTTGCAGAAAGTTGGAAAAAATACTGTGGGCTATGTTCTCAGATCTACATCCTTGGAATAGTGGAAGAAATTAGAACTAAAACCAAGGTCAGCACCCTGGATCCTAATAGAAACAGAAGCCTGCGACGAAGTCCTAGGTTTCTAGATAAGCCTGAAATTACAAGAGGATATGATTGCCCTTGGATTAAGTTCTCCTATCTACTAGTTTTCAGAGAGAACAGCTTTAGTGATTTGGGGCCCAGACTCACTTCTACATTTCATTAGGAAAACCAAAGAGTCCCTGTGCCTTGGGCCTGAATCACCAATCTTTATCCTCACAAGTGAGTGTGAGTTAGTGCATGCTTTGTGGTGACAAGTCCATATCAGGGAGAAATCTCACATTAACACAGAGAAGTCATTACCCTTTGTGGAGCAGAAGTTGGTCGAGACAGCCTCCTAACTGTCCTCCAGTCATATGTCGTGCCCACATTACAAATCTAATTTGAAGTCAAAGGTATATGTGGGCAATCAATGATCTTCAATTTGCCTCTAGTTTTGTCTGTTTTTCAGAAGTACTGCCTTCTGTTCATGGAGGCAAGTGTTGCACATTGACGGCATTGATCATCGAGCCTAGGTGTGTGAGGCAGGGAGTGCATAGTGGTGGAAACAATGCTGCAGTTTTCTGTATTGTAGGAAAAATGCTGAGTCACTGTGAGGATACCACTTGATGGCAGAAAGAATGGCTACCTCAGAATTTTTCTACACCAAAATTCAGACTACAAATTCTGATAGGGACTCACTTAACTACCATGGAAAGAAATCTGAGATACAGACACTGAGGGTGTTCCATCAGCATGTTCTGAAGGGGCTGATTTAGGCCTAGGAGAGGAAAGTGAGGTAGAAGTCATCTGAAAATCTCGTAGCTAGAATTAGGGAATCTCGCAAGAATCACAAGGCTTCCCATCGGGATTCACTTTTCTGTCAAGATACAGGGTTGAGTGCATCACAGGGGGTCACGTGAAATTGAGACGATAGTGTGACGCTCACTTTTGATTAGCCTTCTCAAATTTTTGGTAAAATTTAAGTAAGCACTGAGAAAATAATAGTGTCTGTGGAACATAGGCAACGAAAGGCCTTTCAATCGAAAGGTCATGTCTACGGGAGAAGTTTCGATTGAGGACGGCGGTGTAGACTAACAGACAATTTTTGTTCTATAACTGGCCTTGGGTTTCATCTCTTTTCAGGCAACCTGTTTAAATGCAATGAAGGTGCTGTCTAATGTGATCTGCGTTGTAATTTGGGAGCTGAGTCTCCTTGACAAAGCCACTTTAGAGCGGTGTAAACTGGAAGCGCCAATTTACTATATTATAGCAAATATGCTGAGTCATTGTGAGAAAAATTCTGATCGACTTCATCTGGGACTCCCACACTATTTTTATAGGGACCTTTGGCCACAATTGTCAACAGAAAATTGCTTCAAGTCCAATAACACAGTGCTGAATAGTGAAAAGAAGAGTTTATGAGATGAGATTTGAAAACACTTGTTTGAAAATAAGAGAAGAGAAATAAGGTGGAAATCCCCTGAAAATCACTAGGGAATCACACGGAGATCCAGTAAACACCTGGTGGATTTCAATGAGAATCAAGGAACACCCCACATTAATCTGGTATCTACCAAGTGAACAGTCTTGTTGCTGTCGCAGTACATTTTCACTTTATTCATAGAATGTACCAGGCTTCAGAGCATGAATCAACATGCAATAGAAATTACTGTATATATGAGATTGTGTGGTGTTGTATTTTAAAAGGCCTACCATACTTACTCCTGTCCAGCTGAGAAGTGACTCCTAGGCCATGGACTTCCAATGACTTTTCTTTTCCTACCAAGAATGTCTTGTGACCCTTTGCCAAGTCCTTTACCTAAAGTTTGTTATGTAAAGTTAGGCTAGATTATAGGGGACATGGTCTCTACTCTACTTCTGAAATATAGGAGCAATACTTGATTGTGATTCCAAGTTCCCCATCGAGTCTTTTAAAAAACAGTCCAGGCTTTGCCCATGTTTCTGATGTCCACACCGCCCTATCTTACAGAAGAAAGGCTTAGTGTTGCAAGCTACGTTCACCTTTCAACAATTGTCAGAAAGGAAAATTGGTGATGTGGGACCACTTTGTGCTGAATGTTCTATTATGATGACACAGGGTTGGTGCCATCGGCCCAATTTCTATTGTAAATGCTTCCAAGGGAGTACAGTCTAGGAGGCACGCACCAAGTCTTCCATTCTTCCTCCTCCTAGTAGATGACAGCATGCTTCTCTAGGCCAAGTTGTACACAAGGATTTCAGGTAACAAGAGCCATGCTTGATGGTTGTGGGCCTAGGTTTTGAGGAAGGACATTGTTACCAATTGGATCTTTTTGAAGTTGTGGGCCTGTGCTTTAACTGTGTCCTTCTAGGAAGTCCAGACTTAGTTCAGAATTCTACATCCCACGTTCTATTATTTCTTTCCTAGAAAGGTTTTTGCTTTGAGACAATGACTTCAGGCAACTTTTGATTCCAGAGAACAGGATTGGATTATGAGCTACACCAACTTTTCAGTCTATATGCAGAAAGTCGTAAGAGTTGCTCTGGGCTAATTTCTAAAATCTACTTTCTGGAAATGGAGGTAGAGATTGTAACAGCAATCAAGGATAGCACACTGGATCCCAATTGGAAATGCAGGCAGAAGAAAGGGTCCTAGGATTTGAGATAGGACTCAAATTCCATGAGGACAGACTTGCTCTGTGATTTAAGTTATTCTATCTACTCGATTTCAGATAGCATAGGCTTAGCGCCTTGATTCACAGTCTCCATTGTTCTTTTTGTTAGCAAACGTCAGGCCTTGTGCCCTGGGCCTGTGTCACTTATCCACATCCTCACAAGGGAAGATGATGTAGTTCTTTCTTTGAAGTGATGAGTGTATATTACTGAGAAAATTCACACGAACACTGAGAATTCACTAGTATTCGTGGAACAGAATGTGGGTGAGGCAGACTTCGTACTGACCTCCACTTGAAGGTCATGGCCACATTCCCAATCTTATCTGAGATCCAGGGTATATGAAGGCAGTCAGTGATCTGTAAGTTGCCACTGCATTTGTCTATTTGTCAGGAAACCTGCCTATTTCAGTGGAGGCAGAAGTGCCACATTGGGTGCTTTCATAATAGAGCCTGATTATGCTGTAAGGAAGCGAAAGGATAGCGTTTGGAATCATAGCTGCCATATAGCTTTATTGTGAGGAAAATGCTGAGTCATTGTGTGGTTACTTCTTCATTGCCAAAATAAACAGCTGCTTCAGAATTTCTCTTCAGGCTCCTTAAGACTGAAAGTCTGCAAGAGAATGGCTAAACCAATATGAAAAAAAAAGCTGAGATACAGACATTGAGGCAGTGTCTTCAAAGTGTTCTTAAAAGGCTTCTTTGTCCTAGCAGAGGTAATGAAGTGGAAGTCAACTAGAAATCTCCTACCAAGAATTAGGAAATCTCGCGATACTAACGAGATTTTTCCGCGGGATTCAGGTGAGAAGTAAGCTACTGGTTGAGGGTAACACACAAAAGTCATGTGAAATTGGGATGATGGTGTTTCGCTCACTTTTGTGTTACCTTTCTATATTCATTAGGAACATTACATAAATATTAAGGAAATAATTTTATCTGTGTATCATAGCCATCCAACAGCCTTTGGAAATGTCATGTATGCAAGAGAAGACTTGCTTGAGGACAGCGGCATAGGGTAACACACACTTGTCTTATTTATCTGCACTGATATTTCAGCTCTGGTCATGCAACCTGCCTGCATACAATGAAAGCAGTGGTCACAGATTAACCATGTTGAAATTTACAGGCCGACTCTGATTAATGAAGTTACCATAGAGTGGTGGAAACCATCAAGAAATTATGCTGTATTGTAACAGAAATTCACAGTCATTGTGAGCATTAGGCTTAATGATTCTGGTAGAAGATCCTCGCTGTTCTTGAAGGTGAAGTTTAGGCTACTACGGAAGAGAGGAAATTGTTTAAAGGCCAAGGATACAATGCAGAATATTGAAAATAAGAGTTTGTGAGATGAGTTTTTAAAAAATTGTTTGAAAATGGAAGAAGAGTAATAAGGTGGAATTCAATTGAAAATCACTTAGAAATCACTAGAGAATCACAAGGAGATCAAGTAAACAACCAGTGGAATTCACATTGGGATCAAAGATTGCCACACACTAATTAGAAATCTTCCAAGTGACCAGTCTTGTTGCTGTGGCTGTACATTTTCACTTTACTTCGTAGAATGAACCAGGCTTCATAGCATGAATCAAACTGCAAATGACTTTACCATATATATAACATTGGCGTGACATTGTGTTCTCAAACGTCCACTCAACTTACCCTTGTTCCTACAGAGGACTGCCTCATAGGTCATGGACTTTCAACGACTTTTCTTTTCCTACCGAGAATGTCTTGGGACCGTTTGCCAGGTCCTCTACCTAAAGATGCGTTATCAAAAGTTAGGCTAGATTCTGCGGGCCAAGGTCTCCCCTCTACTTCCTACATATAGGAGCAAAACTTGGTTCTGATTCCAAGCTCCACAAACCAGTTTTTTAAAGAAAGGTTCAGATTTTTTCTAGATTTTGTAATGCCCACACTACCTTCTCTTATGAGAAAAAATGCTTGGTGATGCACGGTATGGTCACCTTGCAATAAATGTCTTCAACATGTTCTTAAAGGCTTGTTTATCCTAGCAGAGGTAATGAAGTGGAAGTTGACTGGAAATCTACCAAGAATTAAGAAATCTCGCAATAGTCATGAAGTTTTCCCTCGTGATTCAGTGACCAGGAAGAGACTGACCTGAGGGCAACACACAAATATCATGAGAAATTGGGGTGATGGTGTGGCACTCACTCTTGTGTTACCCTTCTACATTCCTTAGTAACATGACATAAAGACTGAGAAAAGATTATCTGTGTATCTTAACCACAAAAGAAGATTATCTGTGTATCTTCTCATATCTGCATGAGAAGACTTGCTTGAGGACAGCAGCATAGGCTAAGCCTCAGTTCTCATAGGTAATTGCCCTGAGGATTCATCTCTGGTCAGACAACCTACTTGTATACAATAAAAAGAGCGGTCACACATTAACTGCGTTGAAATGTAGAGGCTGTGTCTGAATGACAAAGCTACCTTAGAGCGGTGGGAACTCTAAGTGCCATGATGAGGTATTGTCAAAGAAATGTTGAGTCATTGTGAGCATAACCCTTAAGGTGTGATGGGATAGCCACCCTGTTCTTGAAGATGAAACTTCAGCTATGAGTGTCAAGAAGAATTGCTTAAAGGCCAAGGACTCAACGAGGAAATATTGAAAATAAGAGTTTATGAGACTTGTTTTGAAAACACTTCTTGGTGGCTAGGGGAAGTGGAATAAGGTGCAAGTCACGCAAAAGTCACGTAGTAATCACCACAAAAAGAATGGAGGACAAATGAATACCTGGAAGGATTCATGTGGGGAACAAGAAAGACCCTGCAGGAATCTGCTGTCTACCAGGTGACCAGTCTTGTAACTGTGGCTTTAGGCTTTTACCTTACCTCTTACAATGAATCAGGCTTCAGTTTGTGAATTGTCTAGCTGTGTAGAGTATCCTGTAAATGAGACTGGCGTGGTGGTGTGTATTCAAATGTCCATACAACTTAGCTGCTTTCCCACAGAGGAGTAGGCCCTGGGCCATAGACTTCCATCGGCCTTTATTCCTAGCAAAATGTCTTGTGACCATGTGTCATATCCTCCATGTAAAGATCCACTCGGTTAAGTTCGGCCAGGTTCGGCGTGCCTAGGTCCAACCTGCGTTCTGCAAATGAAGAAATGATTAGCCGTGCTTCTAGGCTATCCAATCGAGTAACTTACAAAGCAGGCCAGGTTTTGATTTAGGTTTCCTGATGCCTAAACTATGGTGTATTACCAGAGGAGCAGCTTCGTGCTATAAGGTATGGTCACCTTTCAATCACTGGTTCAAAGGAAAATTAGTGACATGGAACCATTTTGTGCTAGATGTGCTGTTATGATGATACTGGTTGGTGTCTTTGGCCCAATTCCCATCGTCAATACTTTTAGTAGAGTACAGGGTCACAGGTGTGCACCAAGTCCACCCATCTTTCTTCTTCCAGGAGATGACAGCTTGATTCCATAGGCCAAAGTGTTCACAATAGTTCCAGCTACCAGAGGAAAGACTGCCTGTTTGTGGACCTACGTCTTCCCCCTGGATATTTTTAAAATTAGATGATCTTGATGTTGTGGCCCTGAGTTTAACTGCTTCCTTTATTTGGTCGAGGCTTGGTTCTGATGTCCACATTCCCGTTATAATTTTCTATTATAAAGAAAACTTTGGCTTAGATCCAGGGCTCAAGGTGACATTCATTCACAGAAAACAGGCCTGGAACTTGGGCTTACACCACATGCAGTCTATGTCAGAGAAAGTAGGAAGAAATACTGTGGGCTATTTTCTCAGATCTACTTTTTCGAAATAGCGGAAGGGATTAGAACTGCAAAACATAGGTCAACACCCTGGTTTCTAATAGGAAATAGAGGCCTGAGACAAGGTCCTCATTTCCGTAGTGCCCAAACTACATTCTATTACCAGGGGAAAGGCTTGGTACTGTAAGGTATGGTCACCTTTCAATAATTGTATAAAAGGAAAAATGGTGATGTGGAACCAGTTTGTGCTGAATGTACTGTTATGATGACACAGGTTGGTGTCTTTGGCCCACTGTCTCTTGTCAATACTTTCAAGGGAGGACAGTCTTGGAACCGTGCACCGAGATCTCCATTCTTCCACCTTCAAGGAGATGACAGCTTGATTCTCGGGGCCAAGTTGTCTAAGTAGATTCAGTTAGCAGGGGCCAGGCTGGATATTTGTGGACCTAGATCTTCAAACTGGTTATGGTTACCAATTGGATGATCTTGACATTGTGGCCCGGAGTTTAACTGCTTCCCCTATGTGGTCAAGACTTGGTTCAGATTTCCACAGTCTCCCTTTTATATTTAATCTATACAGAAAGCTTTTGCGTTCAGCCATGGCTCCAGGCAACATTTGTTCACAGAAAACAGGCTTGTAACTTGGGCTTTAGCCATGTTTCCAGTCTAGGTCAGAGAATGTCAGAAGAAATACTGTGGGCTAATTTCTCAGATCGACTTCCAGGAAATGGGGTAAGGGATTGATACAGTTTGTGCTGAATGTACTGTTATGATGACACAGGTTGGTGTCTTCGGCCTGTTGTGGGGAGATCAATTCTAAGACCCACGGAGCCAATTGAGATGAATTATGAGCCTTTATTAGCAGGCCAGCGACTGACACTCTACCAGGCAAGGTTCAAGGAGATTAGCTCCCAGCTCCCAAAAGAGGCAGTTTATAAAGCCTAGAACCACACCCTGGTTTAACATCAAACAAGCAAACAGATTAACCACACCCTAGTTAACATCCAACAAGCAAGCAGATTACAGAAACAGAAGTTGGCTGTTAGCATACCTTTGCCCAGAACCACACCCTTAACATTCCTCACTGGTTTCTAGGGGAATTCAAATCATTGATTTGTCAACCTGGAGAGGTGGGTAGTGAGTTATGAGAACCATGAGTTTCACTGCCTGCGACCTTTTTTGACATACATAGTAAACAGTAGGTCTAATCCTCTCCTATTCTGTCAGTTTCACCTAAAAGCCATACAAAGACACCCTTTCTTTAGCAGGGAGAGAATTAAGATGGTCCAGCCTGGACCCTTGATAATCTTATCTTTAGTGGGTCCTTTGTCCAACACAGGGTCCATTGTTCTGATGTTTGTTGTGGATGTGCAGCCTTGATCCTGGTATGGTGAATCCAATGACGGCGTCCAGCTACTTTGACCATGGTGGGTGTTGTGAGGATGACAGGGAAAGGTCCGTCCCAGCGGCGCTCAAGAAAAGCAGGCTGTACCTTTTTCACCCAGATCCAATCACCTGGAGCATGATTGTGTGGCTGGACTGGATACTGAACAGTTCTGGTGGCAGAGACCAGTTGGTGGGTCTCTTGCCATGCGAGATAGAGGGCCTGCAAGGACTTAAGCAGTGAAAAATTATGAACTTCTGTTAGCTTTTCTTTCTCTAACTTGGGGAGGAGAGATGGGGGTCTTCCAAACATTATTTCATAAGACGTGATGCCCTTACAATAGGGAGGGTACCGTGCCCTTAACAGGACAAAGGGGAAGAGATTCACCCAGTTTTCTCCAGTTTACAGCTTGAACTTAGTTTGGGTTCCTTTCAAGGTTCTATTCATTCTTTCTACTTACCCTGAACTCTGAGGCCTATAAATGAAATGCAATTTCTAATTGATCCCTAACACCTTTGCTAGAGATTGGCTGGTCTGGGCAATGAACGCCAGGCCGTATCAGACCCCAGTGTTATGGGCAGGCCAAATCAAGGCACTATTTCTGAGACTAATTTCTTTGCTACTACCTGAGCAGTTTCCTGCTTAGTGAGGAAGGCTACAGTCCATCCTTAGAAAGTGTCAATGAACATAAGCAAGTACTTGAATCCGAAGGTTTCCAGGCTGACCTCAGTGAAATCCAACTCCCAATGTTCCCCCGGTGCCTGACCACGGAGTCTTATCCCTTGTTGTGTTTCCTTGGAGGGCCCTGGATTCACTTGTGCGCAGATGTGGCACTGGGGTGATACCTGGTTGGCCATTTGTTGCAGCCCCGGAATGTAATAGTCTCTTTTCAACTGTTCAATTAACTTGGTCCCTCTCAAGTGAGTGCTCTGGTGAACCTGGGTTATAAGGACTCAGCTCAAGGCCTCAGGTACTACAATGCGGCCGTCCGGGAGCCTAACCCACCTAGTAGACTTCTCTTTGCCTCCCAGCTTGTTGCACAGTCCAACTTCCTCTAGAGTGTAGGTAGAGGTGTCTATTAGCACCCTGGGCAGTAGGGCTGGCAGAATGTCAATTGGCCCCACTGGTTTTTGGGTAGCCTCCTTTGCTGTTTGATCAGCGAAAGAGTTGCCTTGTGCTACCTCTGAGCCCGAGTTCTGGTGCCCTGGGCAGTGGATGATTGCTACTTCCTTTGGCAGCCAAATTACCTCAAGCAGGGCTAGTATTTCTTCCTTATTCTTAATTTCTTTTCTTCCCGAGGTCAGTAACCCCCTTTCCTTATATAATGCCCCATGACATGTGCCGTGGCAAAGGCATACCTGCTGTCCGTGTAGATGTTAACAGTCTTGTTTTCACCCCACTGCAGAGCTTGAGTCACTGCTACTAGTTCAGCCCGCTGAGATGAAGTTCCATGGCTTAGGGCTTGTGCCCAGATGACAGTTTCAGTGGTAACCACTGCAGCCCTGGCATACCTGAGTCCTTCTGAGACGAAGCTATTTCCATCCATAAATAGAGTAGCATCCGATTCAGCCAAGGGCTGTCTGTCAGGTCTGGTCTGGTGCAGGTGACATTCTCTAGGACCTCAAGGCAGTCATACAGGGGTTGGCGAGGGTCATTTCAGGTAGTAGGGTAGCTGGGTTGAGTGCAGCAGTTTTCAGGAACTGTATGTGAGGTGGGTTGAGAAGCAGAACCTGATTTGAGCATTGGAAATCCACCAGTCCAGTGGACTGCGAAGCACTGACTCAACTATGTGTGGGGTGATGATCTGGAGGGTCTGCCCTAGTGTCAATTTTAGGGCTTCCTTGGTGAGGATTGCAGTGGCAGCAATCGCCTTCAAACAGTTGGGCCATCCTGCTACCACGCAGTCCAATCTTTTGGAGAGGTATGCAACTGGTCGCTTCCAGGGTCCTAGGGTCTGTGTCAGGACCCCTTTCGCGATTCCCTGTACCTCGGTAACAAAGAGCTGGAATGGCTTTTCCAGGCTGGACAGGGCTAATGCAGGGGCTGTGGTTAAGGCTGCCTTCGGGACTTCAAATGCTTTCCTTTCTTCTTTTCCCCAGGCTAGGTCCTCTCCTTTCCCTCTGGTACTAGTGTACAGGGGCTTAGTTATTTCTGTGAACCCCGGAATCCAAAACCTGCAGTAACCTACTGCTCCCAGGAACTCTCGAACCTGTCGCTTGGTGTGCGACTGAGGTATCCTTAGAATAGCCTCAATCCAACTAGAGGACAGGGTTCTTTTTCCTTTCTGTAGATTGTATCCTAGGTACGTCTCTCGGGGAGTGCAAAGTTGAGCATTCTTAGCAGACACCCGATACCCATTCTTGTCTAACTCCTGGAGTAGGTCTTCAGTAGCCTGTTTACACTCTTAATTCTGTTTCAGTCACTACCAAAAGATCATTAACATATTGTAGAAGTACTACCTTAGGGCGCCTCTGGCGGAATTCTATTAAGTCCTGACTTAGGGCTTCATTGAACAGGGTTGGGGAGTTCCTGAAACCCTGAGGCAGTCGAGTCCAAGTCAACTGTCCTGAGTAAAGTCTGTCTGGGTCTTCCCATTCAAAAGCAAAGATGGGCTGGCTAGCTTTGGCCAGCGGCAGAGTAAAGAAAGCATCCTTCAGATCTAGGACAGAATATACTTGATGACTTGGGGTTAGTTGGCTGAGAAGAGTGTAAGGGTTTGGGGACCGTCAAGTGGATGGTCTCAACTCACTTATTAACCTCCCTGAGATCCTGGACAGGTAGGTAGTCATTGGTGCCGGGCTTCTGTACTGGGAGCAAGGGAGTGTCCTAGGGGGAGTGGCAGGGAACTAAGACTCCTGCCTCCCTCAACCTTCGAATATGGACAGCAATACTCATTCGGGCCTTCTGACTGACAGGGTATTGATGTACCCAGGCTGGAGTAGAATCACTATAATAGGAGGATGATGTGCTGCCAGACCAGGGGAATTTGCCTCTGCCCAGACACCAGAATCCTTTGTTGGAATTCAGTTAACAGGGGGTTTTTAGGCAAGACCCCCGGCGAGTTTGCTAGGGGCTCCTCTAGCAAAAGGTATTCCTCAGACAATGGGCAGGTGAGTAGAATGGCTGGTGGGCCTGACCCAACAGTCAGTTCAGTATGCCCTTCCTTGAAGGAGATCATGGCCTGTAACTTCTGTAGCAAATCTCTACCCAGCAGCGGGTATAGGCATTCTGGCATAACTAGAAATGAATGGGTAATCGTTCCTTTTCCCAGATCTGTTACCCAGGATTGGGTCCAAGGGTAAGATTTCTCTTGTCCAGTGGCCCCTTTTATATGTCTTTTCCTTTGAGAGTGGGCCCTGGGAGCTCTGTAGGACAGAGTAGGTAGCTCCTGTGTCCACCAAGAAGTTCACAGGCTTGCCCCCAACTTGTAAAGTTACACTGGGCTCCCAGGGGCTCATAATATAGGAGCCCTGACCTCTTCATTCTGTGTCCTCGAAGAGGACAAGGGGGGCCTTCTTTTGGGGGGCTGGTCCTTTTTCAGGGCACTCATTCTTCCAATGTCCATTTTTCTCGCAATATGCGCAGTTTCTTTCTAATATCTGGGACCAACTGACTGACAAAGGCTAAATTCACAGCCCTCCTATTATTATGGTCCTTTGGGTCAATAGGGGTATACAACCGGTACAACTCTAAGAGTCGTTCCAGGAACGCCGCCAGTGATTCATCCTTAGTTTGGATGACCTCGCTTACCTTAGATAAGTTAGTGGGTCGTCGGGTAGCAGACCGGAGGCCCTGGAGCAGAAGCTGGTGATACCGTTGGAGAATCTCCTTACCTTGGTTGGTGTCAGGGTCCCAAGGCAGACGGGTATTCAGGAGAACATGTTGGACGTGTGTCAGATCGGTGGAAGGCTGCCCGTTGGGCTCTAATACCACTTTTGCAGCCTCCCTCAGGATCCGCTCCTGCTCCTCTGAGGTAAAAAGGACTTGAAGGAGTTGCTGACAATCGTCCCAGGTTGGCTGGTGGGTAAAGAAAATAGTCTCTAGGAGAGAGGTTAATCCCTGGGGTTTTTCTGAGAACGAGGGGTTCTGGTGTTTCCAATTGTATGAATCACTGGTGGAGAAAGGGACATAGACCATGAATGGCCTCTGGGTTTCTCCCCCAACCAGGGAAGCCAATTGCCAGAGTGGGGCCAGGACTGCTGCCTGGTTCGAAGAGTCAGGGAAAGGATCATGGTCTTGTTGGGGCCAGTACACAACCCCAGTGCGGGTGTGGGGAGAACTCTGGAGGGGTTCTGCCTCCCTGTTAGATGGAGACAGGAACAGTTCACGAGAGGAGTAAGGGGGAGGATTAGTGATCTTGGGGTCCTCAGGGCATGCCTGTAAGACTGGGTAAAGAGAGTTAAGTGTCTGTCCAGATGGTTTCTCTTTTGGCACCTTTGGTGTGGAGAGAAGGACAGACTTGGGAGTCGCCTTTGACTCTTGGCCGCAGTGGCATTCCTTCAAGTACTTAGGGGCATCAGAAACAATATCAATCCACACTTCGATATATGAAGCCTGATCAGGGTGGCCAGGATTTCCATAGATAATACCCCGTACCTGAAAAGCTGTTCATCAGAGTGACCCCTCTGATGGCCATCCTGTTCCAAATATGGGCCAATATAACTGGCAGAAGGTCAAAGAGAGTGACACTGACTCTGTAGGCTTGGGCTCATCTCCTGAAATCCTTAAAATGGTTAAGGAGGCACTGAAGTGGGATAAGACAATTCGAGGAAGAAGCCTGACCCATGTTAGTAAAAAGAGGCAAGATCCCCACAAAAGCCAAATAAGCCAGGGCTAGGATCAGCCCCTGACTTAGCGTCCAGTTGGACAGGGCCACAGAAGCCAGACCTAAGGAAAGAATTGAAATACCACACATCAATATATGGAGTAAACTTATGAAGACCAAGGCAATAGGAGGGTAACAGTACATTTGACCAGTCCAGACAGACAGACACAATACAGACAGACAAGACAAACTAAGGGTAGGACAAAATGCTAGCATACCCAAAAACCTGAATACCTGAACAAGAAACCTGAATACTTGAAGTCAAGTCTGACGTCTCAGACCTTGACCAAACTAGGGAAGTATTGCTGCGTCCAGCCTTCCACTAGTTTTCTTTAGGGCCCACTGAGAGACAGATCCAAGTGCAATCTGACTCACCGGTGAAGCTGCTCCAGATGGCTCGTGGCCAATTGTTACAGAATTGAACCTTTTGTCCACCTGCCCTCCTGGGAGAGTCTGCTTGGCGTCCGGTGCTGAGGAACATGTCTCAGCGGCCGTCCCCTGGATGGGGCAGGTCCTCGCCCAAGGTGGCTGGGGTTGCAGGTCTTAGGAGATCTCCCCCTCTGGAGAGATCTCACCAGGGCCTCCAAATGTTGTGGGGCGATCAATTCTAAGACCCACGGAGCCAATTGAGATGAATTATGAGCCTTTATTAGCAGGCCAGCTACTTACTCTTTACCACACAGGGTTTCAGAAGATCAGCCCCTATCTCCCAAAAGAGGCAGTTTATAAAGCCTAGAACCACACCCTGGTTTAATATCAAACAAACAAACAGATTAACCACACCCTAGTTAACATTAAACAAGCAAGCAGATTACAGAAGCAGAAGTTGGCCATTAGCATATCTTTGTCCAGAACCACACCCTTAATAGGCCCAATGTCTACTGTCAATACTTTCAAAGGAGGACAGTCTTGGAAACCTGCACCGAGATCTCCATTCTTCCACCTTCAAGGAGATGACAGCTTGATTCTCGGGGCCAAGTTGTCTACAGCAGAATCAGTTAGCAGAGGCAGGCTGTATATTTGTGGATCTACATCTTCAGACTGGATATTGTTACCAATTGGATGATCTTGAGTTTAACTGCTTCCCCTGTGTGGTCAAGACTTGGTTCAGATTTCCACAGTCTCCCTTTTATATTTAATCTATAAAGAAGGCTTTTGCTTTTGGCCATGGCTCCAGGCAACATTTGTTCACAGAAAACAGGCTTGTAACTTGGGCTTTAGCCACATTTCCAGACTAGGTCAGAGAATGTCAGGAGAAATACTGTGGGCTAATTTCTCAGATGGACTTCCAGGAAATAAGGAAAGGGATTTATACTGCAAAATCGAGGTCAGCATCCTGGTTCCTAACAGGAAATAGAGGTCGGAGACAAGGTTATAGGTTTATAGAGAAGACTCAATTACATGAGGTTAGCCTTTCCCTTTGATTTAGGCTTTCTTATCTAATAGTTTTGAGAGTAAACAGGCTTAGTGCTTTAAGTCCAAGTCTCCTTTCTACTTTTTGTTAGGCAAAGACAGGCCCTGAGGCATTAGCTAGTGTCAATAATCCATATCTTCAAGGGAGGATGATGTCTTATGCCCTTTGTAGTGAAAAGTGCATATCACTGAGCAAATTCTCATTCACACTGACATGTCATTAGTCTCCTGGAGTAGAAGGAGGAGGAGACAGCCTCCTAACTGTCCTCCAATGTAATGTTGTGTCCACATTACGAATCTCCTTTGAAGTCAATAGTATATGCGGGTAGTCGATGATCTTTAATTCGCCTCTAATTTTGTCTATTTATCAGGAAAACTGCCTTCTGTTTGTTGAGGCAACAGTCGCACATCAGCGGCATAGATCATTGAGAATGACTGTGCTGTGAGGTAGCGACTGGATAGTGGTGGGAACAATAGCCGCCAATTTTCTGGATTGTAGGCAAAATGCTGAGTCATTGTGAGGATACCACTTGAAGCCGGAAAGAATAGATGCCTCACAATTTCTCTGTGCAAACCTCAGACTGCAAATTCTGAGAGGGACTGGCTTAACCACCAGGGAAAGAAATTTGAGATATCGATATTGAGGTTCTTCCATCAACGTGTTCTGAAGCGGCTGATTGCAGCCTAGCAGAGGAAAGTGAGGTGGAAGTCATCTGGAAATCTAGTAACAAGAAGTAGAGAATGTCACAATAGGAGGCTTCCCTGCGGGATTCACACAACTGTCAAGAGACAGGCTTGAGGGCATCACAGGGAGTCACATGATATTGAGCCGATGGTGAAGCGCTCACTTTTGATTGCCCTTCTCAAGTTTTTGGTAAAATTTAAATAAGCACTGAGAAAATTATTGTGTCTGTGGAACATAGTCAACTAAAGGTCCTTCAATGGAAAGGTCGTGTCTGCGTGAGAAGGTTGGCTTGAGGACAGCGGCGTAGACTAACAGACAATTTTTGTTACATAACTGGCCTTGGGTTTCATCTCTTTTCAGGCAACCTGTTTAAATGCAGTGAAGCTGCTGTCGAACATGATCTGCATTGTAATTTGGAGGCTGAGTCTCTTTGACGAAGCCACTTTAGAGCGGTGTAAACTGGAAGCGCCATTTTCTGTATTATAGCAAAAATGCTGGGTCATTGTGAGTAAAATTCTGAACGGCTTCATCTGAGACTCCCGCACTATTTTAATGTGTACTTTTGGCCACAGTTGTCGACAGAAAATTGCTTCAAGTTCAATGACACAGTGCTGAATAGTGAAAAGATGATTTTATGAGATGAGTTTTGAAAACACTTGTTTAAAAATAAGGGGAGAGAAATAAGGTGGAAATCACCTGAAAATCTCTTAGAAATCACTAGGAAATCACGCAGAGATCCAGTAAATACCTGGTGGAATTCACATAGGGATCATGGAATACTCCACATTAATCTGATATCTACCAAGAGAACAGTCTTGCTGTCGCAGTACATTTTCACTTTATTCATAGAACGTGCCAGGCTTCAGAGCATGAATCGAATTGCAGTCGAGATTACTGCTTGTATGAGGTTGTGTGTTGTTGTGCTTTAAAAGGTCTACCATACTTACTCCTGTCCAGCAGATAAGTGACCTCTAGGACACAATTGTCACTTAATCAATGCCAATTTCCTCAAGAGACCTTCTCATGCAGAGTTGTACTTTTGATTGAAGGGACATTAGGTGACTATGTTACACAGAGACTATCATTTTCACAGTGGTTATCTAAATTTTACCAAGGAACAGAATATGGTAAGTCAAAATAGAGCGCCACACCATCACCCTAATTTCACGTGATTTTCATGTATGGCTCTTAGGCAAGTCTCTTCCGGGTCACGTGAATCCCACGAGAAACCTCATGGTATCGCAAGATTATCTAATTTTGGTATGAGATATGAGGCGACTTCCACCTCACTTTTCCCTGTTAAGCTAAATGAGGCTCTTCAGAACACGTTGATTGACCTGACTAAATGTCAATATCTCAGAGGTTTTTTTTGGTGGTTAAGCAATCCCTCTCAGAATTTGTAGTTAGAGGTTTGGTATAGAGAAATTCTGACGCAGCCATTCTCTACGCCATCAAGTGGTATCCTCAAAATGACACAGCATTTTTTCTACAATACAGAAAATTAGGCTATGGTTTCCACTATTCTCCAGTTGCTGCTGCACAGCTCACTCAGGCTCAACAATCAACGATGCTAATGTGTGACTCTTGACTCCATGAATAGAAGGCAGTTTTTTTGACAGACAAAAGTAGAGGCGAAATAAAGATCATTGACTGCCGTCGTCTTCAAAATAGATTTGTAATGTGGACACAACATTCAATCGGAAGAGAGTTAGGAGGCTGTCTCAGTCACCTTCTGCTCTACGTAGACTAATGCCTTCTCAGAGTTCTTTTGAATTGTTTCAGTGATATATTTTTTTTACAACAAAGGGAAGAGTACATCATCTTCCCTTGTGATGATTTGAATTACTGACATGGGACCAAGGCACAAGGCCTCTCTTTTCCTAACAAAAAGTGGAAGGGATACTGGAATCCAAAGAATTAAGCTTGTCCTCTCTGAAAACTAGTAGATAGGAGAACTTAATCTAAATGGCAAGCCTGTCCTCATGTAAAATGAGTCTTATCTAGAAACCTAGGACCTTTTCTCCAGCCCCTATTTCCTAGTAGGAACCCAGGTACTAACCTGGGTTTTTCAGTTCCAATCCGTACTCCTATTTCCATATAGATCTGAGAATTTAGCCCACAGGATTTTTTCCACTTTCTCTGAAATAGACTGAAATGTTGTCATAAGCCCAAGTTATAAGCCTTTTTTCTCTGAATGAATGTTTCCAGGAGGCCTGGCTCCAAGCAAATGCTTTCTTTATGGAAGAAAAAATCAAATGGAGACTATGGAAATCTGAACCAAGTTTAGTCCACCTAAAAAAAAAGCAGTTAAACTCAGGGCTACAACGTCAAGATCATCCAATTGGTAACAATATCAAATCTGAAGACCTAGACCCACAAAAATCCAACCTGGACCCTGCTACCTGAAACTATTTTGGACACCTTGGCCAACAGAATCATGCTGACATTTCTTAGAAGGCAGAAGAATGAAGGACTCCGTGCACGTTTCCCAGTCTGTCCTACCTTTAAATTATTTACAATAGAAATTGGGCCGAAGACAACAACCTGTGTCATCATACCAGCACATTCAACACAAACTGGTTCCATGGCACCAATTTTCTTGTTATAGAATTATTGAAAGGTGACCATAATTTATAGCACCAAGCCTTTCTCCTGATAATAGAACACAGTTTAGGAACTAAAAAACCTAGATCAAAGCCTGAACTCTTTTGTAAGTTACTCGATTGGAAAACTTGGAAGCACGGTCAAGCATTGCTTTTAATTTCAAGAAGTGGAGTGGAGACCTTAGCACACAAAATCCATCCTAACTTTACTTAATGGATTTTTAGATAGAGAAGGTGGCACATGGTCACAATCCCTTCTCGGTAAGAAAAAATATCGGTGGATATCCATGGCCCAAGATCCAGTCTTCTGCAGGAACTAGAGTTAGTTGTGTGGAAGTTCGTATGCACAAAACCATGTCGGTCTCATTTTCAGGGCACACTCAAGTGAAAAACATTTCACAAACTAAAGCCTGATTCATTGTCAGAGGTTAGGTGAAAACCTACAGCCACAGCAACAATACTCGTCACTCAGGAGACACCAGATTCCTGCAGGGTATTGTTTGATCTCCACATGAATGCCTCCAGGTATGCACTTGAACGCCATGTACTTCCATAGTGTTTACTACGTGATTTTCAGATGACTTCCAACTTATTCTTCTTCCTCTATCCTCAAACAAGTGTTTCCAAAACACGTCTCATAAGTATTTTCAATATTTCAGCATTGAGGCGTTGGCATTTAAATAATTTCTTTTCGACTGTAGTAGCCTAAGGTTCACCTTCAAGAATAGCGTGGATCTCCCACCAGAAGCATTAAGGGTATGCTCACAATGACTCAGAATTTCTGATACAATACAGCATAATGTTGTTTAGAGTTTCTATGCTCTAAGATAGCTTCATCTTTCAGAGTCAGCCTCTAAATTTCAATGTGGTTAATGTGTGACCGATGCTCCCATTCTATATAAGCAGTTTGCCTGACCAAAGACAAAACCTCCGGGCTGTTACCTAGCAACAGTCGTGTATTAGTCGGTGCCGCTGTCCTCAATCAAGTCCTCTCATCCCAAAATGACTCTTCAATTGAAGAGCTGTGAGGTGGCTATGTTACACAGGTAATCTCATTTTCTCAGTACTTTTGCGAATTTTACTAAGGAATGTAGGAGAGTAACACAAAAGTGTTTTTCGAGAGTTGTCCTCAGGCCAGTCTCTTCCTGATGATGGGAATCCCACAGGAAACCCTCGTAAGTATGGCGAGAATTCTTAATTCTTGCTACCAGATTTCCAGGTGACTTTCACCTCATTACCTTTACTAAAATAATACAAGTCTTTTAAGAATGTGATGAAAAAACTGCCCCAATATTAGTTTCTCAGCTTTTTTTTTTTTTTCATATTGGTTTAGCTAGCTCTCGCAGATATTTAGTCAGTGGTTTGATATAGAGAATTTATTAAGCAGCCACCTTTTTTGCAATGAAATGGTAACCACTCAATGAATCAGCATTTTTCGTACAATAAAGCAATATGGTAGCTATGGTTTCAACCATTTACTTCCTCACAGCACACTGAGGCTCTGAATGAACGCAGACAATGTGCGACTTCTCCCACCGCTGACATAGGCAGTATTCCTGACAAACAGACAAAAGTAGAGGCAAATTAAAGGTCATTGAATGCCCGCATATACCACTGACCTCACAAAAGATGTTTAATGTAGACATGACATTCGATTGGAGGTCAAAAAAATAAATCTGTCTTGCCTACTTTTTGTTCTGCACATACTAGTGATTTCTCAGTGTTGATGTGAATTTTCTAAGTGATATGCTCTTGTCACTTCAAAGAATACAATACATCATCTTACCTTGTGAAGGTGTGGATTGGTGACATGGCCCAAGTCACAAAGCCTGCCTTTTCATAACAAAATGTAGAACGGAGACTGGGATCCAAGGCACTAAGCCTATGCTCTCTGAAAACTAGTAGATAGAATAAATTAAACCATAGGGCATGTCTATCCTCATGTAAACTGTGTCTTATCTTGAAACCTAGGACCTGGTCCCATGCCTGCATTTTCTATTGACATCCAGTGTGCTATCATTGGTTGCAGTTATAATTTCTACTTCTAATTCCCTAAAGTAGATTTGAGAAATTAGCGCAAGCCCTTATTTCCAATTCTGTTCTCTGTGAACAAATGTTGCCTGAAGTCCTTGTCACAAAGCAAAGAACTTCTTAGGAAAGAAAAAAATAAAAAGGAGATTTTGGAAATCTGAGCCTAGCCTGGACCTCCTCAAATGACATAGTTAAAGTCCAGGCCCACATCATCTAGACCATCCACTTGGTAACAATATCCAGCCTCAAGAACTAGACCCACAAACATTCAGCCTGGTCCTAGTTACCTGAAACTCTTATGGACAATTTGGCCTATAGAACCAACCTGTCATCTCTTAGGAGGATGAAGAATGGACGACTTAGTGCACGCATCCTAGACTGCACTCTCTTGAAAGCATTTACGATAGAAATTAGGCTGATAACACCAACCCTGTGTCATCATATCAGTACATTCAGCACAAAATGGTCCCCCTTCAGCAATTTCTCTTTTACACAATTATTGAAAGGTGAATATAGCTTGCAACATCAAGCCTTTCTTCTGGAAAGAGAAGGTAGTGTGGGGACTAAGAAACCTGGCCAAAGCCTGGACTATTTTTTAAAATATTTGACTGGGAGCTTGGAATTACAACTAAGTATTGCTCTTATTTCTAGGAAGTAGAGTGGAGTCCATGGCCCACAGAATCTAGCCCTATATTACATAACAAGACTTTAGGTAGAGGACTTGGCAAACGGTCACATGACATTCTTGATAGGGAAAAAAAATCGTTGGAAGTCCATGGCCTAGGAGACAGTCCTCTGCTGGAACAGGGGTAAGTTCGCAGGATGTTTGAAAACACAACACCAGGCCAAACTCATATATAAAGTAAATTCCATAGCAATAAGATTCATGCTCTGAACCTTGGTTCATTCATTGAAGTAAAGTGCAAACCTATGGCCAAAGCAACAAGACTGTTCACTTGGTAGATACCAGATAGTGAGTGGTATTCCTTTTTCCCCATGTGAATTCTACCAGGTGTTTACTTGATGTCTACGTGATTCCCTAGTGATTTCTAAGTGATTTTCAGGTAATTTCTTTCTTATTCCCTTTTGCCTGATTTCAAAAAACTGTTTTCAAAACTCGTCTCATTAAACTCTTATTTTCAATATATATCATTGAGTTATTGGCCTTTCAGCAATTCTCTGTCGACAGTAGTGGCCAGTGATCTGCATAAAAGAATATTGCTTGAGTCCCACATGAAGCTATTCAAAGCTGTACTCACAAAGATTCAGCATTTTTGGTATAATACAGAAAAATGGCGCTTATAGTTTACACCGTGCTAAAGCAGCTTCGTAAAGTAGAGTCAGCCTCCAAATATCAACCAGTTAATATTCGACAGCAGCTTCCATTGCGTTCAAACTGGTTGTCTGACCAAAGATGTAACCTCAGGCTAGTTATCCAACAAATATTGTCTGTTAACCTATGCCACCCTCCTCAAGGGAACATTGTCCTATAGACATGACATTTTGATTGAAGGGCCATTAGGTGGCTACGTTACACAGACACTACTATTTTCTCAGTGGTATTCTAAACTTTACCAAAGAATGGAAAAGGGTAACTCAAAAGTGAGTGCCACACCATAAACCATATATCACGTGATTCCCTGTGATGCCCTCAGTCCTGTCTCTTGACGGTCACATGAATCCCATGGGAAAGCCTCATGAGTAGCCCGAGATTTCCTAATTCTTGGTATGAGATTTCCAGGCGACTTCCACCTCATTACCTCTGCTAGGCTAATATAAGCCTTTTCAGAATACGTTGGATAAACTACCTCAATTTCTGTATCTCAACTTTAAATTAAGCCAGTCTCTCATTGATTTTTAGTCTACGGATTGATATAGAGAAATTCTTAAGCAGTCGTTCTTTTTGCATTGAAGAGGTATCCTTACAATGACTCAGCATTTTTCCTACAATAAAGCTCTTAGGTAGCTATGGTTCCAACCGCTATCCATTATCTTCCTATCAGCACACTCAGACTCAATTATGAATGCAGCAAATGTGCGACTTCTGCCTCCACTGACATAAACAGTTTTCTTGACAATCAGACAAAAGTAGAGGAGAATTAAAGATCATTAACTGCCCGCATAAACTGTTTACCTCAGATAAGATATGTAATGTGGACATGACTTTCAATTGGAAATCAGTGCTAATTCTGTCTCGGCTACATTCTTTTCCACCCATAATAACGATTTCTCAGTGTTGATGTAAATTTTCTCAGTGATATGCACTCGTCACTTCAAAGAAAGCATTACATCATTTTCCCTTGTGAAGATGGGGATTGGTGACATGGGCTCAAGGTACAAGGCCTGTCTTTTCCTAACAAAAAGTAGAAGTGAGACAGGGAACCAAGACACTAAGCATATCCTCTCTGAAAACTAATAGAAAGTATAATTTAAATCTCAAGGCAAGTTTGTCCTCATATAATTTGAGTCTTATCCCAAAACCTAAGACCCTGTCTCCTGCCTGCCTTTCCTATTGGGATCCAGTGTGCTGTCCTTGGTTGCAGTTACAATACCTACCTCTGTTTCCAGAAAGAAGATTTGAATAATTAGCCCAGAGTATTTCTTATGACTTTCTCTGACATAGAATGAAAGAGTGGCATAAGCCCATAGTTCCAAGCCTGTTCTCTGTGAACAAATGTTGCAGAAGTACTTGTCTCAAAGCAAATGCTTTCTTTAGGGGAGAAAAAATAAAACGGAGACTGTGGAATTCTGAACCAAGCCTGGACTTCCTAAAAGGACATAGATAAACCCCAGGCCCACAACGTCAAGACCATCTACTTGATAACAATGTCCAGTCTTAAGATATAGGCCCACAAACATCTAGCCTAGCCCTCGTTACTTGAAACTCTTGTGCACACCTGGGCCTTTAGAACCAAGCTGTCCTCTCTTAGGAGGAGGAAGAATGGTGGACTCGGCGCACGCCTCTAAGGCGTACTCCCTTGAAAGCATTTACAATAGAAATTGGGCCGATGGCACCAAACCTGTGTCATCATAATAGTACATTCAGCAAAACCTGGTCCCGCGTCACCAATTTTCCTTTAAGACAATTATAAAAGGCGACCATAGCTTGTAGCATCAAGCCTTTCCTCTGGCAAGAGAAGGTAGTGTGGGCACTAAGAAACCTGGCCACAGTCTGAACTGTTCTTTAAAAAACTGGATTGAGGAGCTTGGAATCACAACTAAGTATTGCTCCTATTTCTAGGAAGTAGAGTAGAGACCTTGGCCCACAGAATCTAGCCTAACTTTACATAATGAATCTTATCGTAGGGGACTTGGCACACAGTCACAAGACATTCTTGGTAGGAAGAGAAAAGTCGTTTGAAGTCCACGACCTAGAAAGTAGTCCTCTGCCGGAACTTGGGTAAGTTGGGTGGACGTTTGAAAACACGGCACCACACTAATCTCATATATAAAGTAAACTCGATTACAATACAATTCATGCTCTGAAGCCTCTTTCACTCTATGATGTAAAGTGAAAACCTACGGCCACAGAAATAAGATGGGTCACTTGATAGATAACAGCTTAGAGCAGGGTATTCCTTGATTACCATGTGAATTTCACCAGGTGTTTACTTGTACTTTGTGTGATTCCCTAGTGATTTCTAAGTGATTTTTCTGGTGATTTCCATCTTATTACTCTTCCTCTATTTTCAAACAAGTTATTTCAAAACTCGTCTCATAAACTTTTATTTTCAATATATATCATTGAGTCATTGGCTTTAAAGTAATTCCTTGTCTACAGTAGTGGCCAAATTTTCGCATAAAAGAATACGCGGGAGTCTCACATGAAGCCCTTCAGAGTTGTACTCACAATGATTCAATATTTTTGCTATAATACAGTAAAAATGGCACTTACACTTTACACTGCTCTAAAGTAGCTACGTCAAGCAGACTCAGCCTCCAAGTATCAACTCAGTTAATGTTTGACAAAGCTTCCATTCCATTCAAACAGGGTGCCTTAGGTCATTTATCTAACAACAATTTTCTGTTAACCCAGATGCCGTCCTCAAGCTAACCTGCTCCTACACACATGACCTTTCAGTTGAAGGACCTTTTGGAGGCTATGTTACAGAGGCATTATTATTTCCTCAGTGGTTATCTAAATTTTACCAAGGAATGGAGAAGGGTAACTCAAAAGTGAGCACCACAGCAACAACCCAACATCACATGACTCCCTATGATTCCCGCAGGCCTGTCTCTTGATAGTCACATGAATCCCTCAGGGAGACCTCGTGAGTATCGCAAGATTCCCTAATCTTGGTACGAGATTTCAAGGCGACTTCCACCTCACTATGCTATGTTAGGCAAAAATACACCTCTTCATAACATATTCATGGAACAGCCTCAATGTCAATATCACAGATTTCTTTCCTTGGTGGTCAAGCAAGTCCTTCTAGAATTTGTAGTCTGAGGTTTGGTTTAGAAAATTCTGAGGCAGCTGTTTTTTTCCGTCATCAAGTGGTATCCTCACAATGACTCAGCATTTTTCCTACAATACAGAAAAATATGGCTATTGTTTCCACAACTATCCAGTTGTGCCTCATAGCATACTTTGGCTAAATTATCAACACTGCTAATGTGTGACATCTGCCTCCACGAACAGAAGGTAGTGTTCTTGACAAACAGACAAGACCAGAGGCGAATTAAAGATCATTGACTGGACTGCCCTGCATATACCATTGACTTCAAATTAGATTTGTAATGTGGACCACATTCTATTGGAGGACAGTTAGGAGGCTGTCCTGGCCACCTTCTGCTCCACGTAGACTAATGACTTCTCATTGCTGATGTGAATCTTCTCAGAAGTGTGCACTTGTCACTAAAAAGGGAGCACTACATCATCTTCCCTTCAGAAAATATGGTTGGTGACACAGGCCAAAGACCAAGGCCTGTCCTTTCCTAACAAAAAGTAGAAGGGAGACTGGGACCCAGAGCACTAAGCCTGTCCTCTCTGAAAACGAGTAGTTAGGAGAACTTAATCCAAAGGGCAATTCTGTGCTCATGTAATTTGAGGCTTGTCTCAAAAACTAGGACCTTGTCTCTGGCCTCTATTTCCTATTAGGAATCAAGGTGTCGACCTTGGTTTTGCATTTCTAATCCCTCCCTACCCCTATTTCCAGAAAATAGATCTGAGAAATTAACACACAGCATTTCTTAAGACTTTCTCCAACATTGACTGAAATGTTGGCATAAGCCCAAGTTCCAACCTGTTTTCTGTGAGCAAATATTGCCTGGAGCCCAGGCTCAAAGCAACATTCTTCTTTATGGAAAAGAAAATAAAACAGAGACTTTGGATATCTGAATCAAGCCTTGACCACCTAAAAGGAAGCAGTTAAACTCAAGGCCACCACGTCATGATCATCCGATTGGTAACAATATCCAGTCTGAAGACATAGGCCCACAAACATCCAACCTGGCCCCAGCTACCTAAAACTATTGTGGATATCTTGGCCTACAGAATTAAGAAGTCATATTCTAGAAAAATGAAGAATGGAGGACTCGGTGCATGGTTCCAAGACTGTCCCCACTTGAAAGTGTTTACGATAGAAATTGGGCCGAGGACACCAACATGTGTCATCATAACAGTACATTCAGCAAAATCTAGTTCCATATAACTAATTTTTTGGAAAAATTATTGAAAGTTACCAAACCTTACAGCACCAAGCCTTCCCGTGAACATAGTTTGGGCAGTAGGCAATCTGGATCAAAGCCTGAGTTTTTCTGTAAATTACTCGATTGGAGATCCTGGAAATTGGCCAAGTGTTACTTTTCTTTACAGGAAGTAGCGTGGAAACCTTGGCACACAGAATCTAGCCTAAATATGCTGAATGAATCTTTAGATAGAGGACGTGGCACACGGTCACAAGACATTTTTGGTAGGAAAAATCGTCGATGGAAGTCCATGGCCCAGGATCCAGTCCTCTGCCGGAACCAGGGTAAGTTCTGTGGACTTTTAAATACACAACACCATGCTGGTCTCATTTACAATGCACACTCGAGTGCAAAACATTTCACAAACTGAAGTCTGATTCATTTTAGAGGTAAGTGAAAACCTACAGCCACAGCAATGAGACTAGTCAGCTGGTAGACACCAGATTCTTGCAGGGTTTTCCTTGAATCTCACGTGAATCCCTGCAGGTCTTCACTTGACCTCCATGTAATTCCCTGGAGATTTCTACATGACATTCAGGTGATATCCATCTTATTCCTCTTCCCATATCCTCAAACAAGTGTTTTAAAAACATATCTCATAAACTCTTATTTTCAATATTTCAACATTGAGTCATTGGCCTTTAAGCAATTTCTTCTTGACAGTAGTAGCCTAAGGTTCCCCTTCAAGAATAGCGTGGACATCCTATGAGAACCTTTAAGGGTTATTCTCACAATGGCTCAGCATTTCTGCTACAATACATCATAATGGCTCTTAGACTTTCCTCCCCTCGAAAGTAGTTTCATCATTCAGACTCAGCCTCTAAATTTCAACATGGTTAATGTATGACCGCAGCTCTCATTGTATACAAGCAGGTTGCCAGACCAGAGATGAAACTTCAAGGCACTTACCTAATTAATGACAAGTGTGTGTTAGCCTATGCCACTTTCCTCAAGCAAGTTTTCTTATGCAGACATGACCTTTCAATTGAAGGGCTGTTAGGTGGCTGTGTTACACAGGTAATCTCATTTTTTCAGTGTTTATGTGAATTTTACCAAGGAATGTAGAAGGGTAATGAAAAAGTGAGCCCCACACCATCACCCCAATTTCACGTGATTTTCATGTTTTTCCTTCAGGCCAGTCTCTTCCTGATCACGTGAATCCCACAGGAAAGCTTCGTGAGTATGGTGAGATTCTCTAAATCTTGTTAAGAGCTTTCTAGGACACTTCCACCTGATTACCTCTGCTAGGCTAATTCAAATCTTTTTAGAACACGTTGAAGAAACTGCCTCAATGTCAGTATCTCACCTTTTTTTTCATATTGGTTAAGCCAATCTGTTCCAGATTTTTAGTCTATTGTTTGATATAGTGAAATTCTTAAGCATCCTTTCTTTTTGCAATGAAGAGGTATCCTCACAATGACTCAGCATTTTTCCTACAATAAAGCTATTAGGCAGCTATGGTTTCAAACGCCATCCATTCGCTTCCTCACAGCATATTCAGGCTCAATTATGAATGAAATCAATGTTCAATTTCTGCCTCCATTGAAATAGGCAGTTTTCCTGACAAACAGACAAAACTAGAGGTGAGTTAAAGATCATTGACTGCCCACATATACCGTTAACTTCAAAGTAGATTTGTAATGCAGACACAATATTCAATTAGTGGACAGTTAGGAGGTGGTCTCGACCACCTTCTGCTCCATGTAGATAATGACTTCTCAGTGTTGATGTGAATTTTCTCAGTGATATGCCCTTTTCCTACAAAGGGAGCCCTACATCTTTATCTCTTGTGAGGATATGGATTGGTGACATGGGCCCAAAGCACAAGGCCTGTCTTTGCCTAACAAATAGAAGAAAGCAGACAGGCACCCAAAGCACTAAGCCTGTACACTCTGAAAACTAGTAGATAGGAAAACCTAACCCAAAGGATAAGCCTATCCTCATATAATTTGAGTCTTATCTAGAAACCTAAACCTTGTCTCCAGCCTATATTTCCTATTAGGAACCAAAGTGCTGACCTTGGTTTTACAGTTCCAATCCCTTCCCCTATTTCCAGAAAGTAGATCTGAAAAATTAGCCCACAGTATTTCTTCCAGCTTTCTCTGACTTAGACTGAAAAAGTGAGGTAAGCCCAAGTTCCAAGCCTGTTTTCTGTGACCAAATGTTGCCTGGAGCTCTGGCTCAAAGCTAAAGCCTTCTTTGTAGAAGAAAAAATAAAACGGAGTGTATGGTAATCTGAACCTATTACGAACCACCTAAAGGAAGCAGTTAAACTCAAGACCATAATGTCCAAAACATTCAGTTGGTAACAATATCCATTCTGAAGAACTAGGCCCACAAACATCAGCTTGACCCATGCTACTTGAAACTATTGTGGTCACTTTGGCCTACAGAATCAAGCTGACATATCCTAGAAGGAGGAAGAGTGGAGTACTCGGCGCATGGTTCCATGAGTGTCCTCGCTTTAAAGTACTTACGATAGAAATTGGGCCATAGACACAAATCTGTGTCATCATAACTGTACATTCAGCACAAACTGGTTTCACGTCACCAATTTTCCTTTGATACAATTATTGAAAGGTGACCATACCTATAGCGGCAAGCTTTTCCCTAGATAACAGAACATATTTTGGGCAATAAGAAACTTGGATCAATGTCTGAACTGTTTTGTAAGATTGGAGACCATAGAAGCACATCCAAGCAATGCTATTATTTCCAGGAAGTAGACCGGAGACCTTGACACACAGAATCTGGCCTAACATTACTTAACAGATCTTTAGATAAAGGACGTGGCACACGGTCACAAGAATTTCTTGGAAAAAAGAAATGTCAAATGATGTCCATGTTCGAGGACCTAGTCCTCTGCTGGAACTAGGGTAAGTTGTGTGAACTTTTGAATACACAGTGTCACGCCAGTCTCTTTTACAGGGTACACTCGATAGCAAAATATTTCACTAAATGAAGCCTGATGCATTGTAAGAGGTAAGGTGAAAACCTACAGTCACAGCAACAAGACTCGTCACCTGGTAGACACCAGATTTCCGCAGTGTCTTCCTTGATCCCCACATGAATCCCTCCAGGAATTCACTTGACCGCCATGTTATTCCCTGGTTATTACTACGTGATTTTCAGGTGACTTCAACCTTATTCCTCTTCCCCTATACTCAAACAAGTGTTTCCAAAAGTCATCTCATAAACTCTTATTTTCAATATTTAGCATCGAGTCATTGGCCTTTAAGGAATTCCCTGTAACAACAGTGGCCAAAGGTACACAAAAAAGAATAGTGTGGGAGACCTACATGAAGCTGTTCAGAGTGATACCCAAAATGACTCAGAATTTTTGATATATTGCAGCAAAATTACGCTTACAATTTACAATGCTCTAAAGTAGCTCTGTCAAGTAGACTCAGCCTCTATTTATCAACGCAGTTAATGTTTGACATCAGCTTCCTCTTCCCCTATAACTGTCGTCCAATCGAATGTCGTGTCCTAATTACAAATCTCAGTTGAAATCAACGGTTTATGATGGGAAGTTAATGATCTTTACTTCATCTGTAATTTTGTCTATTTTTTCAGCAAAACATCCTTTTGTTCATGGAGGCAACTTTCGCACATTGACAGTGTTGGTCATTGAGCCTGAGTGAGCTGTGAGGCCATGACTGGATAGTGGTGAAAACAATAGCCGTCAATTTTCTGTATTGTAGGTGAAATGCTGAGTCATTATGAGGATACCACTTGCAGGTGGAAAGAACGGCTGCCTCAGAATTTCTCTATACCAGATCTCAGACTACAAATTCTGAGAGAGACTGGCTTAACCACAAAGGAAAGATAATTGAGATATTGACACTGAGGCTCTTCCATCAATGTGTTCTGAACAGGCTTATTTTAGCGTAGCAGAGGAAACTGAGGTGGAAGTCGCCTGCATATCTCATCATAAGATAAAGGAATGTCATGATACTCATGAGTCTTCTCCTCTGGATTCACATGATCTTCAAGAGGCAAGCCTGAGGGCATCACAGGAAAACACGTGATATTGGGTTGATGGTGTGGCTTTCATTTTTGAGTTATCCTTCTCCATTCCTTGGTAAAATTTAGATAACCACTGAAAAAATGATAATGTCTATGGAACATAGTCACCTAATGGCCCTTTAATTGAAAGGTCATGTCTGCATGAGAAAGTTCACTTGAAGACAGCGGCATAGGTTAAAAGAATATAATTGTTAGATTACTGGCCTTACATTTCATCTGTGGTCAGACAACCTATTGGAACACAGTGGAAGCTGCTGTGGAACACTAAATGTGTTGATATTTGGAGGCTTAGTATGCTTGACGAAGCTACTTTAGAGTGGTGTAAACTGTAAGCGCCATTTTGCTGCATTATAGCAAAAAAGTTAAAGCATTGTGAGCATACCTCTGAACAGCTTCATGTAGAAGTCCCGCAGTATTCTTTTATGTGGACCTTTAGACACTACTGTGGACAGGGAATTGTTTAAGAACCACTGACTCAATGCTGAATAATGAAAATAAGAGTTTATGGGATGAGTTTTGAAAACATTTGTTTGAAAATAGGGGAAAAGTAATAGGGGAAATGACCTGAAAATCACTTAGAAATCACTGGAGAATCACGCAAAGATCAAGTAAACACCTGGTGAATTTCACATGGGGATCAAGGAATACCCTACACTAATCTGGTATGTACCAAGTGACCAGTCTTGTTGCTGTGGCCATAAGTTTTCACTTTTTTTCCTAAAATGAACCAGGCTTCAGAGCATGAATCTTATTGCAATCGAGTTTACCTTATATGTGAAATTGGCGTGGCGTTGTGTTTTCAAAGTCCACCCAAATTATCCCAGTTCCAGCAGAGGACTGACTCCTAGCCTATGGACTTCCAACAACTTTTATTTTCCTACCAAGAATGTCTTGTGACCATTTGCCATGTCCTCTACCTAAAGACTAGTTAGGTAAAGTTAGGCTAGATTCTGTGTCCAAGGTCTCCACTCTACTTCCTAGAAATAGAAGCGATCTTTGGTTGTGTTTCCAAGCTCTCCAATCAATTTTGTTAAAGAATAGTCCAGGCTTTGGCCAGGTTTCTTAGTGCCCACAATATCTTCTCTTACCAGAATAAAGTCTTGGTGCTGCAAAGTATGGTCACCTTTCAATAATTGTTTAAAAGGAAAATTGGTAATGATGTACAAGGTTGTGCTGAATGTACTGTTATGATGACATGAGTTTTGTGCCATCAGCCCAATTTCTATCGTAAATGCTTTCAAGGAAGTACAGTCTTGGAGGCATGCACTGAGTTCTCCATTCTTCCCCTCCAAGGAGATGACAGCTTGGTTCTATAAGCCAAGATGTTCACAAATGTTTCAGGGAACCAGGGCCAAGCTTGATGTTTGTGGACCCAGGTCTTGAAACTGGACATTGTTACCATTTGGATGGTCTTGACGTTGTGGGCCTGGGCTTTAACTATGTCCTTTTTGTAGGTCCAAGCTTGTTTCAGATTTCCGCAGTCTTCATTTCATATTTTCTTCCCTAAAGAAGGCTTTTGCTTTGAGACATGGACTTTAGACAACAATTGTTCACAGAGAACATGTTTGGAACTCTGGGTTGATTTCTCAAATCTGCTTGCTGGAAATAGAGGTAGAGATTGTAATTGTAACAAAGGAAAACACAATGGATCCCAATAGGAAATTCATGTAGGAGACAAGGTCCTAGGTGTTGAGATTAGACTCAAATTACATGAGGTTAACCTGCCCTGTGGATTAAGTTATCCTATCTACTAGTTTTCAGAAAGCATAGGCTTAGTGCCTTGGTTCCCAGTCTCCCTTCTACTTTTTGTTAGGAACAGACAGGCCTTGTACATAGGGCTCATGTCACCAATCCACATTCTCACAAGGGAAGATGATACAGTGCTTTCTTTGAAGTGACGAGTGCATATCACTGAGAAAATTCATATCAACACTGAGAAATCACAGAAAGGGGACGAGACGGACTCCGTACAGACCTCCAATCAAATGTCATGTCCACATTACAAATCTTATGTGAGGTCAATGGCACATGCGGACTGTCAATAATCTTTAATTCGCTTCTACTTTTGTGTGTTTGTCAGGAAAACTGCCTATGACAGTGGTGGCAGAATTCACACATTGGCTGCCTTCATAATTGAGCATGAGAGTGCTGTGAGGCAGTGAATGGATAGCGGTCAAAACCATAGCTGCCACTTGTTTTATTGCAGGAAAAATGCTGAGTCATTGCGAGGACACCTCTTCATTGCAAAAGAATGGCTGCTTAAGAATTTCTCTATATTTAACCAAGGACTAAAATCTGCAAGAGACTGGTTTAACAAATATGGAAAATAGCTGAGATACTGACATTTAGGCAGTTTCTTCAACATGTTTTGAAAAGGCTTGTATTAGCCTAGTGGAGGTAATAAGTGGAAGTCACGTGGAAATCTCGTAGAAAGAAATAAGGCATCGCAATACTCATGAGGCTTTCCTGAGGGATTCACATGACCAGGAAGAGATTGGCCTGAGGGCAAAACACGAAAGCCACGTGAAATTGGGGTGATGGTGTGTCACTCACTTTTGTGTAACCTTTCTACTTTCCTTGGCAAAATTCAGTAAGCACTAGAAAATGGGATTACCTGTGTAACATAGCCACCTAATAGTCCTTCAATTGAGAGGTCATGTCTGCATGAGAAGACTTGCTTGAGGACAGTGGCATAGGCTAACACACACTTGTCATTAGGAAACTGCCCTGAGGTTTCGTCTCTGGTCAGGCAACCTGCTTGTATACAATGAAAGCAGCGGTCACACATTAAAGGCGTTGAAGTTTAGAGGCTGAGTCTGAAGGATGAAACTATTTTAGAGCGGTGGAATCTCTAAGCGCCATTATGCTGTATTGTAGCAGAAATGCTGAGTATTTGTGAGCATAACACTGAAGGTTTCTGTTGGGAGTTCCACACTATTCTTGAAGGTGAACCTTAAGCTACTATTGTCGAGAGGAAATTGCTTAAAGGCCAATGACTAAATGCTGAAATATTGAAAATAATGGTTTATGAGATATATTTTGAAAACAAATGTTTGAGAAAAGGGGAAGAAGAACCAGGTGGAAGACATTTGAAAATCACATAGTAATCACCGAGGAATTACATGGAGTGTTGTGTCCAGAATAACCAGACCCAACTTGAGTGCTCTTAACCAGGAGACAGTTTATTAGCCGGCGGCTGTCCTTGCAAAGGAGCAGCCTCGAAATGCCAAGATACAAGGTTTTTAAGCCCCAAATCCCATTCCTCATTCTGTCTTAAACACAAAGGTCCATCTTTCTCCTATTCACTACCTGTCAACCCACTGGTCAGGTGTGCAAGCGGGAAGTACAGAAGCAGAAAGCTTGTGTTAGAATGTTATGTTCCTATGGGTGATTGCCTATGTTCCCATGGACAATAGCCGGTGTTCCCATGGGCGATGGCCAAATAGTAATTTTCAGCTTATATACAATTGATTATTTTTCATGCCACGCAAGCAAGCAGGGTTACACAGGCTAAAATTGGCAGTTAGCGTATGAGCTCATTGTTACAAGTTTTATGATTAACAGAGTGTGGTTAGGGGATCCAGAAACTAGGCCTAAGTTATGGACTTCCTTTGTCCAGTTTCAGGTTTTAATTATTCTTTAACCCTTTCACATTTCATCAGGCCATTACAGGAGGTCAAGTGAATACCTGGAGGGGTTCACATGGAGATCAAGAAAAAACCTGCAGAAATCTGTTATCAACAAGGTAACTAGCTAGTCTTGTGGCTTTAGCTGTAGGTTTTCACCCTACCACTTTCAATGAATCAAGCTTCAGTTTGTGAATTGTTTTGCCGTGTAAATGAGACCAGCATGGTGTTGTATATTCAAACGTCCACACAATTTACCTAATTTCCGAATGAGGACTGAGTCCTGAGCCATGGACTCTGATCGACATTTTTTTCTACCAAGAAGGTCTTCTGATGGTGTGCCACGTCCTCTATCTAAAGATCAGTTAAGTACAGTTAGGCTGGATTCTGTGTGCGAATGCCTACAGGCTACTTCCTGGAAATAAAAGCAATGCTTCACTGTACTTTACAGCGGTAGAACCGTGCACTGAGTCCTCCATATTACTTCCTTCTAGGACATGATAGCTTGATTCTGTAGGCCAAGGTGTCCACAGTAGTTTCAGGTTGCAGCGTCCAGGCTATTCGTTTATGGGACTGTGTCTTCAGACTAGGTATTGTTATCAACTGGATGATTTTGACATTTTGGCCCTGAGTTTAACTGCTTGTTTTTAGGTAGTCCAGGCTTTGTTCAGATTTCCGCAGTGCCCGTTTTACTTTTTCTTCCATAAAGAATTCTTTTGCTTTGATCCAGGTCTCCCAGCAAAATTTGTTCACAGAAAACAGGCTAGGAACTAGGGCTTACTCCAGCATTTCAGTCTGTGTTGGAGAAAATCAGAAGGAATGCTGTGGGCTAATTACTCAGACTATTACCTAAAAATATGGGTAGGGATTGGAAGTGCAAAACCAAGGTACAGTAAACCAGGCTTCGGAGCATGAAACGTATTTCAATCGAGTACTTATATATGAGACTGGCGTGGTGTTGTGTTTTCAACGTCCACACAAATTACCCCAGTTCCAGCAGAGGACTGCCTTTTAGGCCATGGACTTCCAACGACTTTACTTTTCCTCCCAAGAATGTCTTGTGACTGTTTGCCAAGTCCTCTAACTAAAGATTCATGTAAAGTTAAGTTTGTTTGTGTTTCTAAGCTCCCCAATCGAGTATTTTAAAGAACAGTCCAGAGTTTTGCCAGGTTTTTTAATGCCCACACTACCTTCTCTTACCAGAAGAAAGACTTGACGCTGCAAGGTATGGTAAACTTTCAATAATTTTCTAAAAGGAAAATTGGTGAAATGGGACCAAGTTGTGCTGAATGTACTGTTATGATGACACAGGGTTGGTGCTATCGACCCAATTTCTATCGGAAATGCTTTCAAGGGGATACAGTCTTGGAGGCGTGCACCGAGTTCTTCCTCCTCCAAGGAGAGGACAGTTTGGTTCTATGGGCCAAGGTGTCCACACGAGTTTCAGGTAAGAAGGGCCAGCTTGGATGTTTGTGGGCTTAGGTCTTGAGATTGGACATTGTTACCAATTGGATGGTCTTGACGTTGTGGGCCTAGGCTTTAACTATGTCTTTTTCGGAGGTCCAGGTTTGGCTCATAGTTCCACAAGCTCCATTTTATTTTATCTTCTCTAAAGAAAGTTTTTGCTTTGAGACAAAAACTTCAAGCAACATTTGTCCACAGAGAACAGGCTTGGATCTTTGGGCTTACATCCGCTTTCAGTCAATGTCGGAAAAAGTCAAAAGAAATGCTCTGGGCTAATTTCTCAAATTTACTTTCTGAAAATAGAGGTAAGGAATTTAACTGTAACCTAGGACAGCACATTGGTTCCCAAATGCAGGCAAGAGACAGAGTCCTATGTTTCGAAATAAGACTCAAAATACATGAGGATAGACTTGCCCTGTGGTTGGAGTTACACTATCTAATAGTTTTCTGAGAGGAGAGGCTTAGTGCCATGGTTTCCAGTTTCCCTTCGAATTTTTCTCAGGAAATGACAGGCCTTGTGTCTTGGGCCCATGTCACCAATTCGTATCCTCATAAGGAAAGATGATGTAGTGCTTTCATGGAAGTGACAAGTGCATACATCAAAGAAAATTCACATCAACACTGAGAAATCATTAGTATGTGTGGAAGAGAAGGTGGCCGAAACAGACTGCCTACTGATGTCCAATGGAACGTCATGTCAACATTACAAGTCTTATATGGGGGGTCAGTGGTATATGCTGGCAGTCAAAGATCTTTAATTCGCCTCTACTTTGGTCTGTTTGTCAAGAAAACTGCCTATGTCAATGGAGGCAGAAGTCATATATTGGCTGCTTTCATAATTGTGCCTGAGTGTGCTGTGAGGAAGCGAATGGATAGTGCTTGAAACCATAGCTGCTATGTTATTTTATTGTAGGAAATATGCTGAGTCACTGTGAGGATACCTCTTAATTGCAAAAATAACGGCTGTTTAAGAATTGCAAAAAGAACAGCTGTTTAAGAATATCAAACAACAGACTAAAAGTCTGCAAGAGACTGGCTTAACCAATATGGAAACACAGTTGAAATACTGACATTTAAGCGGTTTCTTTAATGTATTCTGAAAAGGCTTGTATTAGCCTAGCAATGGTAATGAGGTGGAAGTCACCTGGAAATCTCGTACTAACAATTAGGAAATTTTGTGATACTCACGAGTCTCCCCTGTGAGATTCACATAACTGTCAAGAGACAGGCCTGAGGGTTTCACAGGGAGTCACATGATACTGGGTTGATGGTGTGGTGCTCATTTTTGAGTTATCCTTCTCCATTCCTTGGTAAAATTTACATAACCACTAAGAAAATGATAGTGTCTGTGAAACATAGCAACCTAACAGCCCTTCAACAAAGGTCATGTCTGCATGAGAAGATTTGCTTGAGGAGAGCAGCAAAAGCTAACACACGCTAGTCATTAGGTAACTGCCCTAAGGTTTAGTCTCTGGTCTGGCAACCTGCTTGTATACAATGGAAGCAGTGTTCACACATAAACCGGGTTAAAATTTAGAGGCTGAGTCGAATGAGGAAGCCACGTTAGAGCAGTGGAAACTCTAAGTGCCTTGATGATATATTGTAGCAGAAATGTTGAGTCATTGTGAGCATAACCTCAACAGTTCTGGTGGGATATCCACGCTATTCTTGAAGGTGAACTTTTGTCCTCTACTGTCGAAAACATTTGCTTAAAGGCCAATGACTAATTGCTGATATATTGAAAATAAGGGTTTATGAGACATGTTTTGAAAACACTTGTTTGAGGATAGTGGAAGAGGAATAAGGTAGAAGTCACCTGAAATCATGTAGTAATCACCAGGGAATTATATGGAGATAAGTGAATACCTATAGGGATTCACGTGGGGATCAAGTACAACCCTGCAGGAATCTGGTGTCTACCAGGTGATGAGTCTTGTTGCTTTGGCTGTATGTTTTCACCTTACAACTTACAATGAATCAGGTTTCAGTTTGTGAACTGTTTTGCACTCAAGTGTACCCTGTAAATGAGACCAGCGTGGTGTTGTGTATTCAAATGTCTACACAACTTACCCTAGTTCTGGTAGAGGACTGGGTACTGGGCCTTGGACATCCATCGACAATTTTTCCTACAATAAGGTCTTGTGACCATGTGCCACGTCCTCTATCTAAGACTCAAAGTACATCAGGAAAAACTTGCCCTGCGGTTTAAGTTATTCTATCGTCTAGTGTTCAGAGAGGATGGGCATAGTGCTTTGGTTCCCAGTCTCTGTTCTACTTTTTGTTAGGAAAAGACAGGCCTTGTGCCTTGGGCCCATGTCACCAAACCAAATTCTCACAAGAAAAGACAATGTAGTGCTTTCTTTGAAGTGACAAGTACATATCACTGAGAAAATTTATATCAACACTGAGAAAGCATTCGTATGCGTGGAACTGAAGGTAGCTGAGAAAGACTTTGTACTAACCTCCAGTCAAATGTCATGTCCACATTAAAATCTTATGCGAGGTCAACGGTATATGCAGGCAGTCAATGATCTTTAATTCATCTATACTTTTGTCTGTCAGAAAAACTGTCTACGTCAGTGGAGGCGGAAGTCGCACAATGGCTTCATTCATAATTGAATGTGAGTGTGCTGTTAGGCAGCAAATGGATAGTGGTTGAAACCATAGCTGCCATATTGCTTTATTGTAGGAAAAATGCTGAGTCATTGTGAAGTTAACTCTTCGTTGCAAAAAGAGCAGCTGCTTAAGAATTTCTTTGTATCAAATAACAGACTAAAAATCAGCGAGAGACTGGCTAAACTAATATGGAAAAAAAGCTGAGAATCGAACATTGAGGCAGTTTCTTCAACATATTTTTAAAAGGCTTGTATTATTGTAGCAGAGGCAATGATGTGGACATCGCCTAGAAATCCCATACCAAGAAGGAGGGAATCTCAGAATACTCACAAGGCTTTCCCATGGGATTCATGTGACCAGGAAGAGACTGGCTTGAGGGCACACATGGAAATCATGGGAAATTGGGGTGATGGTGTAGTGCTCACTTTTGTGTAACCCTTCTACATTTCTTGGTAAAATTCACATGAGCACTGAGAAAATGAGATTACCTGTGTAACATAGTCACCTAACAGCCCTTCAATGGAAAGGTCCTGTCTGTATGAGAAGACTTGCTTGAGGTCGAAAGCATACGCTAACACACACTAGTCCTTAGGTAACTGCACTGAGGTTTCGTCTCCGGTCAGGCAACCTGCTTGTATACAATGGGAGCAGCGGTCACACATGAACCACATTGAAATTTAGAGCCTGAGTTTAAATGCCGAAGCTGTCTTAGGGTAGTGGAAACTCAAAGCACCATTATGCTTTATTGCAGCAGAAATGCTGAGTCATTGTGAGCATAACCTTTAACGGTTCTGGTGGGATATTCATGCTATTCTTGAAGGTGAACCTTAGGCTGTTCTGTCAAGAATTTGCTTAAAGGCCAATGACTCAATGATGAATACTGAAAATAAGTTTATGAGACAAGTTTTGAAAACACTTGTTTTAAAATAGGGGAAGAGGAATAAGGTGGAAATCACCTAAAAATCACATAGTAATCAACAGGGAATTACATGGAAGCCAAGAGAATAACTGGAGGGATTCACATGGGGATCAAGGAGGACCCTGCAGGAATCTGGTATCTAGCAGATGATGAGTGTTGTTGCTGTGGTTGTAGGTTTTCACCTTACCTCCTACAATGAATCAGGCTTCATTTAGTGAAATATTTTGCAATTGAGTATACCCTGTAAAAGAGACCGGTGTGTATTCAAAACTTACCCTAGTTCCAGCAGAGGACTGAGTCCTGGGCCATGGACATCCATAGCCATTTTTTTTTTTTTTTTTTTTTACCAAGAAAGTCTTGAGACCATGTGCCACATCCTTTATCTAAAGATCCGTCAAGTAACGTTAGGCTAGATTCTGGGTGCCAAGGTTCCATTCTACTTCCTGGAAATGATAGCATTGCTTAGCCGTGCTTCCATGATCTCCAATTGAGTAACTTACAAAACAGTTCAGACATTGATCCAGGTTTCTTACTTCCCAAACTATGTTCTTTTACCAGGTAAAAGGCTAGGTGCTCTAAGGTATGGTCACCTTTCAACAATTGTAAAAATGGAAAATTGGTGACGTGGAACCAGTTTGGACTGAATGTACTTTATGATGACAAAGATTCGTGCCTACGACCCAATTTCTATCACAAATACTTTAAAGGGAGGACACTCTTGGAACCATGCACCGAATCCTGCATTCTTCCTCCTTCTAGGACATGACAACTTGATTCTGCAGGCCAAGATGTCAACAATAGTTGCTGGTAGCATGCGCCAGGCCGGTTGTTTGTGGGCCTAGGTCTTCAGATGGGATATTGTTATCAATTGGATGATCTTGACATTGTGGTCTTGAGTTTAACAGCTTCCTTTAGGTGGTCCATACTTGGTTCGGATTTCCACAGTTGGTCAAGAAGGATGCTTGACCACAGATGAAAGCTAAGGTCATTTATCTAACAACAATTGTCTGTTAACCTATGCCGTCGTCATTAAGCCAACCTGCTCCTACAGACATGACCTTTCAATTGAAGAGCCTTTAGTTGGCTCTGCTACACAGGCACTATCATTAGCTCAGTGCTTGTCTAAATTTTACCAAGGAAAGGAGAAAGATAACACAAAAGTGAGCACCACACCATCAGCCCCACATCATGTGACTCCCTGTGATGCCCTCAGCCTTGTCTCTTGACAGTCGTGTGAATCCCTCAGGGAGGCCTGGTGAGTATCGTGAGATTCTCTAATCCTTGGTAAGAGATTTCAAGGCGACTTCCACCTCACTTTCCTCTGCTAGGCTAAAATAAGCATCTTCAGAACATGTTGATGGAACAGCCTCAATGTCAGTATCTCCGATATCTTTCCTTGATGGTCAAACCAGTCCCTCTCAGAATTGGTAGCCTGAGTTTTGCTATAGAGAAATTATGAGATAGCCATTCTTTCTATCATCAAGTGATATCCTCACAATGACTCAGCATGTTTCCTACAATACAGTAAATAGGCAGCTATTGTTTCTACAACTATCCAGTCTTGCCTCAAAGAACACTCAATTATCAACACTCAATTATCAACACCACCAATGTGCGACTGTTGCTTCCACGAACATCAGGCATTTTTCCTGAGAAAAAGGCAAAACTAAAGGCGAATTAAAGATCATCGACTTCCTGCATATACCGTTGACTTCAAATTAGTTTGTTAATGTGGACACAACATTCAATTGGAGGACAATTAGGAGACTGTCTCGACCAACTTCTGCTCCACGTAGACTAATGACTTCTCCGTGCTAATGTGAATCTTCTCAGTGATATGCACTTGTCACTACAAAGGGAGCACTTCATCCTCAATTGAGAAGATATGTTTGGTGACATGGGTCCAAGGCACAAGGCCTGTCTTTTCCTAACAAAAAGTAGAAGGGAAACTGGGACCCAAAGCACTAAGCTTGTCCTCTCTGAAAATAGTAGATAGGAGAATTTAATCCTAAAGGCAAGCCTGTCCTCATGTAATTTGAGTCTTATCTAGAAACCTAAAACCTTGTCTCTGGCCTTGCTTTGAAGTTTCAGTTTCTACTTCTATTTCCAGGAAGTAGATATGATAAATTAGCCCACAGCATTTCTTCCGACTTTCTCCACCTTAGATTGATATGGTGGCATAAGCCCAAGTTCCAAGCCTATTTTCTGTGAACAAATAAAGCTTGGAACCCAGGCACAAGCTAAAGCCTTCTTTATGGAAGGAAAAATATGACAGAGACTGGAAATCTGAACCAAGCCTTGACCACCTAAAAGAAAGCAGTTAAACTCAGGGCCACTATGTTGAGATCATCCAATTGGTAACAACAATCCAGTCTGAAGACCTAGGTACGCAGACATGCAGCCTGGCCCCTGTTACCTGAATCTATTGTGGCAACCTTGGCATACAACATCAAGATGTCATCTTAAAGGAGAAAGAATGGAGGATTCGGTGCACGGTTCCAAGACTGTCCTCCCTTGAAAGTATTGACGATAGAAATTGGGACGAGGTCATCATAACAGTACATTCAGCACGAACTAGTTCCACATCACCAATTTTCCTCTGATACAGTTATTGAAAGGTGACCATACCTTACAGCACCAAGCCTTTCCCCTGGTCAAAGAACATACTTTGAGCTGTCAGAAACCTGCATCAAAACCTGAACTGTTCTGTAAGTTACTCAAATGGAGAGCCTGGAAACATGGCCAAACATTGCTTTTATTTCTGGAAAGCAGGTTGGAGAACTTGGCACATAGAATCTAGCCTAACTTTTCTGAATGGATCGTTACATAAAGGATGTTGCACACAGTCACAAGACCTTCTTGGTAGGAAAAAATGTCGATGGAAGTCCAAGGCCCAGGACCCAGCCCTCTGCCGGAACTAGGGTAATTTGAATGGACATTTCAATACACAACACCACGCCGGTCTCTATTACAGTGTACGCTCGAGTGCAAAACATTTCACAAACTGAAGCCTGATTCATTGTAAGGGGTAAGGTGAAAACCTAAAGCCACAGAAAACAGACTCATCACCTGGTAGACACCAAATTCCTGCAAGGTCTTCATGATCACCACGTGAATATCTCCAGGTATTCCCCTGCCTTCCATGTAATTCCTTGGTGATTACTATGTGATTTTCTGGTGACTTCCACCTTTTTCCTCATCCATATCCTCAAACAAGTGTTTTCAAAACACATCTCATAAACTTTTATTTTCAATATTTCAGCATTGAGTCATTGACCTTTAAGCACTTTCTTCTCAACAGTAGTAGCCTAAGGTTCACCTTCAAGAATAGTGTGGATCTCCCACCAGAACCGTTATGGATTGTGCTTAAAATGACTCAGCATTTCTGCTACAGTACAGCATAATGGGCTTAGAGTTTCAACCGCTGTAAGGAAGCTACGTCATTTAGATTCAGCCTCTAAATTTCAACGCAGTTAATGTGTGACCGCTGCACTTGTTGTATACAGGCAAGTTGCCTGACCAGAGATGAAACCTCAGGGCAGTTTCTTAATGACAAGTGTGTGTTAGCTTATGATGCTGTTGTCAAGCAAAGTTTCTCAGGCAGCCATGATCTTTCAATTGAAGGGCTGTTAGGTGGCTATGCTACACAGGTAATCTTATTTTCTTAGTGCTTATGTGAATTTTACCAAGGAATGTAGAAGGGTAACACAAAAGTGAGCACCGCCATCACCCCAATTTCACGTGATATCTTGAGTTGCCTTCAGTCTCTTTCTGGTCACGTGAATCCCAAGGGAAAAATCTTATGAGTATAGTGAGATTTACTAATTCTTGGTATGAAAATTCCAGTGACTTCCACCTCACTTTCCTCTGGTAGGCTAAAATGAGCCTCTTCAGAACACTTTCATGGAGCAGCTTCAATGTCAATATTTCAGTTTTCTTTCCTTGTTGGTTAAGCCAGTTCCTCACAGAATTTGTAGTCTAGGTTTGGTATAGAGAAACTCTGAGGCAGCCATTCTTTTCACCAACAACTGGTATCCTCACAATGACTCAACATATTTTCTACAATACAGAAAAATGGCAGCTATTGTTTCCACCACTATCCAGTTGCTGCCTCACAGCACACTCAGAGTCAAAGATCAATACCGTCAATGCGCGACTGTTTTCTCTACAAAAATATGGCAGTTTCCTTGACAAACAAACAAAACAAGAGGCGAATTAAAGATTATTTACTGCCCACATATACCATTGACTCAAATTAGATTTGTAATATGGACATGACATTCAACTGGAGAACAGTTAGAAGGTTATCCTGGCCACCTTCTGCTCCACATAGACTAATGTCTTCTCAGTGTTGATGAGAATTTTTTTGGTGATATGCATTTGTCACTACAAAGGGAGCACTACATCACCCTCCCTCATGAGGATATGGATTAGTGACAGGGGCCAAGGCACAAGGCTTGTTTATTCCTAACAAAAAGTAGAAAGGAAACCGGGACCCAAAGACTTAGTCTGTCCACTCTGAAAACGAGTAGATAGGAAAACATAGTCCAAAAGGCAAACCTGTTCTCATGTAATCTGAGTCTTATCTAGAAACCAAGGACCTTGTTTCAGGCCTCTATTTCCTATTAGGAACTAGGGTGCTGACGTTGGTTTTGCAGTTCCAATCCCTACCCCTATTTCCAGGAAATAAATCTGAGAAATTAGCCCACAGCATTTCTTTCCACTTTCCCAACACAGACTGAAATGTTGATGTAATCCAAAGTTTCAAGCCTGTTTTCTATGAACAAATGTTGCCTGGAGCTCTGGGTCAAAGCAAAAGACTTCTTTATTGAAGAAAAATATCAAACGGAGCCTCTGGAAATCTGAACCAAGGCTGGAGAACCTAAAAAGGAGCAGTTAAAATCTGGGCCACACAATCAAGATTATCCAATTGGTAACAATATCCAGTTTGAAGATCTAGGTCCATAAACATACAGCCTCGCCACTGCTACCAGTAACTATCGTGAACACCTTGGCCTACAGAATCAAGCTACCATGTCCTAGAAGGAGGAAGAATGGAGGACTCGGTTGACGGCTCTAAGACTGTCTTACTTTAAAGTATTTACAATAGAAATGAGGCCAAAGACACCAACCTGTGTCATCATAACAGTACATTCAGCACAAAGTGGTTCCACGTCACCAATTTTCCTTTTAGACAATTATCGAAAGGTGAACATACCTTACAGCACCAAGCCTTTCCCCTAGTAACTGAACATAGTTTGAGCACTAAGAAACCTTGTCAAAGTCTGAACTGTTTTGTAAGTTACTTGAATGAAGAGCCTGTAAGTACAGCCAAACATTGCTTTTATTTCTAGGAAGTAGATAGGAGACCTTGGCACACAGAATCTTGCCTATCTTTACATAACGAATCTTTAGGAGGAGGACATGGTACAAGGTCACAAGACTTTCTGGCAGGAAAAAATGTCGATGGAATTCAATTGCCCAGGACCCAGCCCTCTGTCAGAACTAGGGTAAGCAGTACAGATGTTTGAATACAGAACACCACGCCGGTGTGCTGTCAGGCAGCAACTGGATAGTGGTGGAAACAATAGCCACGAAATTTCAGTGTTGTAGGAAGAATGCTGACTCATTGTGAGGATACCACTTGACGGTGGAAAAAACGGCTGCCTCAGAATTTCTCTATACCAAACTTCAGATTACAAATTCTGAGAGAAATTGGTTTAACCATCAAGGCACAAAAACTGAGATATTAACCTTGAGGCTGTTCCATCAATTTGTTCTGAACAGGCTTTGTTGGGGTAGCAGAGGAAATTGAGGTGGAAGTCACCTGGATATCTCGTTACAAGAATTAGGGAATGGCGCAATACTCACGAGTCTTCTCTGTGGGATTCACGGACCCTCAAGAGACAAGCCTGAGAGCATCACAGGGAATCACGTGATATTGAGTTGAAGGTTTGGCGCTCACTTTTGAGTTACTTTTCTTGATTCCTTGGTAAAATTTAGATAACCACTGAGAAAATTATAGTGTCTGTGGAACATAGCCACCTAATGGCCCTTCAAACAAAAGGTCATGTCTGCGTGAAAAGGTTCACTCGAGGACATATTTACTTCCAAAAAACAGACTATTATTGTTAGATTACTGACCTTAGTTTCATCTGTGGTCAGACAAGCTGCTGGAACACAATGGAAGCTGCTGTCTAACACTAAGTGCGTTGATATTTGGAGGCTGAGTATGCTTGACGAAGATACATTAGAGTGGTATAAACTTTAAGCGCTATTTTGCTGTATTATAGCAAAAATGCTGAGTCATTGTGAGCATAACTCTGAAAGGCTTCATGTGGGACTTCTATACTATTCTTTTATGTGGAAGTTTGGACACTACTGTCAGCAGGGAATTGTTTAAATGCCATTGACTCAATTCTGAATATTGAAAATTAGAGTTTTTGAGACGAGTTTTTAAAACACTTGTTTGAACATAGGGAAAAGTAAGGTAGAAATGACCTGAAAATCACTTAGAAATCACTAGGGTGTCACGTGGACATCAACTAAATACCTGGTGGAATTCACATAGATATCAAGGAATACCCCGCACTAACCTCATATCAACCAAGTGACCAGGCTTTTTGCTGTGGCCATAGGTTTTCACGTTACTTCATATAATGAACCAGGCTTCAGAGCATGAATCATATTGCCATCGAATTTACCTTATATATGAGATTAGTCTAGTGTTGTATTTTCAAACGTCCACCCAACTTACCCCTATTCAAGTAGAGGCCTGACTCCTAGGTCATGGACTTCCAACGACATTTCTTTTCCTACCAAGAATGTCTTGTGACCGTTTGCTGAGTCCTCTACCTAAAGATTCATTATGTAAAGTTAGACTACATTCTGTGGGCCAAGGTACCCACTCTACTTCTAAGAAATAGCACTACTTGGTCGTGATTCCAAGCTTTCCAATCGAGTTTTTAAGGAACAGTTCACGCTTTGGCGAGGGTTTTTAGTGCCCACCCTACCTACTCTTACCAGAAGAAAGACTTAGTGCTAAAAGGTATAGTCACCTTTCAATAATTGTCTAAAAGGAAAATTGGTGACGTTGGACCAGGTTTTACACAATATACTGTTCTGATGACACAGGGTTGGTGCCACTGGTCCACTTTCTATTGTAAATTCTGTCAAGAGAGTAGAGTTTGGAGGCATGCACCTAGTCTTGAGAAATGCAAAAGCTGAATTCATACTGTTGATGATCTCTCAGACCCCAGTTGCCCATGTGCAGTTCTGATGGTGATAGTATGGTGGTGATTATGGGGTGGGGTCATTCCTGTGAACACAGTCACTTCTGGAGCCACTCAGGGGCTGGGCAAAGTCAACAAGAGGTGGGTTATAGCAGTGATCTCCAACCATTTTAGCACCAGGGACTGGTGTTCCTATGATAATCTAATGCCCGATGATCTGAGATGGAGCTGAGGCGGTGAGTGATGCTAGCGCTGGGGAGCGGCTATAAATACAGATGAAGCTTCGCTCTGCTCACCTGCTGTACGGTCTGTTCCTAACAAGCCACGGACTATGCAGATATGCGGCCCCGGGGTTGGGGACCCCTACTCTACAGTGTCTTGTTTCTGTCCTTTTTTCTACAACCTGATTCAAATTTCCTGCCCTTGTCATGTTTTCTCTCCCACTTCTAGACATGTTTGTATTGCGTATAAATCTGTTTTCTAATATTTACTTAGTGTTCTGTATTAAATTAGTGGTAGTGATTTTCTTTTTCAATTATTTTTTGCTGCATATGAAATGCCAAATCAACTTCTGCCATGTATTAGCAGGTGAGCCCTGACAGCTGGTGTCAGTGATTCTCTGAGTGGCTCATGATGGTAATTGCTGAATCCTGATGGGTTGAATTTCCTTGAGGTTCTCTCAATCCTAACCCTGGACACTGAGAATACACTGGGAATAATTGCACAGGCAGTGAGGTGTAATGTGAGTCTTTATCTTTTATACATTTAAATGATAGTTTTATTGATTCTAGTGAAGACTGACAGTGTGTAGTTCAACAAATTCAGCTGATGAAATACTCCAAGATGCCATGTTTCCTTTTCATAAATAGCTGAAAATAAGGAGAATTTTATACTGTATGCTTAACACAAGGTTCACTTTTCGGGAGAAGCAGGAACACGCTAATGAGAAACAGAAACAGGGTGATCGGTTCACATTTTTTTGTTAGGCTGGGATGCCATGGTGCTGACATTCTATGGCTTAGCAACACCCTGGCCTTTGGGAGGCCCTGGATAATCGCCAAAATCACCTAATAGTGGAGCTGTTTTGTCGGCTAGTTCTTTCTGAAATTAATGGTATAGACTGAAGCGATCCATGCTCAGTGTTAAGAAATCAGGAAAATAGAGAAAACTATAAAGTAAAATACAAAAATTCAAGTAGACTGAGATTGTTGGGAAGAAAAGATTTAAGGGCACACACACTTCAAATTTTAACAAAATTAGGATCATTCACTGCTTATTTTTTGGTCCTAATTTTTTGCTTTCTATTTCATTATGAGCATTTTCCTATGACATTTTTCAAAAGCACAAATTTTAATAGCTATGCAACATTTTACTTGTAGTGAAAAACACTGCTTTAACTATTCCCCTGCTGCAAAAACATTGATATTTCCTTTAATTTCTTACTATTTCTATTTGTTTTGCTTTTATAAATAGCACTGTAATAGCATACTTAAATCTAAAATCATCTCTATAATAAATTCCTAGATATGGAATGATTGGGATAAAATATATGATTGCTTTTCAAGATTGCAATACATATTGTCAAATTGTTTTTCATAAAAACTGTAACATAAGTTTAATCGGCAATTTTCTTTTCTTTTTTTTTTTGTGTGTCAAAATGAAAGTTTATTAGAAAAGGGATAACACTCCAGACAGTGTGGTCTCCTCTCAGAGGCAGAGAGTGAGAAAGACCTGTGGCAATTTTCAATATTTCAGAAAGCCTAAAGAAAATCATAAATTCATAATAACTAAGTCATTTTTCCTTTAGACTGAATTTATATAAACTCTGTAGGGTAATAACAGCACCTACCCCATAGTAGGTGCTTGCATTAGCCAAAGTTATCTGGAGAAACAGAACCAATAGGATATGTACATGTATGTTTATGTATATATGTTGTACGTGTATATATAGATTGATTGATTGACTGATTTTAAGGAATTGGCTCATGCAGTTATTGAGGCTGAGAAGCCCCAAGAGCTCCAGTACAAAGGTATAAATTCCATGTCGAGTCTGAAGGCCCAAGAAGACCCATGTCCCAGACCAAAAGCTGTCAGGCTGAGAGAATGAATTCTCTCTTGCTCAGGCTTTTGTTCTATTGAGGACTTAAAATGGACTGGATGAGGCCCACACACACGGGGAGGGGAATTTGCTTTACTCAGTCTGTGGATTAAAATGTTAATCTCATCCAGAAATACCCTCATGGACATACTCACAATAATGTTTAACCCAACATCTGGGCACCCCATGGCAAGTCAAGTTGATACATAAAATTAACCATCACAGTGCTCAATAGCTTGCTTTCTTCCTTCTTTCACAGAAAGAAAAAGGAATGCCGTGGTGGTGATACAGTTTTTCTCTACTGCCTTATTAGGCTCAAGGTGTTGCCCCTTGCTACTTGATTTTCTAGTGCAACACTTGGAATACCCATGAGAATGTTTCTCTAAGATTTTGTCTCTACTGGAAAAACTATTCATTATCCTTAGTGCACTGGCAAAGTCCAGTTATGATCTACAATATTATATTGCTCAGGGTTCTTGGTTGCAGACAACAGAATCCAGTCTAATTAAAAAAGTGGTTATTATAGAGTATTAGGCACCTTAAGGGATTTCTTTCAAAGACTTAAGATTTTTTAAAGTGCAGTTTTAAGTTCACAGCAAAATTGACAGGAAAGTAGAGTTCCCATATACTACTTGCCCCCCCACACACATAGCCTTCCCCACTGTCAACATCTCCCACCAGAGTAGTACATTTGTTACAGTTGATGAACCTACATTGATATGTCATTATCATCCAAATTTAAGTACATAGTTTACCTTAGAGTTGGTTCACTCTTGGTGTTGTATATTCTATGGGTCTGGACAAATGAATAATGAGATATATCCATCATGATAGTATTGTAGTTTTACTGCCTTAAAAATCCTCTGTGCTCTGCCTATTCTACCTTTCCCCAACCTCACCCCTAAACTCCTGCAACCTCTGATCTTTTCACTATCTCCATAGTTTTCCTTTTCCAGGATGTCATGTAGTTGAAACACAGAACATAGCCTTTTCTGATTACCAAGTGCTTCGTGCGCTTAGTAATATGCATTTAAGTTTCCTCCATGTTTTTTCATGGCTTGATAGCTTATTTCTTTTTAGTACTGAATAATATTCCATTGTCTCAATGCATCACAGTTTATTTATCCACTCACCTGGTGAAGGACCTCTTGGTTGTTTCCAAGATTTTTGGGGCAATTGTGAATTAAGCTTCCATAAACATTTGTGTGCAGGTTTTGTGTGGTCATAAGTTTTCAATTCTTTGCTGAAAGGAGTCATTGTATGGTAAGAGCATGTTCATTTTTGTAAGAAACTGCTAAACTATTTTCTAAAGTAACTATGCCATTTTACATTTTCATCAGCAATGAATGAGTTCTTGTTGCTCCACATCCTCATCAACATTTGGTGTTGTCAATGTTCTTGATTTTGGCCTTTCTAATGGGTGTGTAGTGGTGTCTCATTGCTCTTTTATTTTGCATCTCCCTGATGACATATGATGTGGAGAATCTTTTCATATACTTATTTGCTATGGTGAGTTTTCCGTTTAAAATCCTTGTTAGTTAATTCGGTGTTTTCTTATCGTTGAGTTTTAAGAGTTCTTTGTATATTTTGGAGCTTTCTATTGGTATAGTCTCAAGCTCAAGCTTTCCTTACCCATGTCCAGTCTACTAATAAGCCCATTGAAGGTATTCTTTATTTCTGTTACAGTATCTTTTATCTGTTGCATTTCTTTTTGGTACTTTCTGGGAATTTCTATCTCCCTGCTTACAGTTCCCATCTGTTCTTGCATGCTGTCTACTTTATCCTTTGGAGCCCTTAGCATATTATATCCTAAATTCCTGGTTGGATAATTCCCTCTATGCCTAGTTTTGATGATTGCTCTGTTGCTTTGTCTTTTTATATGAGAGTCATTATTTTTCACGGAAAAGCAGAACTTTTTGTTTCACTGGAGCAGTGATAGTCCTTTTACAAATCAGTTCTGAGCTCCCAACACATTTTTTCAAGTCACATAGAAAGTTTAAAAACATGTTGTCCAATACAAACCCGAAAGTAGGACTAAGTGTTTGTGAGTCAGGCAGGACCTACCATTTTATGGCACCCTTCCTCTGGAAGAGTTTAAGTGTGCATACATATCGCAGCCGTTTCATAGGCACCTCAAATGTAGTAGATGGCCCTCAGGCACCCCACACTGCCCACCAATCCAGGGCAGCCACAGCCTGCCCTCTGCTCCCACCATCAGGGCCAAAGAAGCCACGAAAGGGGCTGTGAGCAATCACTTGTCAGGGCTCTGCTCACTCACAACCTCTGCTGCCCTTGGCCTCCTCTCCCCATGCCCTCAGGAAGCATTAGCCTTGAGAGGGGCCTTAGTTTTTGCCTTTTTATTGCACACAAAATGAGGGCCACATGGGGAAATGAGGTCTAAAGTCTATGATTTCAGAGCTGAGGGAAGACCACCACACCAGAAGACCAATTCAGCCCACAGGCTACCCAGGAAAGAGATGGATAAGCTGCCCATTACAAGAAAATGTGTGAAGGGCCTCATGTTGCAAACTGCTATGGGAGTGCCAACTGTTATTTTCCCAGGGCTGCTGTAACAAAGTACCACAAATCAGGTGGCTTAAAACAACAGAAATTTATTCTCTCACATTTCTAGAGACTAGATGTCCAAAATCAAGTTGTGGGCAGGGTTGGTTCCTTCTGAGGGCTCAGAGGAAAAATCTATTCCATGCCTCTTGTGTAGCTTCTGGTAACCACCAGCGTTCCTTGGCTTGTAGACACATCACTCCAATCACTATCTCTGTCTCTGTCTTCATGTGGCCTTCTCCCTATATGTCTCTGTCTTCTCATGGCATTCTCTTATTAGAATACCAGTCATATCTGATTAGGGCCTACTCTAATGGCCTCATCTTGATTACATCTGCAAAGACAATTTCCAAATAAGGCGACATTCATAGGTTAGCACTTCAATAAATCTTTTTGGGAGATACAATCCAACCTATAACATGTAGCAAAAGAACAGATATCTGTCTGCAGGTGGGGAAAAGCTTCAAGGAAGAGGTAATAAAGAGGAGAACCTGGCCAAGGCCTTATCACACACGGTTACTTGATGCTTCAAAATCATTCTGTTTTGAAATGATAAAGGTGTAACCAAGAGTTACAGCATAAATTCTGAGAAGGCAGCTGCATGGGCTTATGTGTCAAATCCCACTACCCTCACCTCCAGTTCTTTGGATCCCGGCAAGCTCTCTCTGAGCCTCTTATCTCCTCATCTGTAACAATACAAGTATCACTACCTGCTCCACAATGTGAGATGTGAGTTCAGTGCCTGGCACAAATAAGCCCGCAGAAAAATGGCTTCCTACCTGCTCCCTCCTGTCCCCTGCCAACTTTGTCAACATTCTCTTTACTGCCCATTTTACCTACTTTTAAAGATACTAGTTGAATAAAGAAATGAACTGAATCCTATACATCCCTTCAAGAATACAGACCTCTCCTGTTTAATGCTGAATGGTTTAACTTTGGGTATTTTACAGTAATTAGAGTAGTACTTCTGAAAGATGTTTGATTTAATTTTACATATTCTACAAAAGTTTACCCACATAACTGGTATGAATCTCTTTCTTGATGTAACATTAGATTCTAGGCTCCATTGCACCAGGCTGGTAGAGAATGTAACCCCAATCACTCCTGGGCTCTCACTCACCTTCCTGGGGCAGTGTTGAGCTTTGAGTCATAACATGATGCCAAAGTTTCTCTCATTCCAGCTGCATGAGCTCTTGGGTCTGTGGCTCTGTGGCATCCAAGCCAAGAACAGCGTCCCCACCAGTGTTCCACTTAGCCAGGCCCTGCGAGGCTCTGCCCTCCTCCAGACCAGACACAAAGCAGGGGTCTCCCTGCCTGGGAGAATATTCAGTACCCTCCCCACCCCATCAAGAATGCATCATGTATCCTGCTACCTGCTGGAATGAGAGACTATAAAGGGAGAAATAAGGAGTAAAAACTACAGATAAATTTTTCAAGAATCCGTCTCTCCATGCAGGATTTTCCCTAAGGTTCACCCAGATAGAAGCATGGGCATGTCAGCAAAGGAGAACCTCTAACGGCACATTTCAACAACCAGCTTTAAAATGCTAGGGGGGGAAAAAGTTTTGACCACAAGTTAAAATCCTTGAAAACTATTTTCTTAGAAGCTAAAGAGAAAAGATGCCTAAATAAAAGTGTCTATGTTGGAGGCAGTAAGAATCCGTGACCCTCAGGAAACCATTTCACCTCTTCTAAAGCTATCTGCCTCGTAGGACTGTTGGGAGGATTAAAGGAGAGTCAGCACATAAAACAGTGCAGGCTGCACAGAGCTTGATAAATTTGTGTATGTTACTATTGTTATGACTACAAATGGGAGTCATCACTACGGACAGCAATTAGAAACGATGCCCAACATTATTTTTCTTTCACTATATATACAGTACTAGAAGCAGCCTTCCCATTTCTGCAAAATTCTCGAAAAGCCCTTTCCGGAGATTTTTAAAGGAACACACACTTACCCCAAAGGCCTGAACAAAGGTCATATAACTTGACTTTCTTCCTTCAACCCATGAAGACAATTCAAGTTATGACTTCAAGTTCAGGGGCCGAAGACACTGAAGGCTAAGCTTCCTACATCATGAAACCATTTTTTCTGGCCACAATTCATGTGAAGAGGTAAGTCTGTGCATTAAAATTACTCTTGCAGCTATAAATCTCATGCATATTTCATATTTACAGCCTAAGAATCTGAAAACACACAGTGAAAGACTAGCATATCACTTCTCCAGAAAGAAAAATCCCCATCCCTATCCTGTGCCTTCCCTCAATGGGCAACTAAGAAGTTTAGCTTTCTAAAGAACCAAAACTATCAAGAAAGGTACATTTAAAAACTTAACTTGGCTCACTGTGTCCCACCATGCCACAATAGCTTTAAAGCACAGCCAAAACAATAGACCTAGGGCTGATCGCAGTCCGGTTAAAGTCAGGCAAGTTTAGGATGATTAAAATGATCGTTGCAAGAGTCAGCAGGAGCTATTCAAACAAGGACAAGTGTTTCAATCAAATGACTTGCCAGCTTCTACACTGTTTGGTTTACACCAACTGGAGACTTACTGTGTGCATGGGGAGTAAAGGCAACAGCTGTAGGCAGTCCTCTTCCCACACCGGGACAGGGATGCAGGGCACATCTCGAGTATGGTCTGAGGTCCAAAGGACATTAGTCAGTGGGCACCATAATGTGAGTTCCCAAGAGTTAATGGAAAAGCAGAAACTTGAGCAAAGAGAAGTATGGGGCTGAGGGTAGGGAAAAGAGTTCCAGAATAAAAAAAGCATCTTTGAAATGCATATACTATAATTAAACATTGCATATCATAGTTAAGCTAAAAGTACCAACAAGTAGAGTTGTGAGTTAAACTATACTAACTTTTTGTCAAAGTGTCATATTTATTGTAGTACTTATAAATTTTGTAACCACTTAACATTTGTAACACCATTTTTTATTATCTTTTTTTAAAAAATGTGTCACTGGTGAAGTTTTTGAGGATTGTGTACCAACCTCACTTATTCCATAAGCCCTATAGTTTTTTTTAATAACTTATCTTGAAATAATAATACAGGAAGTTACAAAAATAATACAAAAATTCCCCTGTACCCTTCACCCAACTTCTGCCAATAGTGACATCTTCTGGAGCTGTAGCACAATAACCAAGACACTGGTACAGCACTGTTAACCACAGACCTTCTTCCATTTTGAGCATTTTTTAAAATATGCATTCATTCATGTGTTAAGCGACCTCTTCTCATGTCACATGCACCTTTCTCATTCACCTTTCCTCACTACTTTCTTTCCATCTACAAGCCGAACCACTTACATAACCTAACTCTCCATGCATCCTCATTTCCCTATTCTGATCTCCTCTACCACTTAAGTTTATCTTGTGCTATTATATTTATGCAAACTAGTCCAAAACCTTTTGGAATAACAAAGAGAAACATATATATTACATATTACATATATATCTATATTAAACTTTGGTTTATGTCTCAACACCTTTGCAAACATTCCCTCTCAAAAAAAATATTTTAAAGAATCTATTTCTTCTACTTAAAATCTCTGTCTCATCAAATTCCTGTTCATCCTCTACTCTGGGTATCTTCCTAATTTGGCTGAAGGCTGGAACATCCTTCAGCCAAATTAGGAAACCTCTGTCTATTCTTCCAGGCAGCACTTATCAGAATGTATAAATGATTCTGATGTGTTAATACACTAATAAAATGTATTAACTGTTTATTTACATATTTGTCTTCTTGACCAGACTAGTAGAACAAGGAACATTTTTCTTCCTCCTTGCTTCCTTCCTTCAACAATTACTTCCTGAGACCTACTCTGTGCCAGGTTGTACAGTGGGAGCCAGCTCTGCTCTCAGGGAATTTCTGTCAGGACATGCATATTAGCCTTTGTAGGCTACTGGCAATAACTGGAACTACATAAACATTTACTGGTTGACATTTCAAGCAATTCCTCACCCTTCCCACCAATGTAAGCCTATGAATATGACATGACACTCATAGGTATCTCTACAACCTGCAGTTCCCACGCAGAATATCTTGGGCACCTTTAAAAAATTGTGAAATTCGAATCGCCAAGCTGGCAGGGCTGCTAGCCTGAATCAGTGGGCAAGGCAGCAAGCATTTACCTCCTGGTGACCTGAAGGGAAAAAAAAAGGCTTTCTGCACTGAAAGCTCTCCAAAATCTTGTAACTTCACGCTTCGCAAAGCCTGACTCCATACCTGGTACCAGGGCGCAACAACAGAGCTGCGCGGGCAAAGCCCCTATGCCACACTCACCGCTACAATTTTCGTCTGAATCTCGCTCAGATTTGCTCCTTCCTCCCATCAGAGTGCCTTGAACTCTTCGTCAGGTCAACTCTTCGCCGGGTCGTTCATGGTTCCCAGGTAGGCGCCAAGTACCGCCACACGCCCACACTTACAAAACGTCAAGAAGGTCAATTTAAGGAACGTCAAATTAAGACCTCGTCTCCCCGAGTCCTTCACTGCCCCTCCGGTTCTCGGAGAAGACCAACTCTACCAGGAGAGTCCCAGAGAGGGTAGCAAGAAATGAGCACACGCAAAAGTGAGGGTCCCTGACCCCCAGGGCAGAGTCAGCGCCGCAGGGTGCCCGGGCGGGGGCGAGACCCAGAAGGTTCAATCAATACCGCCCTCTAAAATCAGAAACGACGCGTGCCAACATTAGAGTCTCCGAGCGAGATCCAAAATCAGGGCTCGAACATCACCCACAGGACTCCAGGACATCTCGGGCCGCCCCTCCCGAGGCTCTCCTCTCTTTCTCCCATGCCCGACGGCGCGCTGCAGCCGGCCACCTCCACTTCCCCGGGCAGCGGCGGTGCTGGCACAGCCTGGGGAATGGCCACGGAGGCCGCAGAACTGGGACCACCCGCCGCCTCAAGACGCCGGACAGTGCCCGCTGGGGGAAGGGTCAACTGGCCCGCCCGTCGGGCAGTTTCCTCACGGCGGGTGCACCTTGATGCAACCCCACAGAGTCCCGCGTGTCTAACTGGCGCCGCCTCTGGGTCGCCCTGGAGCAGCTAAATCCGGCCGCTGTCCCCGGAGAAGCGCGGGTCTGGGGGCGCCGTGAAGAACAGTTGGTCTTCAGGCACTAGGCGTGACGCCCTCCGGGTTCCAGCGGAGGAAGCAAGGAAGGGCGGGAGCCACACGACCTTTTCAGGCCGTCTGGGTGAGAGCGGGCCCCTCCGAAGCTCCGATTGAAAGGAAGCCCGACGAACGGGTAAAAGCAAGGCAGAGAAGCTTCGGCGGCAGAAGCCCACAGCCCAGAGCTTCCAGCGAAGGGGACGACTCCGCCCCAGATCCTCCGCAGCCAATCCGCTCCCCTCGATTAGCATCGGCCCCGACACTACAGTCGCATCCGGGACAGCTAGAGACCTCGCGGCTACAGGTGTTCGCTGGGGGCGGGGCAGGCTTCCCTTCACTTTGTTAACTCGGTTTCTTTTAGTGCCAAAACAGCATTCTCCTCTAAATACTCGCCCGGGGTCAGGATGCCTCCCAGCGGGAACCGACTCCGGAAACAGTCTCGGCGTAGTCCGCCCACCTGGGCCTATTCTCAGGTGTGCCCAACCTTGCTGCAGCAGCCTAGATACCCGGCAGGGGGCCCACGTGCACTGTGCAGCCAGCTTAGACGCGGGCGTGGGGGCGTGGAGGCTCGGGAACTGCCGCACAGAGCTGTGGCGTCAGCAGCTATCCTGTGGTATTTTTGCTTGTTTCCTAAGACAAAGCTTGCGCAGCTGAGAATGATCTGAATCCGCTTCCGGCTGAGGTTGCTGCTCAATTCTGCCAAAGAAGTCCCCATCTTTTAGATCTCCTATTTCCATAAATCTGAGGTAAATGCCAGAAGCTAGCAGAGAGTGGATTCAGCTTTAAATCCTAGTTACATTTAGTTGTATAACTGTTATTTGTAAAAAGGGCATGATAGTACTAGAGTTGTTAAAGGATTAAATGAAAGAATTATGTCAAAACATATAGCCTAGTGACTAGTACAAAGTAAAAGTTCAATAAGCTTATTATTAGATATGGCCAATGGCCTGGTCCAAAACTCAAGTTGGGCCAGATTCTCTCTCCCAGAAATTTGAAATAATAATAGGTTACAGCAATAAATAAAAGGGAGTTGAAGCTGAAAAGATGCCATGACCCATGGAATGGGCCAGGCCCAGGTAATAAGGAAGTGGGAAATGAATAGGTAGAAGTAACTAATTGTTAAGAGAACAAAGGAGATGCAATGAGATGCAAAGACCACTTGAGGACCATATAGCAAATGAGACTGGTTACTTAAGAGGTTTTGGCTCCTGATACTTTTTCCTACAATGAAACCACTCCTTCCTCAACTTTTATTAAGGTAAATTAACTTCTGCTCTTTGCAAGTGGAAGTGCGAGACTACAGGATTCCTCAGTTGTGATTGGAACAAACTGACATGATATCACTTAAGTTGCTGGATTAAGCCAGCAACTTAAATAGGAGTTTCCAGTTGGTTCTCTGCTCCAGAAAAGCAGGTGGTCATTGGAAGAGACCCATTTTAACTCTGATCACACATTTTTCATGTGACTAAAGCAGGGTTAATTTAAGAGCTAGTCCTGTGTGATGATGCTTTTCACCATTAAAGATGACTGAATACTTAAATCTAATCATAAAAGTTAATAACAAATTTGTTCATATTAATACTCACTAGGGACTTTAGAAAGTATCTTAAAAATTTTTTAAATTTTTTTTGGTATATTGCTAGTTACTTGATGAATTTCTATTTTACTTAATAAGCCAATCCTTAGGGTTAACTCTTGCAGAATTCCTAATGCAATATTTAACAATTAAAAAAAAAGACTGTATAAGAGCTGTGCAAGTGTTTACATTGCTATATATCAGGAAGTGGATAAAAACTTGATATTGAGATATTAGCTTACATTTACTAGATACTATGTGACAGGAACTAAAAATGCTATACTTAAAATCAAATTTTTATTTACCAATTATCCTACAGCGTAAACATTATCCTCATTTTGTACTTTGTCACTGCGATTAGGAAGTTCACTGAAGAGTATAACTGAATATCTGCAGCAATTACTTGAGCCTAGTTTTTATTCTTGAGACATTTAGTTTATCAAACTGACAAATCGCTATTTCCTCATTCAATAGCTCGTCACATTTTTCCAGGTAAGCAATAACTATTAATTTTATTTCCTTACCAATGATACTACCAAGAGAGGAGAACCAATTAGTAACTACTATAAATGATCTGCTAAATTTTTCTCGTCATTAATAGCCTTAAAGTTTATGTATACAGTTCCAGATCTGGAATGCGAGTGTAAGGAGACCCCTGTGAAATAAGCCTAATAACAATTATTTTTGAGAAAACAGCCATTTAAATATCTGGAAATTGACCTGAGGGCATACAGTAAATGAATTAGTTATTTAAAAAAAAATTTTAAAGTCAAAGAGAATAGCCAGAGTGACATTTGAACCACTATCCACTCTTCTCCCTCTCCAACCCCCAGCTCAGTATGATGGAAACTCCACTCCAGGTGGATAAAGCCAAGAATACAGTGTTACCTCACCCCCTCAGTTCTCAGCCAAGGATGACAGTATCCTTGGAAGGGCAGGCAACCAGAATTTCTCATCTACCCAGCCACGTGTTACAAAGGCTAAATTCCAAGCAAGTAAGAACAGAGGTGAGGGGCTACCTTCTTTCACCCAGCCTCCACTCTTAGGGTAGAAGCGCCTTCTCAGACATGAGACACAAATAGTGGGCCTCTGGTCACCCTCACCCTAGCTAATTGGTAAGGCAAAGGTTCCAAACCAAGAGAGGCTACAGCCCCACCCAGAAGCCTGCTCCTAAAGTAAAAATGTCAGAGTTGCGTACCTACCACTACTCCTAGCTCAGAGCTGTGGCTCAGTAATTTTTGTCTAGAGAAAAAACCAGGATATAAAACAGGCTCCAAAGCTATCCCCAAAAGAAGTGACTTTATTTGAAAGAGTGTAAGTTAGTTAAAGCCTAAGGGTGCTCAAAACAGCAGATTTTGGTGGAAAGCAATTAAGCTGAAACTGGCGCTAAACCAAAGGCCACCTAGTTTACCAGAGAAAACCAGGGAAAAAGAGCCCTCCTGGCATTAGAGATAATCACAAACACTGACACTACCCACCCCCCACCCCACCCCACCCCAACACACACACACAAAAAACTACCTATTCAAAGGAGCCAGGATTTAATTGGATCAGGTTGTGGAGTAATCTATACTCCAGGGGATTGTTAAAAACAAGAGAGCAATCATTTTATGACTAGTGGAACTTGATAGGATCAAGTAGACAGTAAGGAGCCCTGCTAAAACCATGGTCGTCCCATAGTGACTGTGTACATGCTCAAGGCAGTAATATCTGAGGGCCAACATAAGAGGCTCCACAGTATGGAGGAAATAGACATCACTAAAATAAGTCCAATCAGACACTAAAGAGTTAAATAAGCCAACTAGAATAAGGTCCAGGGGATGGGGTGGAGGTGGAGGGGCTATCAATGTCCAAAGTTGCTATAAACAGGAAATACCAATAGATTATCTTTTAAAAGAAACAAATGGAAATTCTGAAGCTAAAAAGTACAATACTGAAATGAAAAATACACCAGAGGGGCTCAACAGATTTGAACGGAAAGAATTAGCAAATTTGAAGACAGGTTGATAGGGATTATACAATCCAAAGAACAAAAAAAAGAATGAAAAAAACTGAACAGAGCCTCAGAGAAATGTAGGTCACCATTAAGCACATCAACATATGTGTAATGGGAATACAAGAATTCCAAGTATGATTTTTAAGAAATTCTTAATGTTTACAATCAAAAAGCTCAATAAACTCCAAGTATGATACATGCAAGATCTACTTCAAATATATCATAAAAAAATGCTTTATCAGTAACATCAAATGTAACAATGTAATCAAAATTAAAGGCATTTGTGCTTTAATGAACACTATCAAAGAAATGAAGCAAACCCAATGAATAGAGGAAATATTTCCAAATCATACATTTGGTAAGGAACTTATATCTAGAATATATAAAGATCCTTATAATTCAGTAATAAAAAAGACAATCCATTTAAAAAGGGGCAAAGAATATGAATGAACATTACTGCAAAGAAGATACACAAATGGCCATTAAACACACAAAAAGATGCTCAACATCACTGGCCATATAGAAATGTGAATTAAAACCACAATGACATAGCACTTCACAGCCACTAGGGTAGCTATAATCAAGAAGAAAGAAATAGCAAGTGTTGACAAGGATGTGAAGAAATTGGAAACTTCACACCTTATTAGAGGGACTGTAAAATGGTAGTCACTTCGAAACCCAGTCTGGTTGTTTCTCAAATAGTTATCATAGTTATTATATGTCCTAGAAATTTTACTCACAGACATATAGCCCAGAAAAATGAAAACATGCATCCACCCAAGAACTTATACACAAATATTCATAGCAGCATTATAGCAGCATAATAGCTAAAAAAGTAGAAACAACACAAATGTCGCTCAGTTATTGAACGGAAAAGCAAAATGTGGTATATCCATAAAATATTATTTGGTAATAAAAAAGGATACATGCAAAAACATGAATAAACCTTGAAACGCTATGCTAAATGAGATGCCAGTCACAAAAGACCAAATAGTATATATTTTTTGATTCTCTTTATGTGAAATATCTAGAATATGGAACCATAGAGACAGAAAGTGTATTTGTAGGAGTTGGCTGCACATGGAGTGGTTAAGTGTGACAGCCAAAAGGTATATAGCTTCTTTTTTAGTTATACAGTGATAAAAATGTTCTAAAATTGATTGTAATGATAACTGCACAACTCTGTGACTATACTAAAAACTGTTAAACTGTACACTTTCAACAGGTGAATTGGATGGTATGTAAATTATACGTGGATAAAGATACAACAAAAAAGGTTCATACATAAAAACAGACAAGTTAAATTTTTTGAGAGTTTTATTATGGAAACAAAACAAGGTTAATTGTTTTGTAATTAAGCACAAAATAATTTCATTCTTGATAATAGGTACACGTTACAAAATCTCAATTAGTTTATGAACCAATTCTTTTAAAGGATTTATATTTACTGAAATTAACTTATTCTTTTGCAAAGACCTTAGTGTACTGGAGGAACATATTTAATCTAAATATTCATTGTCATAGATATGATTCAGAAGTCAACATACATAGACAGTTTATATTCATATTTGTTAAACAGCTATACAAAGCTATTAACTTAAAAAAGGATTCTTTAGGAGATATTTCAAACTGTAAGTGTGGAATGCGTGTTTCTTTCTGATACTATAATTCCACTAAATACAATGGTCAGATGTTCAGTGTATCTCTTACAGAACTGCACTATAAGCCAAGATTAAAATATTGCAAATTCTAAGATACTTATAAACAGAAATGATTCAAAGATGCCTTTATGCTAAATCCAGCAAATCTTGTTCTAAAATGACCTTTTTATTATGAAGAACAAGTTAAGTATAATGTTTAGAAAACTTAATGGATGGAAAACAGTTGAGGCAAATATATTCCTTTGCAATTTTCACATGTAATTTTATTTAAGCTGTTTACACATTCAAAACTTACTAATAAAAAACTTAATAATGAGTTATTTCCATAAAAAATTGTTCAATTTTACTTACAACTTTTCAGAGCTGTAATTTCAATACAAAATGGGATCTAAAACTATTAGCAAATAGCAACAATACAGACTATGTATTTTAAAAACTAGACAAATGGAGACTAGATTAAGAAGTAAATCAGCAAGTAGTTATTTGCTTTACAAAAGGTTCTTAAATATACAGGATAATTCATAACATATTCCCTTTAAATATTCATGTATTTAAAATCAATTTACCAAAAAAATTGATTGACAACTTTTAGCAACCCCACCAATTTTATAAAAACAGGCAATACTTTTATCTGCAAAAGGCATCAAAACGTTTTAGTTCAAAATAGAAAGGGCTAAAAAAAAAAAACACCAAATTTTAAAAAACATAACAGTTTAACAAGATGGCTATCACTGTGCCCTTCAAGAAATTCATAATTTTTTTTTAAAGCATATTTTTTCAGTCCCAACTTATAACTCACTTTGACTTCCATTTCTGCTTTTCCTTGAATCAATCTGGACTGTGTGGAAGAGTGCCGCAACGTTGAGGCTATTGGTGATTTGGGTTTAATATCCTGAAAAAATATGCTGTCTGTATATATAAAGTAATAAAGAAAAAAGTTAGTTCTGAAATACAATGCATACTCCCTAGGTTGTAAAACCTACCAGTCTAACAAAAAGCACCAAGATGCAGATGACAAAGAGAGAAAAAACATGAACCAGCACAAAGTCATTACCATATTCCTTATCAGATTAAGTTTTATTTGTTGGATTGTTTGGTATTTGGGAAGCTAAATAAATGAATTTAGCAAGCCAGAATCCCATGACAATCCATAACAAAGATTTGCCTATTAATGAATTAAAGTTACTAGTGAAAATAGCATAGTGAGGACTCTTTGTGCCTAACAACAGAGGAAAAAGTTAACAGATTTTTCTTATGGAAAAAAAAGAAATGGAAATATGTTTTTGGAAAATAAAAGATAAACTATGAAACAACAGTAAGGCACTTATTTCAATAGTTTTACAACAGCAAAGGCAAAGTATGTTTTGTATTTCTTCAAGAAATTCCTTCCGCACAAAACCATATACTTTGCTCTTTACATAGATTTTTTTTTTACTCCTCTTTAATTCTCCCCACACACACACTTCCACCCCTGACCTACAGACCAGACTGGACCGGGGCCTGGCACCCCCAGGGCCTGGCGCAGGGTCCATGGCTCCACCTGGGGTGCAAACCCAGGACCTTCTGCGTATAAAGCAGACGTGCTAACCACTACACTATAGAACCACCCCTGCATAGTAGATCTTAATTGTCAAATCTAAAAACTGTAAATTACCCAAATAGAATTACTTGCAGAATTCTTAATCTTTTGTTACTCTACAAATAATTAAATGCTCCTCAAAGTTTTTTAGTACTATTGTTTTAACTATAGTTAAATTTGAAGCAAATAAGCTTATTTCTCATATCCAATATTATTATTTCTATATTAAAGCTTACATTTCCCTTTTCAACCAATGCTGAATGAAAAATTCGTTTAAAAAATTCAATTAAAAATTTTTTCAATTAAGTTTCTCTGAATCTATTTTTTAAAAAAAGGTTGAAAAGCAAAAGCAACTTATTAATATGTCAAAAACAAAAAACAAATTTAGCATATTTGATCATAATATCGATACAAATCAATTAAATATTTCATGCTACACAGAAAATAGTTCTATTTCCCTTCAAAATATGCAAGCTGACTTTTAAATTATAATGTTTTACATGCTCTAATCACAAGTAATACCATGTGACTTTTCACTATGTACTTAAGTAACATTTCCTAAAGGCTTGAAGCTAAATATTAGTGAATCACTATTAAGATGTAGAGAGAACTTGAAACACCCTGCCTTGCTATCTTAATTGTTAGAAATGTACATAAAAGCATGAAATGAGAACCAATAAAACAAATGCACTAGATATATGACACCACCATCAATTAAAAAATATATGCAACAGAAAAATAAAGATGCACCCTTCTAATGTAGTAATTTAGAGTAATGAAATTGCAATTTTTACAGCACTCTAAAATTGAAAATTTTGAAAACTTGTTCACTGAACAGGTATATAAAGTAAAACTAAACATGCATCCCATCTTATTAAAATGCTAATATCTACCCTGAATCTCTTTATAAAGCCAAATTAATATTTTTAGGATTTAACAAATGATTAAAAATTTGAAAACATTTAACTTTAAGGAACAGAACATTCAGACTATGAAACTGTACTATGAAATTTATTATAATTGTCATTTTGTTCATGTTGAAGACTATCAGTTTCATAAATAATAGCACTTGTTTTATAATAAATATATCTGTATACAGAGGTATGTTTAACAGCATCTACATGTATCTCTAGAAACTGTTGTTCGTTTTAGTGTATATATTTTTATTATGATAGAGATTTTTTACTTAATACTTCAGTAAAAAACATGTGAAGAGTATATACTCCATAATCATATTTTTTAAAAACCTGAATTCTTGTAAAATGTCTGTTTTAAAAAATATATAGGTTAACAAGTTACTGTTTTATCATGATTAAATGCTATCAAATTCATGGACATAAGTGAAAAAAGCTAACCACTTACTAGTCATAAAATAATAAAATACAATACATGCTCTATATATTACTAAGAAAATGCTCATTTATATAATCAGATGATGAGAGTAGTAATATGGAAAATCAGGATATGTCTTTACCTATATCCTTAAAAATCACTTTCCTTTATATCATTTCCATTTTAATTTAAATGCCACATATATTCAGCTAACATTTAAATTAGTTTTTATTGTAATATTTCAGTTCTATTATAAACCAAGAAATACTTTCAGAAACTGTCTTGAGGGTAAGAATATTCTTTCCTTCTATTCTGTAATTATATTACATTAAGTATGTATTAAATGTTACATTTGAGATATATACTGACTTTGAACATATTCAAATTCAAGGTCAATGTTATGAGAGAATAAAGATTTTGAGGAAAATTTTATAATACTTTAGAAGGTGAAATCTTTAAAGACCAAGTAACAGTAAGAATACCTGGCTGGAATATAGCCGAGTGGCAAGATTTCACATTTTACCAAAGGACCGTAATGCTTAATCATCTATCCCCCACAGAACTTTGGATCCAGTTAACTGCAGGAGCAGGGAAAAGCAGCAGCGTTTCAAATGTCCATACTCTGATTTAAAAAGACACCAGATAGATAGAAGAAAATCATGTTTTATTTCAGGTGGTGTAAGTCTTTGAAATGAAGGCTCAGTATTTTCAAGACTGAAAGGAGATCACAGTGTTGATTTTATATACAAAGTAGGATCTGTTCCAGTACACTCTAGTGAAATAATTCACATATGGAGAATAGTTAATTTTGACCTCATGACAAAATCGCCCATATTTTGAGTAGGTTAACCTGTCACCCTCTTCGTAAACCACCTATGAAAAGATATGAAACATAATATTAAAAAGCTTATAGGGGAAATGCAATCAATGTACGAATATTTATACGAAAAAATACATTATGCTAAACATGGACAATTCCACCTTGTTTAGCAAACATCTCACATTGATTAGCACATAAAAGCCTTTTCATAGGACAATCACCAAATACACTAAACTTCTGAGCTTCCCATTGAGATTGAGAAACCAGCATAAAAAGTTTCCAACTTTTAAAAGATTTAATCCTAAAATATAGAAAGCTATGTCTCCATAGTCCATTATCATTCCTCTGAAGAGCCTTATCGTAGAGCCTACTAAGGCAGAGAAATGAACATATAATATATTCTTGCTGTACATTCGAACACTTCTCCTGATATAGAACTGACTCACAATTATATAGTAGGCAAGTAAATTTTTTATGACTTATCCAGTGCAAACTTTTACATTCTCTTCTTAATTATGTTCACTAATATAGCTTAGCTAACTTGAAAAGTTTTCTATAATAAAACACTAAATATTATTCTAATGCCTATGAAAGAAGTCAGAGAGCCTACTTTAAAAGAGTAAAAGGTTAGGGAGCACTTTAAGATCTTGTTCCCCAGCATATGTCGTTGGGTTGGCTCAAATAAACTCTTATAAAACTTTAAAAAAAAAACTATATTGAAACCAATATAGTTTTATTAACCAATGTCACCCCCAATAAATTTAATAATAAAAAGACTGTAATAATGAAGTAATTTTTCTAGATATGTATCAAATTATAAGAAATTTCAACATAATGATGCAACTAGTTGCTCTTTAGATTATTATGAGTTAAAATAAATCATCGTTCAAATCAAATTATGCTTTTTTAAATAATAAATGTTGAACATGCACAAGTAAAGGCAATGAATAAGGAATCCGGGTATTGGTAAAATTTTTCTTCTTTGTAAAAATGGCCAACTTTTCTTTTGTACATTGAAAAAATACTTCAAACTATTGTTAATAGCCCCCCCCATTGTTATATAGCTTTTAATTATATTCTTAGTTTAATTCCAAAAATAAAGTTTGATGATTACAAGTTTAAATAAAGTCATTTCTCTCAAAAAGACTTAACTTTCCAAATGGTTACTTACATGGCCATTTGCAATGTCTAATAAATCTTTAACCCTACAGCCTCTCATGGTTCCCACTTCATTGCAGATAGCATCTTCTACAATTAGGTAATTTGCTTTATAAGATGTCAGTATTTTATAAACATCTTCAGCAGATCGCTTTGAATAAATTTGATAGATCTGAAAGAACACAATTAAAACAATTATTTTAAAAGACATTTAAAACTTCTGTAAATCAAAAAGCATTTACTGTCTATGGAAAATACTGCATACTATCTATGGAAAATAAAGATATTCACTAAGACTCGATTCCTGCCCTCAAGAAGTTCATATTAATATGCTATTAGACATTTGTATATTTTCTTTGGAGAAATGTACATTCAAGTCCTTTGTCCATTTCCCCACCCCCCAGCTTTAATGAGACATAATTGACATATAACATTGTATAAGTTTAAAGTGTACAATGTGTTAATTTAATACTTATATATGGCAAAATGTTTACCACCATAACATTAGCTAACACCTTCATCATGTCAGGTAAAAACATTTAAGATCTTACTCCCTTAGCAATCTTCAAGTATATAATACAGCATTGATAACTATAATTACCATGTTGTACATTAGATCCCCAGAATTTATTCAGCTCATAACATAAAGTTTGTACTCTTTGACCCTCCAGACCTAGGTAAGTATCACTCTACTCTGATTCTATGACTTTGGCTTTTTAAAATTCCATATATGTGATATCACACAGTATTTGTCTTTTCTATCTGACTTATTTCACTTAACATAATGCACTCAAGATTCATCCCTATTGTTGCAAATAGACTTTCATTTTTAAATTGAGCAAATTTATCTTTTTATTATTGAGTTGTAATAGTTCCTGTTATTTTTTTTATTACCATATATCAGAGTATTTTATACTCATTCTAAACAAGAGATAAAGTCAGCAAGATTAAAAATAATTTGACTATTGTTAGAAAATAATGAATGAGCCAAAGACGCTTAAAACTTATGTCTTGGGGGTGGCTCCATAGTGTAGTGGTTAGCACGTCTGCTTTACATGCAGAAGGTCCTGGGTTCGCGCCCCAGGTGCAGCTTCGGACCATATGCCAGGTGCGCCAGCTCCCCCGCAGCCCCCACCCCAGTGTACCGGGTCCGCCAGGCCCCTGGCATGTGCCACGAGCACGTGGGAGGTGCCCCACTTTCAGAGATACAGTTCTTAGAAACAGTGGCAACATCTGTAGGTCAGGGGTGGAAGTGGGGTGGGGGGCAGTTAAAGAGGGGGAAAAAAAACTTACGTCTTGATTCCATGGCATTTTTCATTACAATTTTGCTGACATTATTGGATAATAAGCCCTGGATATTATTACATATTAAAGTTTTTCAGCTTTTCTGAAATGCTAACATTGGACCAGCTCTTATTACCCTTTAGAAAATAATAAAATCACAAATGTTAGGCCAAAACCATCACAAACTATTTGTCCTGAAAATATTGAGATTTGAAAACTAGACTGCACAAGTTCCCATCTATTTACAAAATATCCAGTAGCTGCTTACTATACATTACAGTTGCTGTCTATCCAGCACCTTTTGGTCCAATGTCCTCTGACATGCTAGAGACACTGATGTAAACATTCCGTGGTGCACTGAATGTTAATAAATCAAAAGGAAGTTTCTCAGTCATTTCACTTTGCTAAGTTTCAACAGGAATGGTTCTATCCTACGCAGCCTATACCTCTTCATAGATTTTTTAAACATACACTTTAAGTTTGAGGAGACTGTAACATACTCTTGTCTTGGTGTTTTAAAAACACACTTCTATTCGATGGCAGTAACATTACTGATAGACTAGGGCAGGGCTTCTTGAACTCAGCACTACTGACAGTTTAGGCCAGATAATTCTTTGTTGGGACAAGACAGAGACTGTTTTGTGCATTGTTGAATGTTTAGCAGTCTTCCTGATCTCTACCCCACTAGATGCCTGTAGAACCCTTCATCTAATTATGACAACCAAAAATATCTCCAGACATTGCCGAATGTCCCTGGGGGCATAACTGTCCCATGTTTGGGAATCACTGGCATAGGAGATGATACGAAAATCAGTCACATGTTATGAATTATAAATAGCATCTAATTAAAATGATATAGTCTCTCATTTATGGAGTGCAGTTTGAATTTTAATTTAACAACAAATTTACTCAGTACTTGCTAGGTACCAGACACCAGGAAGACAAAAGTTTGAAAAAAAAAACATGATTCCTATTCTCATAGTCAAGTCACATAAAACTTAAAACTCTATCTAAAATGTTTAATTAGAATCTGAATTAACTGTAAAAGATTCTGAAAGTACACATTAGAAAAAAGACCAACCAAAAGAAAACAAAGCTATGTCAGAGTTGCTTGGTTTAAATCCACAAAAAATAAAGTTCAGACATATGCTGTGTATATTCTAAGCAACAGTACCTTTTAGAAGTGCAGCAAATACTAATTAGAAGCGTCTGTCTCTCAGGTAAATTACTCTCAGGTGGACCTCCCTATCTCTGACCTTTACCCTGCTTTAATCTGTTCTATGACCATAATTAACTCTCCAAAACAAATCTAAGCATTCCATCCTAGTCTTATTAAAGATCTTTGATAACTCCCAAATGCCTCAAGGGTAAGTCTAAATTCTTTAGCATGACATTCCAGGTCCTTCAGAATTTGGCCTTAATTTATTTTCTAGTTTTATTACCATACAAATTTCATGGCTCATGTTATTTTTTCAGACTAAACTCATAGGTATTCTATTTCCAAACAAGTTTCTACTCATCCTTTGAAACTGAGATCAAGAGAATGCCCTTTATGAAGACAGATTTTTGTAGGCAGAATTGATTGCTACTGCTTTTGAACTCCTCTTTGTACTTTCTGGGTTTATATGTGTATATGTATGTACACATACAATTACAATTTAACAGTACATAATAACATAATAGCTAACATTTAAATTTTTCAGGCGTAGTGCATTATCTCATTTAATTCTCATAACTAAGAGGTGAAAACTATTATTTCCAGATTCATAAACTTGCTCAAAATTAAAGAAACTAAGGAAGACACAAATAAATGGAAAGATATTCTATGCTCGCTAGACCAGATAGACTTAATTGAAATTTTTAGTGTTTCTCCCCAAAGCATCAAACTATACATTTTTCTTAATGGCACAAGGAACGTTTTCTAAAACAGACTACATGTTAGGACACAAAACAAGTCTCAGTAAATTTAAGAAGATTAAAATCATATCAAGCATCTTCTCTAACCACAATGGTACGAAACTAGAAATCAATTACAAGGAAAAAAAACTGAAAAATGCACAAACACATGGAGGCTACATAACATGCTACTAAACAATAAATGGGTTAACAATGAGATCAAGGAATCAAAAGACACCTTGAGACAAATGAAAATACAATGACCTAAACTCGATGAACACAGCAAAAGCAGTTCTAAGAGGGAACTTCGCAGCAATATAAGCCTACCTCAAGAAATAAGACAATCTCAAGTAAACAATCTAACCTTACACCTAAAGGAACTAGAAAAAGAACAGCAAGCAAAGCCCAAAGTGAATTGAAGGAAGGAGATAATATAAATCAGAGCGAAAATAAATGAAATAGTCTAAAAAAACATACAAAAGATCAATGAAACCAACAGCTGGTTCTTTGAAAAGATAAATAAAATTGATATACCTTTAACCAGACTCATCAAGAAAAAGAGAGGACCCAAACAAATCAGAAATAAAAGAGGAGAAGCAACAATTGATTCCACAGAAATACCAAGAATTATAAAAAAATACTAGGAGCAATTATATGCCAACAAATTGAACAATCTGTAAGAAATGGATACATTCCTAGAAACATACATTCTTCCAAAACTAATTCAAGAAGAAACAGAAAATCTGAACAAACCGATTACTACTAATGAAACTGAATCACTAATTTAAAAAAACTCCCAACAAACATAAGTCCTGGACTGGATGGCTTCACAGATGAATTTTACCAAACATTCAAAAAGAAAGAACACCTATTCTTCTCAAACGATTCCAAAAAATTCAAGAGAAGGAAAGCCTCCCAAGCTCACTCTATGAGACCACTGTTACCAATTTCAAAACTAGACAGAAACATTACCAAAAAAAAAAAATCTTAGGTAGATATCCCCGATGAACAAACATGCAAAAGTCCTCAACAAAATATTAGCAGACTGAATTCAACAATACATTAAAAAGATCATACACCATGATCAAGTGGGATTTATTCTTGGGATGCAAAGTTGGTACCGTATCCACAAATCAATTAATGTGATATACCACATTAACAAATTGAAAGACAAAAATCATAAGATCATATCAATAGATGCAGAGAAAGCATTAGACAAAACCCAGCATCCATTTATGATAAAAATTCTCAGCAAAGTGGGAACAGAGGGAACATATCTCAACATAATAAAGGCCATATATTACAAACCCACATTTAACATCATACTCAATGGGGAATAACTAAGTGTTTTTCTCAAGATCAAGAACAAAACAAGGATGTCTACTTTCAGCACTTTCATTCAACTTAGTATTGGAAGTCCTAGCCACAGCAATCAAACAAGAAAAAAAAATAAAAGCATCAAAATTGGAAAGGAAGAAGTAAAAGAATCATATTTACAGATCACGTGATACTCTATAAAGAGAACATTAAAGAATCCATCAAAAAATTGTTAGAACTGATAAATGAATTCAGTAAAGTAGCAGGATACAAAATTAATATTCAGAAATTGGTTGCATTCTATATATCAATAACGATCAGAAAGAAAAATTAAGAAACAAATCCCATTTACAATTGCATGAAAAAAATAATACGTAGGAATAAATTTAACCAAGGAGGTAAAAGACTTATTCTTGGAAAATTGTAAGTCTCTTAGGAAAGAAACTGAAGGAGATACAAATAAATGGAAACATATACTGTGCTAATGGATATGAAGAATTAGCATCGTTAAAATGTCCATACTACCCAAAGCCATCTATGGATCCAATGCAATCCCTATGAAAATACCAATGGCATTTTTCACAGAACTAGAACAAATAAGCCTAAAAGACCCCAAACAACCATAACAATTTTTAAAAGGAAGAACAAAGTTGGACATAACACACTACCTGATATCAAACTATACTACAGGGGGCTCAAAACAGTATGGTGGTGGCATAAAAATTGACATATAAATCAATCCAACAGAATAGCCCAGAAATAAATCCACGCCTATATGGTCATTTAATCTATGATAAAAGAGACGAGAATATTCAATGGGGTAAAGACAGTCTATTCAATAAATGGTACTGGGAAAACTAGTCAGATACCTACAAAAAATGTAACTGGAGCACCTTCTTACACCACATACGAGAATAAACTCAAAAGGAATTAAAAACTTAAATGTAAGACCCAAAACCATAAAACTCCTAGAAGAAAACATAAACAGCAAACTCTCTGAAATTACTCTTAGTAATATTTTTTTGGATATGTCTCCTCGGGCAAGGGAAGCAAAAGAAAAAATAAACAAATGGTAGTTCATCTAACTAAAAAGTTTTTGCACAGGAAAGGAAACCATCAACAAATGAAAAAAAAACCTACTGAATTGGAGAAGATATTTGTCAATGATACATCTGATAAGGGGTTAATATTCAAAATTTATAAAGAACTCATACAACTCAACAACAAGACAACAAACAATCCAATCAAAAAATGGGCTCAGGACTTGAACAGACATTTCTCCAAAGAGGACATACAAATGGCCAACAGACGTACAAAAAGATACTCAAAGTCAGTAATCATCAGGGAAATACAAATTAAAACTACAATGAGATATTACCTCACATCGTCAGAATGGCTATCATCAATAAATCAAAAAAAAGTGTTGGTGAGGATGCAGAGAAAAGGGAACCTTTGTGCACTGTTGGTGGAATTGCAAATTGGTACGATCACTATGGAAAACAGTTTGGAGGTTCCTCAAAAGATTAAAAATTGAACTACCTTATGACCCAGCAACTGCACTTCTGGGTATTTATTTAAAGAAAATTAAAACACGAATTCAAAAAGATATATGCACCCCCATGTTCACTGCAACACTATTTAGTCAAGATATGGAAGAACCTAAGTGCCCAGTAACGGTCAATTGGATAAAGACACTGTATGTAGTACATATGTACAATGGAATATTATTAAGCCATTAAAAAAAAATCCTATCATTTGCAACAACGTGAATGGATCTAGTGAGTATTATGCTAAGGGAAATAAGTCAGATAGAGAAAGACAAATACCATATGATTTCACTTATATGTAGAATCTAAGGAACAAAATAAAAGAACAAACAAAACAGATACAGAGAACAAACTGGTGGGTGGTTGGGGGGCTGGGTGAAAAAGGTAATAGGATTAAGAAGTACAAACTGGTAGTTACCAAATAGTCATGGGGCTGTAAGGTGCAGCATGGGGATATGGTGATTTGTGTGTGGAGCAGGTGGCTGTTGGATTGGTTGGGGGGACCACTACATAAATGTATGGATGTCTGGCCACTATGCTATACACCTAAAACTAATATAAAATAATATTGACGTCAACTCTAATTAAAAAAAAAAAAAGATAGTCTGTGTTCATGGATTGCACGAATAGTTAAAATGTCCATATATCCAAAGCAATGTACAGATTCAATGCAACCCTTATTAAGATTCCAATGACATTTTTTTCAGAAGTAGAACAAATAATTCCAAAATCTGTATGAACCACAAAGGACCCCAAATAGCCAAAACAATCTTGAGAAAGAACAATAAATCTGGAGGTATAACACTCCCTGATTTCAAAATATACTAGTAAGGTATAGTAATCAAAACAGTATGGTATTGGCATAAAAACAGACAAAAAAACTCAATAGAACAGAATAGAGCCCAGTCAATAATAATGTAGTAACTATATATAGTGCCCAGGTGCGTACTAGACTAATCATAAATTATATAAATGTCTAACCACTATGCTGTACACCTGAAACTAATATAAAATATTGAATGTCGACTGTAATTGAAAAAAAAGAGAGACCCCCAGAAATAAACCTACACATATATGGACAGCTAACTTACCACAAAAGTGTCAAGAATATACAATGGGGAAAGGACAGTTTCCATAACAAATGGTGTTGGGAAAACTGGACAGCCACATGCAAGAGAATGAAACTAGACTACCTTACAGCATACACAAACATTAATTCAAAATGGATTAAAGACTTGAATATAAGCGCCAGGCCCCAGGTACACGCCGCGAGCGCATGGCAAGAGACACCCCGCATTCAGAGATCCAGTTCTTAAGGGGAGACAGCAACATCCATAGGTCAGAGGTGGATATGGTGGTGGGGGGGAATTAAAGAGGCGGGAAAAAAAGAAGACTTGAATATAAGACCTGAAACCATAAAATTTCTGGAAGAAAACATAGCTCCTTGACATTAGTCTTGGTGATGTTTTTTTTGGATCTGACTCTGAAAGCAAAAGAATCAAAAGCAAAAATAAACAAATGGAACTACATCAAACTAGAAAGCTTCTGCAGAGCAAAGAAAAGCATCAACAAAACAAAGGCAAACTACTGAATGGAAGAAGAAATTTGTAACCGATAAGGGCTTAATATCCAAAATACATAAAGAACTCATATAACTCAACAATATCAACAAAAAAAAACTTGATCAAAAAATTGTCAGAGGATCTGACTAGATATTTTTCCAAAGATATACAGATGTAACAAGTACACAAAAAGATACTCTACATCAGCAGTCCCCAACCTTTCTGGCACCAACTACCGGTGCTCCTATGAGAATCTAATGCCTAATGATCTGAGGTGGAGCTGAGGTGGTGCTAGCACTGGGGAGTGGCTGCAAATACAGACGAAGCTTCTTGCTTGCTTACCTGATCCTCACCTCCTACTGTGCGGCCCAGTCCCTAACAGGTCATGGACAAATACCCTGGTCTGTGGACCTGGGGGTTAGGGATCCCTGTTCTAAATCACTAATCATCAGGGAAATGCAAATCAAAACTGCAATGTGATATCTTTGCGTACCTGTTAGAATGGCTATTATTAAAAAGGGAAGAAATAACAAGTGTTCATGGGAATGTGGAAAAAAGGGAACTATCATGCACTATTGATAGGATGTAAATTGGCACAGACACTATGGAAAACAGCATGGAGTTTCCTCAAAAAATTAAAAATAGAACTACCATATGATCCAGCAATTCCACTCTGGGTATTTATTTGAAGAAAATGAAAACACTAATTTAAAAAGATATATGCACCCCTATGTTCACTGCAGCATTATTTACAATAGCCAAGACATGGAAACACTCTAAATGTCCATCAATACATGAAAAATGTGGCACATATATACAATGGAATATTCAGCCATAAATAAGAATGAAATCTTGCCATTTGCGAGAACATAAATGGACCTTGAGGGCATTATGTTAAGTGAAATAAGTTAGAGAAAGACAAATGCCATATGATTTCACTTAAATGTAGAATCTAAAACAAACAAACAACACACACTACCACAGAGAACAGATGGTGGTTGGTGGGCAAAATGGGTAAAGGAAGCCAAAAGGCACAAATTTCCAGTTATAAAATAAAAAAGGCATGGAGATGCAATGTACAGCATGGCAACTATAGTTAATAATACTGTATGGCATATTTGAAAATTGCTAAGATAACATCTTATAAGTTCTCATCACAAGTAAAAAAATTTCTGTAGCTATGTATGGTGATGAATGTTAACTAGACTTACTGTGGTGATAATCTGCAACATGTACAAATATCAAATCATTATGTTGTACACCTGAAACTAATATAATACTGTATGTCATTATGCCTCAATTAAAAAAAAAGGCACTGTGGAAATCTCCTGCCCCCAAAAGATATTGCTCAAGGTAACAAAGCCGCTATATGGGAAGATAGCGTTTGAGTCCAGAATCTCTAATTCCAGAGTCTGCATTCTTAGAGTCTAACCTTTATACTATAGTGTAACTTCTATGATGCTATACTTCTTCCTTAGCTTAGAGTATACCTAAAAACTATATGAAATCCTCCCAAATTAAAAAACAATATTTTGAACTCAGGTTCAGCTGGTAATTGCCTCCAGATATCATTTAAATCCATAACAAACATTCAAAACAATATATTCTCTGAACAATAGTAATTAGATACTATTCTAATGTTATACTAAGTATAACAGCCCATACTAAAAAATAAATCACAGTGGAATAGAATTTTACCTTGGAAATATAAAGTGTACCAAGACATTAACTGATAGCTTTCCTTCAATAATCTGATTGAGAACAATGATATTTTCAAAATTATGTTTCTCTTTGTGAAATATTACACATCAGTTCCCCCGAAACTCTGAAAAATTAAATGTTTCTCCAACAAACATATCTATACTATTCATAAAACCTTTAATAGTTTAACTTCGGCTCTTTTCGCTAAATGTATTACACAGCTTTTTAAAAACTAAAGCTAATTAACTCTTCTAAAATTGTTTAAATGTTCCTAGCTAACCAGGACTATACACGTCATTGCAAAACTATACTAAAATAGTGATGTTAAAAAAGATCCACATATAGAATCTAAAATGCCTCACATTTTCGTTTCTCTTGAGAAGATCTTCATCATTGTAAAGAGGCAAGCTTGTTACCATCCAGCCAGTACATAATTTAATCACACCCATTAACTGTGGACTTCCTGCAAACACAGCTGCAACTGGAGCTTGCCTTCTGCAAAAGAACCATAAAGATTAACATACTGGAAAGGTAAGTATACTATTTAGATCACTGATTTATATCAACTCTGAAACACCAGGCAACTTACAATGTATTGTACACTTAAGTTTCAATGTCGGCTTTCATTTCACTTCTGCTTTCAAAAAATATCGAGCACTTACTACGTTCCAGGAATGATTTTAAAGGATGAAGATACAGAAAATTTTTTAAAGGTGGGTGGTAGAGACAAGACCCCTGTTTTCAAGAGTGAGTAGATAAAAGACAATAAACACAGAAATCAGGTCACATTAATGTTATTACAAACTAGTGCAGGATAATGGGATATAGTGACAAAAATATACTATTTTATGTAGTGTGATCAATTCAATAATGATACTGGGAATTCTCAAATTCATCTTTTGCAAATATTAACCACCACAACCCAACTCCTTCAAGATCCATCTATCCTCCTGTTCCTTCCCTACCTTTACACACATATCTGTCTCCAGATAGCACATGTAGGACTTCTCCTGTTCTCTGAACCAGGATCCAAAGTCCCAGATGGATGCCACTTGCAGGACTAAGAAACTCAGAAGCAGATCCCAAAGGTCTACTCTATCCCTATGTGTTAGGGATAGTGCCAAGTTCTGGAAATACAGATGGCACACAGCCACTGTCCCAGTAATGGAGAAACAAACATGAAACAGAATAATTACACCACAGGAACACAAATGTCCAACGGTCTGAGACATAACATCCCATTTTCAGGCCTTTGCTGTTTTTGAAAATATGTATTATGATAAATCACACACATAAATGTAACTCCCTCTTTTGTTAATGAAAACATAAAGCTATATAGTCAGTGGTCTATAATGGTTAATTCACAAAAAGTATTAATAGACAATAGTTAAGACTGATCTAAAGAAAACAATTTTTATTTATATGAGGGGGTGTTATTACAATATAAGACCTTATAAAAAGACCTATTCTCATTTCCATATACCTATTCTATAAACTTATTCCTCATTTCTAGAAATATTTTTTTGTCCCTCCCCCCACCATAGTTTTCTGGCCTTTTTTTGTCATGTTTCAGTTTCTCCTCCTATGTCTTCAATAATTTTCAATGCAGTTATTTCAGTCTCAATCCATGCAAAATAGCCAGAATGATTCTTCTTCCTATAGCTATGCTCTAGGAAAAAACCTCTGGTACTGGTCATATGACTTGCTTTGGCCAACAAACAATAGCAAACATAATGTGAGCAGAAACAAAACATACTTGACATTGAGACTTGCCATCTCTTGCTGCTTTTGGGAACTCTACAACCGCTACCTTGTAAATGAGCCCAGGCTACCCTGGGCTGGATGATGAGAGGCATGTGGCCAAGTCAATTCCATCCCCTCAGCTGATACCTACCCAACCCAAGACACATCAGAGCTGAGGTGGCCCAGACAAGAAGAATCCTCCCCACTGTCCACACTCAGCTGACCCTAAAAACTGTGCAAAACAACACGTTTGTTGTTCATAAGCCACTAAGTTTTATGGTAGCCTATTATGCAGCAAAACTTACTGACACACATTTTATTATCAGAAATTGATATAGATCTAATTCTAGAGAGCTGATTTTTGCTATGTTAAACTGTTTCTTCATGTGTTTTGTAATTTTAGAGCTCAACTTCATGAAGCTTTATTTGTGGAATCCTTGTAACCTGCATTGATATATCAGGTATTTTGACTACCCCAGAACCACTTTTTATTCTGATTTCTTAATTTTGGGTTTCCTGGATCAGTCAAGTGTCATTTCAAACTACTACCCCATGTGAGTTCAGATCTATTGCTATAAATTCAGAGGAGAGACCTTTTTAGACCAAGAGCTGAGGCCAAAGCTTTCTAATTATCTTTCTCTGTCACTTATGGATCTTTTGCTAGTCTATCCTTTCACTAATAGCGTTACTCCTTGAGGACCCCTTAGTTTTATATGTGTGTGTTGAAGGAGGGAAAAAGGTGCCTCAATTACAATTCTCTCCTTCCATAGACCTAAGACCACATCTCTTGTCCTGGTAGGCATTAAAACTGAAATTAAAAATCTGGTTACCAAGACTAGCGATCTACCATTCATCCACCTCCAAACCAGGGCAAAACAAACAACCTTTTGAATATCTAAACGAAAGAATATTTGTTCCTTTTTATTCCACATTTCTAGGTGTTTGATGGTGAAGAGTCTCAAATCTCAAACTTATCAATGCTAAATTTTCAAAAGAGATGAGTTCAATTAGAAAATTAGGATAAGTCCAATAAAATATCCCTAAAAATATCCCTAAAAACACAGTGAAAAATTCTTGAATTTTTTGAGAAGAATTTGAAAAACTACTTTTCCCTCCTGAATCCAATTAATAGCATGCAACGATTGGTTAATAGTTTAACAACAGTCTTGGGCAGGGCAGTCCAGTTCTTACTTTATCCAGGTCATGAGTTCCACTGTATCGGGGTCATAGAATTCTTGTAGTTCTGTTAATTCTGTCATTAATCTTGGAAAAAACTAAAACGCAAAACAAAATCCCCCAAAAGTTTAAGTATCTAGAAAGTTTAAAACTGTTCAAGACCAAGAGACTAACATAAGGCAAACAATATTACAACATTGTTCTTATTGAAAAAAAATCATAGCTCACTTTACTTTCAGTGACCTGCTCATCCTTCTCAACCCAAATCATCTATTTATGGTTAATTTACTGCCTAGACTCAATAAACAATTTTATCATTAATAAACAACTAATCATCAATGTATCTTTTTTGCACATAATAAATAAAGTAATTTTGGGTCAAATAATTCACAAATTTACTGGCAATTAGTTTCACATTTATTATAAGCCAAAGAATTTATATTATTTTATAGATATTTAAATTTTGGAGTACCCAAAATACTTTTAATATTAAGACCGATTTTTTCAGCAATTTCCTATTTCAATTATAAACCACATGACAGCATTAGAAATTTGCATTAGATGGCATTCTAAAAATGTTTTAGTGTTTCTCTCATGTTCCTAATGGTAAAAAAATTAAACATTATTAAGAATATCATACTTTATTTTGTTAGAACAGTGTCTCAATATAAGTATTCTATACATACATATATATTTATCACTATTTTGTAGGTAAAGTACATCTTTATATAAAAATCTGATTTTCTTACCTCTTTCCATAAGCTGAGACCTATTATAGTGGGCACAGCCATGCTCAGAATAAGAGCCTAAAATATTAAAACAAAAAGCATTATGGATAAATACATTTCAGAAGATACTTTACTAGACATTGACTCTATGACCAAGCACATAATAATATAGCTATAAAATTTCAGTTAAAGAAATTTAAGTCAGCATGAAAACCTAGTTCACAGAGTGAGATGGGTGAAGACTAATGATGAGTTTAAGACATATTAAACACATTAAGGCAGAACACAGAAATGGTTAACACTCATAATATTTCAAATAGCAAATTGATATTTGATGATTTTGCCAGGAATTTAAGTTATGAAGAGCACACAAAGGTTAATGAAATGCTGCCTTAAAAGCTAACAACAATAACAAAAAGAGAATGAATTAATACAGGAAAAATCGCTAATATATAACAATATACTAGCATGCTAAAATAAAAATGTATAAATTCCTCTGGAAAAGTCTGGCAAAACAGAACATGACTATTATCAAAGATAATCAATTATTCATCATCTTCCTTCCAAAACCTTTCTTCTTATTGTCCCATGTCCATTGGTGACCCCATGATCCATAATCATATAAACCAAAAACCTAGGAAACATCTGTGATTTCTCCCTCGTCCTCACTCTCCTATACTTAATCAAGCACCAAGTCTTATTAATTTTACTCACTACTTTTTTCACTCCAGTCTAGCACAGTAATAATTGAATGGCCTTGCAGTTAGAAAAATGTGGGTATAAATCATGGTTTCCAGACTTATAAGCTATGTGATCTCAGGGAAGTTATTTAACCAGTTTAAGCCTTAATTTTCTGTCTATAAAATACAGATAACTAAATTTAGCCAACAGATATTTGTAAGGGTTAAATAGAATGTGAAATACTTTGAAGAGTACTTTGAAGAGTATTTTCATCCACCACTGCCTGTATCTGAGTGACAGTATCCCTCCTCACTCCCATCTGTCATCCTTAAACCTATCCTTCATAGACCTGTAAGGGTGAGCTGAGAGAAAAATTTAAGTCTGACTTCTCACACCCTTGCATAAACATCTCAGTCTATTCCTACTGCCTGGATAAGACTTAGCACCACAGCATGACACTCAAAGGCCTCTGTGACTTTATCTTCCTCAATTTCTCCATTCTCATTTCTTAAACACACCCCAAACTCATATTTAAGTGCCAACAAAACTAAACATAACATGATTTTTCTTTGCTTGTTTTTATTCCCTTTGATTGCATCATGTTCTTTGCCTGTGTTTATTCCTTCTACCACAAGTACCTTTTCTTTCTCCATTTGACTAATAACTCAGCTTTCAAATGTCATACTGGAAAGTCTTTGAATCCCTAACAAACTGAATTAAGTAGCCCTTCTCTATGTTCCAAAAGCATCCTGTCAATACTTTTTATTACCTGTTTTTATGACCAGGAGATTGTAATCTACTTGATGAAATTAATCATGTTTTAGTTATCACTGCAAATAGCAGGGATAGCACAGTATAAATGCTCCATTCACAGTGAAATCATAGCACAGTTCTAAATCAAACCAAGAAAAAAATAAAAATTCTTGATAACCTATCACATTAATTCACTTTATTTACCTTTTATGTCTTAAGTTGTCTGAATTAAAATGCATTACTTTTATAACCAGAAATTATAAAAAAAAAGTCACAGGATCTTTTTCTACTTGTAGGTCAATCTGATTGACTCATGCTATTTCAATGATATTCAATGCTGTTTCCATTTATATAATTAGAAGAGAAACAAGTACTTAATCTAAAATAACAATGACTCACCAACAATACTGGGTGTATAGTTCGTAATCGAAGCCACTTGAAAAGTGTCATCCAGAGTTCAGAAGAACATACACCAGATGCTGCTAACATACACACATAAGGAGTCCAGAGGTATTTCAAGCTGGAAAAGACAAAAGAAATCACATATGAGATATCCTATGAACATCATTATTAACTAATTTCTCTTTTCTGAGTTCTTTCCTATTACCTATGCAATTACCACAAAGTTGAGGAAGAATAAAAAAGCTTAGCCTCTAATTTTCAGCAACAGATTGTTTCTTAAATAATCAAGAAGATGTGTGTTCCTGTTAGAATAGCTATAATCAACAGGACAAGTAATAATAACAAATGCTGGAGAGGATGCAGAGAAATAGGAACCCTCATACACTGCTGGTAGGACTGTAAACTGGTACAGCCACTATGGAAAACAATATGGAGGTTCCTCAACAAACTAAGAATTGATCTACCATATGATCCAGCAATCCCTCTACTGGGTATTTACCCCAAAGACTTGAAAACTCATATCTGAAAAGATATCTGCACACCAAAGTTCATGGCAGCATTATTCACAGTGGCCAGGACATGGAAGCAACCAAAGTATCCTATAATAGATGATTAGATAAAGAAGCTGTGGTACATATATACAATGGAATATTACTCAGCCATAAGAAGAGATGAAATACTGCCATTTGCAACAACATGGATGGACCTTGAAATAATCATACTAAGCAAAATAAGCCAGACAGAAAAAGTTGAAAATCACATGATATCACTTATATGTGGGATATAACCCTAAAAGCAACAAATGAACAGGACAGAGACTCATGGACATGGACAATAGACCAGTGGTTACCAGAGGATGGGGGTAGAGGGAGGTAAATGGGGAAAAAAATAAATAAATAAATAAATAAATACATAAATAAAAATAATACATGTGTTACTAAAATGAGGTTGAATAGCATTAATATAGATGAAGGTATAGCAAAATTGTAATCTTGGAGAGAATATGAACTTATAATTTTTCAGAAGGCAATATGGCAGAAGCCATAAGAATTTTAAATACCTCAAGACAATCCCATTTCTAGTAATACAGTTTACAGATATATTAGCATAAGTGTGTAAGATACACATAGCGGCATAGTTTTAATAGAAAAAAATTTGAGACCTAACTATCTTTCAATAGGTATTGATTAAATAAATTAAGAAAAACAAAAAAAGAAAATGCAAAGTTTCATGTATTCCGTTTGCCTGGTTTTTTGTTTTTTCTTTTTTTAAGGTAGATTTATGGTATAGCCAAAACATAACATCTGGAAAGATACTGCTAATAGTGGTGACCTCTGAGGGGTGGGATGAAAGGATTTTCATTTGTTACTTCATATATTTCTACATTGCTAGGGTTTGTTATAACCTGCATTATTACTTTTGAGATTAATTTTTAAAAAACAAAGATTAAAAATTGGGGCTCTTAGAAGATTAAAAATCTAAGTGCATGGAAAAATAAACTTTTGCAAAAGACAGTAAAATAAAATAAGAGACAGTACATTACTTTATGCTGTAAGTTGTAGAGGAAACAAGAGGAACCCATTATCCTAAGTAATGGTGAAAGCTGAAGATGAAAGAGGAAGTTTTAAACGTGCAGATGTCAGTGCTTCATACTGATTATCAAGGAAAGATAACATTTCAGAAGATAACTTTTGTAATTAATACTAAGGAGAACAACAAGATCCTTCCATGACATATATTCCTTAATGCTTAACTAGAAAGAGACTAAAAGAACATAATATAATGTGAATGATTATGGTTTTATAAAACAGTAAAGCTATGCAACGGGGAAAATAAAGTAATATTCATTCATCTAATGAACATTAATCATGCACTGCAGGATAACCAAAGTACTAGAGAGGAATAAAGAAAAATAAGACATGGCTCCAGCCCTCAGGTCTTATCAAGATGGAAAAAAACTGAACATATGGAAAACAGAAAATAAATATTAAAAAATTATAAGGTTTAGGGGTTTAGGGTTATATGAAAGCAAAATGACCAATTTGAGAGAAATGCACTTAATGAAGGTTTTTAAGAAATACAGACTTGGGCCTTGAGAGAAGTAGTGGATATATATAGAATTCACATTGCTAAGACAGAAGAATTGCTTTAGTTTCCTCTGGTCCTAATTTCTTAATTTCTGAAATATCAACCTATTCTTCCAGTCAGCAGAATCAATACTAGAGTCTGGCTTATAGCTCCAGGGGACACCATTCATACTGAATTATATGAATATAACATCCCCTGGAACACAAACTTCCTGCTCTAGAGATTAGATCATTAAGCCAAAGCCATCGATTTCTCTGTATCCATCCCTTCCTTATCATTTTATTGCCAGAGCTTACTAGTTAATATCTCTACCTTTAGACTCTCCTTTAACTCAGCCAAATTCCAAATGAATCTTCTTCAAATATAACTATGATTAGACACTCTCTGTTCAAAACTCTTTGATGATTCCCCAGTCCCTACTGAAATAAGTGAAAATTCATCTAAATGGTTTTCAGGGGACTCTAAAATATAGTCTTGACTTGCCTTTCCATTGTTTTCCTACCACTCCTAAAAATGATTAGTGTTCCAGACAGTTTGCAGAACAATCACAATGTTTCCATCCATAATACATATATAGTTTCTCTCTCCTGGTACAACTGCACCCCTCTCTGGTTGCTGCCTTAGACTCTGATTCCCATTATAGCCAGACTCCTTGAAGTCCACATTCATCTTTTCTTTCCTCATCTTCTACTCTCTGATCATGTCTTCCTTTAAAAATTCCTCTTTTGGCCTTTCTGCTGGTGGATGCCACAAAGTAAGCATAAAGTCTTTCCTCCCACAGTCATCATGTCTAAGTCAGCATCTCCCAAAGAGCCCGAACAGCTGCAGAAGCTCTTCATTGGAGGTTTGAGCTTCAAAACAACTGTTGAGAGTTTGAGGAGCCATTATGAGGATTGGGGAACGCTCACAGACTGTATGGTGATGAAAGATCCAAACGCCAAGTGTTCCAGAGGCTTTGGGTTTGTCACATATGCCACTGTGGAGGAGGTGGATGCAGCCATGAAGGCAAGGGCACACAAGGTGGATGGAAGAGTTGTGGAACCACAGAGGTTGGTCTCAAGAGAAGATTCCCAAAGACCTGGTGCCCACTTAACTGTGACAAAGATTTTTGTTGGTGGTATTAAAGAAGACACAGAAGAACATCGCCTAAGAGTTTATTTGGAACAATATGGCAAAACTGAAGTGACTGAAATCATGACTGACCGAGGCAGCAGTGGCTAGAAGAGAGGCTTTGCTTTTGTAACCTTTGATAATGACTCTGAAAACAAGGCTGTCATTCAGAAATACCACACTGTGAACAGCCACGACTGAAGGAAGGAAAGCACTATCTAAGCAAAAGAAGGCTAGTGCTTCACCCAGCCAAAGACGTTGAAGTGTCTCTGGAAACTTCGGTGGTGGTTGTGGAGGTAGATTTAGTGGGAATGACAAATTTGGTCATAGAGGAAACTTCAGTGGTCAAGGTGACTTTAGTGGCAGCTGCGGTGGTGGAGGATATGGTGGCAGTGGGGATGGCTATAATGGATTTGGTAATGATGGAAGTAATTTTGGAAGCAGCAGAAGCTCTAACAATTCTGGCAATTACAACAACTCATCTTCAAATTGTGGACCCACGAAAGGAGGAAACTGAGGCAGAAGCTCTGCCCCTGTGGTGGTGGAGGCCAACACCTGGCCAAACCACGAACCCAAGGTGGCTGTAGCAGTTCCAGCAGCAGCAGTAGCTATAGCAGTAGCAGGAGGTTTTATTTACTGCCAGGAAACAAACTGGAGAGGAGAACCAGAGAAGTGATAGAGAAGCTACAGGTTACAACATATTTGTGAACTCAGTCAAGCACAGAGGAGGCGGGGCCTAGCTGCTACAAAGAAGACATGTTTTAGATAATACTCATGTGTATGGGCAAAAAACTGGAGGACTATATTTGTGACTAATTGTGTAAGAAGTTTAGTTTCCATTCCGTGAAATTTGTAAAGCATTCAAACAGAGGTTTTTGGGTTTTAGAGGGTTTTTTTTTTGCACCCATGCAGTTGACTGCTAAATGTCTTTTTAAAAAAATTCCTCCTTTGGCTCTGAGTTTCAGATTTTCCTAGGGTCCCCACGCTGCAGTCCCTACTACCACTCATGCAGTTTTCAATTCTTAAATATTTTAGTTTTGGCCTCTTTCCTCCATATCCACTGCTACTCTCTTCTAAATTCTATTGTGACACCTTCTTAATTGGTTTATTTTCCTTAGATATTGTTTTTCGTAAACCTTTCTCAACCATTGCTTCCTGAGAGATCTTCTTTAAAAGAAAATCTGAGCATGTTAAATTTCTGCTTAAAAATACCTAATCTGGTCCCTGCTTATATTTCCAGACATATCTCCTGCTACTTCCCTCAAAATTATCCCATACTTTTAGTTTTCAGAAAATATTTCTGTCCAGATTATATATACACAAGACAATTTAAAGTCTGGCCAATCTCTACTTATCTCTCAACACTGTCACCTCATTTAGGAAACTTTCCTTAAACTGGACTCTTTCCCGCCCTTCACAACTAAGTTAGTATCTCTCTGCTGGGTGAGCAAAGCACTCTATGTATACTTTTCTGATAGTACTTGTTTTACTTTATGCTAATTCTTGATTTACTTATCGGGAATAGGATATCTCTAAAAAGAAAGACTATATCCTGTATCTCTTTTATTCCTACTGCCTACCTAGCAGAGTGTCTGGCACCTAATAGGTGACCATGCATCTAAATTACATGAATAGGTGATCATGCTCTTATCAGCCTAGTGAGTAAATTATAGAATTAAAGATGAAAGATAGAATAATGAGGATTAAACAGTCAAAAACAGGATGTTGAATTTAAAATGGCAGACCCAACAATGAAGACTGGTGGGAATGACAAAAGGCTCTTTTGCAAAGAGAAATAAAACTGAGAGCGCAAAGAAGAAAAAAAGGAAATCATGCTCCAAAATTTTACTGCTACAAGGCAGTGAGATAATAACTCAAACATGAATCTTTTAAAACATACATAGCTTAATAAAGTTCTTCACCCAACTTATTAGGCATTATGGAATGCTAACTATTAGAGTGAACCACTATCATTGCTTCTTGTTTCCATAAAGAGATTTCCACAAGTCATGGGTTTGGCAGTCTGATAAAATCTATGAACCCCTTATAAGAAAAGATTTCTAACTTTATAAAATAAAATATATGGGCTTACGAAGAAAACCAATCATATTGAAAGTGATATCAAATAGTAAAAATAAATTTATAACAGCAATATTTGTACTTCTATAGTAATACATTAAATGCAGGTCTAGTAATGACTACTTTTGAAGTAGTGATGTATAAAAACATTATTTCAAGATATCTGTAAAAAATTAACATGACGAGAAAATAGCTATGTTTTCTGTTGGGAAAAGCAACACAGGTAGTGCCTAAATTACTGTGATTTAGTACCTACATTCATAATTAAAGTAAATTTATCTTAGAAAATCTTATACTGGATTAACATCTTCACCTCTCCCTATCTCCACTGTCATCCATTACTTCAGAACCTTAATCGCTCCTCCTCATAAGAGTGATTTGCCTGATTTGTGAGTGTAAGATAAAGACTTGAGCACACCCAATCAAACATTTCTAGGCTTCTATATTTTGCATCTTCTGTCTGCAGGTTGTGTGTGTATGGGCACAGTAGGCTTACCAAGGCTTTGCTTACTCATGAGGGAAGGCCTGAGACTGGGGACTAGAATCAACTTGAGGTGGAAGACATTAGAAGCCCTTTTGATCATACATGAAGAACTGTTCTCCAATACACTTTTTATGAGAATCACAATTATTATTTTTCACCCCCAGCTGACTTAATCCTATGTATTATTTCTCATCTGAATGCAAACTTCAAAGAAAGGAGTATCATTTATTGAACCCCCATCGTAAAAGCCCCAATGTTAACTAATCAAAGTAAATCAGGTTACTTTTAGAAATCCCAGAAATTAATAACAAGCAGGGTCATAGCATTTATATAAAGATAATTTATACTAATGATATATCAATCCTTGGATAAACTTTTCTTTCAATATTCTCAAATACTAAACACATTTTATTCATAATTGGAATACTGTCTTTATAAACAATGGGTAGTATTTATTCTGGGGTAACCATTCTGATTTTTTTTTCCTGATCTTATTCTGATTGTAAAAAATTTGAAAATACTCAAAAAGTATAGAGGGATACATTTTTTTTTAAATTACACATAACCTAGTCACTCAAAAATAGTCACTTTATTTCCTTCTGATGTTCATGTATGATATATACATACACACACACATACACACATTTTTAGCAAAATTGTGAAAATGCTGTAACTTCCTTTTTCATTTACTACTACATATCTATATAGTATTATATATTCTTGAGTAATTTTTTTAATTAATTAATTTATTTTTTATGGTGATGTTGGTTAACGAAATCCTGTAATTAATTTTTTTATTTAATTATTTTTTATGGTGACATTGGTTAACGAAATCCAATAAGTTTCAGCTGTACACTTTAACAGTAAGGCATATATATATTTACACTGTGTATTTACCTCCCATAGTTAGATTTCTTTCTGTCACCACATATTTGACCCCTTTACCCCTTCTACCTCCCCCGTCCTCTCTGATAACCACTAGTCTATTGTCCATGTCTCTTGAATAATTTTAAAAAACATAATTTTGAATAGCTGCATATTTTCCAGAGATGGATATATCAAAATCTAAATGTAACACAATCAACCAAGTGAAAAGGAAACCTATAGAATCAAAGAAGATATTTACAAATCATATATCTGATAAGGGGGTAATATCTAAAATAAAGAATTCCTACAACTCAACAACGAAAATTCAAGTAACCCAATTAAGAAAAAGGGCAAAATGCTTGATAGATGTTTCCCCAAAGAAGATATACAGCCAACGAGTACATGAAGAGATGTTTGACATCACTAATCACCAGGGGAATATAAGGTGAAACCACAATGAAATATCACCTCGCAACCATTAGGATGGCTACTATCAGAAATATACAAATAACAAATGCTGGCAAGAATGTGGAGAAACTTGAACCCTTGTGTACTGTTGAGAGAATTGTAAAATGGTATAACAGCTATGGAAAACAGTATGGAAACTCCCTAAAGAGTTAAAAATAGAAGTATCACACGATCTAGCAATCCCAATTCTGGGTATATACCCGAAAGAATAGAAAGCAAAGTCTCAAGGAGATATTTGCACACCCATGTTCATAGCAGGACTACTCACAATAGCCAAGAGGTAGAAGCAACCTAAACGTCCATCAACGGATGAATGGATAAACAAAATGTGATGTATACATATAAAGGAATATTATTCAACCTTTAAAAGGTAATCCCTGTCACAACATGGATGAACCTTGAGGACATTAGGCAAAGTGAAATAAGCTAGTCACAAAAAGATATGTACTATATGATTGTACTTATATAAGGTATCTAAAATAGTCAAATCACAGAAACAGAAAGTAGAATGGGAGTGACCAGGGCCTGGTGGGAGAGAGAAAGGGGGAGTTTTGTTTCATGGGTATAGAGATTCAGATTTACAAGATAAAAAAGTTCAATGTGAATACACAAGTATGTGAACATACTTAATACTACTGAACTATATATATGTACTTAAAAATGGCTAAGATGAGGCTAAGATGGTAAATTTTATGCCATATTCTTTTTACAATAAAAATGAAACAAACATAATGATCTGCATGCTCTTAAGTACTCAGTTTACATACAAGTAATCTGTCTAATAAAGAGATGGTTAAAAAACTACAAATTTCTAAAGATGGTAACATTTCCATCTTTCATCTAGAAAAGAAAAAAGGAAAGCTCTGGTATAAATTAAAATTTAAGAATAATTAACTTTAATTAATATGCAGTTTCATGGTGCCTTTTATTATATTTATGTTCGCGTATCTTATTTACCTCCATTAGGCCATAAGTCACATAAGGTTAGAGACTGTGTGTCCACCTTTGTTCACCACTGTACCTCCAGCACCGGTTTTAATGCCCGGCCCTTGGAAGACATTCAAAAGTTTCTGAATAAATTAATGAATCTGTAAATGTCAGTTCACTATATTATAAATACCTTTGTAAACTCTAGGTAGATTAAGAAAATTTTAGACTTTAGTTTTTATAGTTTTATAAATGCATTCTTGAAAGTATCCACTTATTACCATTAGAAAGAATAATTATTTGTAAAAACAAATAGATCAAATAAAGTACACTTACCCTTCTATAACCATTGCAAGAGAACCCAATAAAATAGTGTGAATCACATGATAAATTATTTCTGGCCTTTCTCCAATTCTTCCATCTTCAAGAGTAACAGTTTCTTTCAAGGACTTACCACTACAGAAAGGAAATGTGTTTTTCACAACTTTAAAAATATATATTTGAAAAATCAGAGATCTTAAATTTTTTCATAAAAAGGAATATAGGTGGTCCTTAAAATTTGAAAGTATATTGCACTAGTCAAATACTAATTTTTATACCTCCAAGTTTTTGAAAATGGCTTTTAGAACCTGAATATTACTGATTCGGTGAAGACTAAAAATTAAAATTCAGAAATATAATTCAAAAAATGTTTTAGGATCCTTTCCAAGATCAATTAGTGATTAATGAATCAATATAGTTAAATCATAATTTGAACAACTAAGTTCTCAAAATTAAGATACTACACATACAACCTCCTTTCAAATATAATAAAAACAGTTAAGCTTTATAATTTAAAATCACTTATACTACTAGCTTCACTTAAGTTAAAACAGAAGAAATTATTCTTAGTTAAGTAAAACTCCGAATGAATTGGTGAATGATTTTGTGACAGTTTAACTGATTATTTAAATATTACTCCTACACTAAATTGGGAAATTACATACTTAGATATATAAACTTTAATTTAAATTTTATCTGGTCAACTTATAATACTATTTTAAATACTGATGAAAAGAGAATGAAAGTAGAAGCTCTAAAACAAGTACACAAATATTGGAAGAATATTAAAAATAAACATTTTACATATATATTAGAAATGCCACTGATGTTCATAGGTACTTACTTATTTCTCCTAAAAATAACTTGCATCATAGAAAGAAAACAAATAATTAACACTAAAATATAGAAAGGTAATAAAGAAGACTGTGTCAATCGCAAAAAAAATTCTTGAGATGGTGCCTGCAGGGATTTTTGACATAGGAGCCAATTCAATGTAAAATTCCTAGAGAAGACAAAAAGCATATTAAAATAACAGGTTTTAAACTACTGAACGTAAAATCTTTTTTAACTCAAGTAAAAACTTAAACAAAACACATTTCCTAAATCTATTCACTTATAACAGCCAGATCCGACCCTTTAAAAATGAAGATAATAGCATTAATAACTTTCCTCAACAAACTGCTCTAATAAATGTAAAACTACTGCTTTTTGTTACAAGTAATATGACCATATCTAGAGCCCAAGATGGTTTCAAGGGAGTTTAACTTTCTATTTTTATCTGTAAGAGAATAAAAAATTTAACTGCCTAATAACTTAATCTGCACTATCCAATATGGTAGGCTACTAGTTACATGTGGCTATTAGCACTTATAATGCGGTCAATGCAAATGGAGATATACTTTAAGTACAAAATACAGTTTGGATTTCAAAGATAAAAGAGAATGAAAACAAGAAATACGAAAGTATCTTAATAATTTTTATACCATTTACATATTAAAATATTTTTGATATACTGGATTAAATAAAATATAATTAAACTCACTTGTTTCTTTTTACTTTTTTAATGTGACTACCAGAAAAGTATGTATGTGGCTCACAATATATTACTAATAGGCAGCTTTGATTGATATTGATAAGTGTAACTCAACTGGGACCTATTTTAAAAAGAGATAGCTAATTATTAATACAGAAATCATAACATTTGAAATGTAAAGCTTTTGAGCTATATGAATCAGGATAAACTTTTACCCTAAGCTAAATGTGAGCAATAGGACTCCTAGTTATATGCAACCTGATCTGCATTCTCACTTCCAATCTACCTTTCACCTCCATTTCATATTTAATCCCTTGCCCTGGGAAAGGAGGTAAGAGGTGGAGTGATGTTCAGGAGTGCTCACAGAGGGATGCCTACTTCACAAATCTCTGGACTTAGAATAAAAGGTTAATTTTAGGTTTACAGTGTGTCAAACAGCAGTACAGCTGTATCAAAGAGGCTGCCATCAAAATATCTTGTACCTACAACTAATGTTTCTTTTTTAAAAATGTGCCTATTAAAGTTATTAATTCTATAAAGGTCTAATTCAAATCTCAATTTAACGAGTATTCTTTCTGTATCCCCCCGTCTCAATCTTTCCTTCCCCATATTCCCACAGCACTATATTTACCTCCCAATTATCGTGCTTAATACAATCTTCCCTGTGTTAGACTGTGGTCATTTTTGTATCCCCAGAGTGCCTGGCCTAGTATCCTGCACATCCAACAAATATTTATTAACATTCCTTTAGTGGTTGTTGAAAGTCTGTTCAAGACACATTCAACAGAAATGTGTCCTGAAATTCTGATAAACTTCAAATCCTAGCATCCAATTGGCATAGTTGAGGTTAAGGCATTTACTGTTTATACCACTCATGTCATTCATTAATCACACAAAAACTATCTATGAGATAGCAAAAGACAGGGCCCATGTCTTACACTTAAAACACCTAATGCATTACCTTGTAAAGTAAATCTAGTACCTGATATGCTAAACAAAAGGGGACTTATATAACATTAACTAAGAAACAATGAACAAAAGCAGTCCTTAATCCTAGGTTCATTCTAGGGTCTTCCAAGGTTAAAGGGAAAGTCAATGAAAAGGCCAGTCAATTATGAAGTCTACAACTAATTTTTACTAATTGCCTGCTGTGTCAGACCTAAAAGACATGGTCCCTTATCCTTCTGGAGCACATGGCTTCTTAAAGGATCCTTTTATCTTAGTAGACCATCCATATATGACTTACACTTCAGAAGATTTCTCTAGTGCTTTAACTATGTCAAATACTTTGTTAGTGGTGATATATCAAAACATGAAACTTCATGCACAGTATCTAAAATCCCATGTAATCACAGCAAATGATAATAAGGTTCTAAAGTACATTATGTGAACTAAAGAAATGTGTAGGTAAAAATATATTTTCTGTTATGCAAGTAGACTCTGTCAGTACATAAAATCATGTAGTTCACTTTAGGTTTTAAAAATGCATTTAACAAACAAATGAACAAAAAAGGCACAACACTATTCTTGAATTTAAAAAATCAGCTTCTGGTCCAATGCATTATTATTAACTCAAGATAAGATTCTGTGTTATAAAATAAATATGCCTATGCCCTTTTTAATGTAAGCATTTTGCTGATGTAGTGGTTAAAATTACTTTGATACTTTATTCATTTTAGATCTGTTGTTTACTCTGTCCTTAGATTACATCATTGCTCCTCATTACAGGAGAATATAGCCTCAAAATACTGTGATGCTATTAAAGTTTAAGTATATCTAATTTATAAAAGACCTAAATGAGATTTTTTTAATATGAGAAGAAACATTAACATTAGATTTATTCTAGATATTATAATATCCCAAATTATTTATTTCCGAAGTGGTATGTAATTAGGTCTATACTTCCTCCTTTATTTTTGTTCTTTATCTAAGTCGTATAGAATTAGGTAAACTTACATAATCTAAAACTTACTTAGTCATATTTAGTCCAAATTTTACTTCAAGGAATTTCAGCATGTGCCCATTTTCTTCGTGTGGGACAAATATCTGGAGGGGAAAAACACTAGTTATGACAAAGAACTATTAGCTATACTTACTTACAGCAATGTGTTTTTGTCCAATACTAGAAAGAGAAAATATAGTAAGACTACAAAACAAAAAATATGAATAAAACATTACATGGTATAACTATGAAGCAAGGAGATTTACTGGCATAAGTCAATCATATTACCTTATACTGAAGCATAAAACTATAATGAAGAAGTAAGAAGATTTCAAGTTTATCCCACCTGGCTTAAGTAACTTACCCACTCTTCCAAACACCTTTGACTCATCTCAATTTATTCCATATATTACTTAATGTTAATTGGGTAATAATGACATTTTAAATTAAATGGAAATTATGTATTTTTTAAGTATATCTAGAAATGAATCATAATCCTATTTTCTTACCTAATATGTTAGGCAGGAACATTGGTCAACTCAAAATTTTACTGTATTAACTCTATTACATTGTTATCTCGTTACTCTCATTAAAATTTAATCCACTGTATTTCATTATTTAATTGCTCTACTACATGAATCTCACACACAGAGTTACTTACCTTCATTACAATATTCAATGTCACTGTCAGAGTACACACCAAGTAAAAATTAATCACTTTCATTATTTTAGCTACTAAAGTTTCCTTCTTCGCATTTAGCTGTGGGGGGAAAACAATCAAATGAACAAAGCAATGAGGTATAAAAAAATTAACAATTAAAAAAGTCACCATAAGAATGATAAAAAGGCAGTTCTAATTACCTGAAGGCACTTAACAAGCATCAAGGCTACTACTAAACTTAATAAAGGAGACACCAATAAAGCTGAATTCTCAAACTGCAGTAAATATCCCAGAAAGAGAGAAAATATATAGATTTTATAAACTTCATGAACCTGTTGGGACAAAAATAAAATGAATGAGAATAAAATTAATTTTGTTGTACATATTTTCATTAGTTTTGTTTAGAATGGATTTGACTATAATTATAAAGTAAATGTTCTATTATAATTTGGGACAGTATTGTGCAAATGTTCAATTCCTATTTTAATGTTATGATGTGTAATGAATTTATCACTTCCTTCTTAGAAAGAACTCTTGCAAACAAAGCTAAAAGCTTTAAAACCATGGACATCTAAATCAGACTGGAAAAACCTTCTTCAGTTCTAAGTTCTGACTTAATTTCACTTGGCTTACCTTGTTATTATTAAAATCTATCGATGCAACATCGAACTGCATAAATCCAAAATCATAATCTTTGGCAGCGGTTACAAAAATCTATCCATTGAAAATATACTACCATGAGGATAGTACCAGAGAAAAATATTTTTGCATTTGGTCTGTTTAACAGTGAACATATAAGAAAGTTAAATTTAATGTCCTAATAGAAGATCTCTCAGGAAAGTTTTGTCTTAGTAGATTTCTTTTCTAAAATTTAATAATATAATTATTTAATCTATCATAAAGTTAATTACTTTTAGAAAGGGAAAATTAAGACAAAATATAGGCATTAGGAGGGAACAAATGAAAAGGGAAACTATTAAAAAAAAAAAAAAGAAAGAAAGGAAAGAAAGAAAGAAAAAAGTCCCTAAGGCCAAAGCTGTTTAAAAAAATAAAGATACCTAACTGTTGGGAGGCTGAAGCAATGACTAAGAGAGGGAACAATGGGATCTTCTGGGTGCTGACAATGTTCTATTTCTTGATTTTGGATGCTGGTTCTATAGTTATTAACTGTCTCTTAGCTCCAAATTTCTCTATCCCTGCCTCATAATGCTGGTGCTCGGACTCTGCAATCTACATTTCTGCTTTTCCAGATGGCTTCCTATTAAGCTCTGCCAATACAAAATGCAGGAGATATTATCAGGATGGAGGAGAAATAAGGAGCTTGTTCCTTCCTATTACTACCTGTCTGCTTGCAGTTCCTGTGAGCATCACCTTAGTGATGCTTCTTCACTCCAACAGAGCAATTCCTTCCTGTTGAAGAACCAGCTTTATCCCATCCTCTTGCCCCAGAGACCCAAAGAGCAGCTGGTCAGAGCTTCATTCTCAAAGGTCTGAGTCCCATTTTCACAGGGCCCTTCTTTCCTGTTCAGACACTAGCAAAACTGAGCAGTGGCCCCTCCTCAGAGGCTGAGTTTCAGCTCTACAGGCACCCTCCTCTAAATTTCAATAATTTCAAATTCTTTCTCTGTTCCCTCAGCTCTAGAGGTGGTAACTGCTTCCTGCAGCTGCTACTTCTATGATACTTTCAGGTTTTTACCACCCTTTCAATTAGCAAATGAATGATTTTATACTCAGTTAATGATTCTTTATATTAAATTCTCTCTATTCCAATAACCTAAATGTTGGTACTAACCAGGATTCCAGACCACCTGAGTATATGAGATAAAGAAAAGAAAGAGAAGAGCAAGAAGATTCCTAAAATCTGGCTTGGATGAGGTATTAAATACTTAATAAATATTTATAAATAAAGAAAAGAAAGAACTGGCAAAAAAGGAAAAAGATAAACGGAAAGAACCAAATGTTGATGGGAACCTTTAAAGACCTCTGGCAGGAATATAAACTGATACAGCCATTCTAGAGAAAGGCTTGATATCTAGTTAGGTTGAATATGCACATATCATTTGACTAGTAATTCCATTATGAAGTATATACTCTAGAGAAATCTTGTACTTATGTGCCATATGACATGTATAAGAATGCTTACAGCAGCACATGAACAATAAACTGGAAAATAATGAATAGTCCACCAACAATAGAATATATAAATAAACATAAATGAATAAAATATAGCTCTGTACATGACCACTGATGACTCTCAAAAGCAAATCAGGCAAAAGTAAATATTTCCAAATACATATTTTTTAGGATAACATAGATAGGTGGTAAAAACCATGAAGAAAATAGGAAAGAATTAATAAGATTCAGGACAGTTAGCCTCTGTTGGGGAGGAAGCAGAATGTGATTGGGGAAGAGTTAGAGAGAGGTTTCTGGGGTATTCAGACACTCAACTTATTGGCCCAGGGGGTCAAAGACCCATACTTTATTCTAATAATGTATATACAGCATAATACACTCTTTTATACATGTTCTATTTTTCACTCTTTTTTTTTTCTTTTGAAAGAAACAAAAATGGAAGGAGAAATACAGAAATGGAGAGGAAGTAGAGGGTGACTTTTCCCTTAAACTGGGTTTAAGGGTATTTTAAAGTACTTCTAAAAGGAACAAAGGATAAAGAATTTTGCAATCTTTTGAACAGAAGTATAAATCAGAGCCTATTATAACATTTAAAAATAACACTAAATAGATTTAAGATTCGATACTGCAAAAAACATTTCTCTGGATTTAAAAATCATAATTTCAAAATGCCATAATACCTTGTCACTTCGCTCCAATGAAAAACTATCTAGCAAGAACAGAGATATTGCTTGAAGAAACAAGAGATAGTGGCTGTACTCCCACATCATCATAAACGTGTAAGTTGAAGCACTCATCAATAAGTAGCAAAACCTCTAGGGAAAATAAAAGAAAGAAACTAAATATCAATAGCTTTATTACTATAAAAAAATCTTTGAGGTTGTCACTTCAAATTGGCAGCTGTTAGTAGTTTAACTATAATTCTCGAAACTTTATTTTTAAATCACATAATCATTACTAAATATTTATAACACAATAAGATCTTAAAACACTCTAGAGAGAAATCAACCACTTGTCCTTCAAAGTTCAACATCATATTGAAAATTTCTAGAAGACAAAGGAAAAAAACTCCAGTACAATTTTCTTTTATCCCCAAAGAGGTAAAGAAATAAATATATAAGAAAATGGTAAAAGATAAAAATAAAGAAAATAGTGGCCTTTACTAGACTTGGCTCTGGTGGGCTTTTTTGTTATTGTTAAAATAACTCCTTTCACCCTACAAACTAATTTCACTTCCATGGTGCTTACTGTTTTCATAAGCGCTTCTTCCATTTAATTAGTCTGTTTACACCTCAGCCTATTCCACAGCCCATGGAAGAAAGTCCACTGTTTTTTTTTTTAATTTCATCTCAACAAAAGAATGGCCTTACCTGTCCCCAATGCTTGTACTGTCAACCATATAAAACTGTTTTCCTCTGCTGAAGAATTAAACACAAGGATTTCATTGCTTTGCCTGATACATGCCTGGGTAAAATCAATACTGTCCTTCCAAATGTCATCTCCTAAGTGATCCCTTAGTGAGAAAGGAAGTCTGTGAGAAATCCTTTAGCATATTTCTAACAACAGTGTCTACTACTTCTGAAACCAGGGGGAAACTGAGTCGGGCTCTTGCTACCTGTGCCATTAAGCCAAACAACTGACACAGGAGTTGGACTAAATAGAATAAGTGTTTATTAGAGAATTGCAATTTCCCAGAGACGAGGCTTCTGCTCCAAAGACCTGGCTCCCTGGGTATCTCAGGAGCAAAGACTATATAAGGGAAATTGGTAGTCATGGACTAAGGGAATAGAGTCATGGGAACTAAGGGAGCTAGGGTGGCTCAGGTCATCTATCTTGCATTTTCAGCTGGGGCTTGTTTCCCAGGCCACCTGGAGGGGAGGAACTGCCTTTCCCAAATGAGTGAGAGCAAAATGCGCTGCTTACAGGAGCAGAATAGCAATTTTGAGAACAGCAGACCAGCTGCCTTTCTTGGGTAGAGCAGGCAGATGTTCATGAGGACTGCCAAAGGAGCAAACAGTGCCCATGGGAAAAGCAGAAAACGTCCATGGGAGCAGGCACTGCCCAGAGTCCTTTGTTCATTGTCTTCCTTGGGGCTGTTGACCAAGTAGCCTTTTCTCTCTTCTGAGTACATAGGGGTCCTTCTTGACTTTTAGAGATCTACATTTTTATTCTCAATTCCTCCATCAGCAATAGTGTCCAATAACTTTGTTCTGATAAGAACAGTGAAGGAGAAGGACAATAAGGGTCAAATCAAGAAACCAAAGATAAGAATCGTGGTTCTCTAAATCATTCGGTCTCAGCTGACTAACTATACTGATTGATAAATGCCAGAGTCAGAAATATCTCAGGAGATATAAGAATTTTCCAGCATCCTGAATAAGATTAACACCAGTGAATAAAATGTAAGAGATGGAAAATTTCCACCAGCTGGTCAAAGAATACCAATCACAAGGCCCAGAAGATCTCAGCAGTGGACCACATAAGTTTCTGTTCTATGAAAGTGTTCTGGAAATGTGGAACAACAAGAACTGAAAGAACCATGTCTGAAACCATCATCCCCAGAGAATCCAGTTACAGAAATCAGCGAAGGCTCAGATCTAGATCAAGCCTAACTAACCTAACTGGCCGTTTGGAGAATACTTTGGGGATGCTGGAGAAAAGTTACAATATAATGAAATATTGTGAAATAAACTGCTAATTCCAAGTGTTTATTCTCAAACTACTTAAGAGCATATAGTGAAAATAGATAGAAATAGAAGTCAAACACAATCTGGACAATTAGCTAAGCTTTTTCTTTCTCTGAAGATTTTCAAAATTCTGTACACTCTTCTCTACCCCTTACCTTACTTACTCACTTCATTTTCAACTATGCCTTTACTGGGAACTTTTTTATGTATATTACTTAAGTGACACATTAAATGGGTTTCAGTAATCGACCACATATGTCTCTAGATGGCTTCAGATAACTGCACAAAAGATTTGGGCTTGGATATCTTGATGCAACTGGGACCATGAGATCTAGTCTCAAGAGTGGGAAGCAAAGTGCAAAATATATGATTAAAATATACATGTTGCTGGAAAACTACTCAGGAATGAAAACAAGTAAATTACTGATGCATGCAACAACCTGGATAGATGTTAAGGGCATTAAGCTGAATGAAAAAAAAAAGCCATTCTTAAAGAATAACATACTATATAATTCCATCTACAGAACCTTTCAAAGCAACAAAATTATAGTGACAGAGAACAGATCAGTGGTTGCCAGAGGTTAGGATTGGGGGAAAGATGTGACTATTACAGGGTACTCTAAGGGAGTTTCTTTGTAGTGATAGAACAGTTCTATACCTTGATTATTGTGATGGTTACTCAAATATACACATGATAAAAATTCATACAACTATACATATTCCTTCTCCCTCCAAAAAAGTACATGTAAAAAAAGTTAGAATAAAAAACACACATACATACTTTGAATTCGTTTAAGATAAGTAGTAGAAAGAATTCCCTTACCCAGCTTCCCCCAATGACAATATCTTACATGATTATAATACACTGTCAAAACCAGGAAACTGACATTGCTACAATACTATTAATTCAGGTACAGACATTTGTATTTCAAAACACACATAGATGTGTATGTGCAGAGTGGAGTCGAGGGTATGAACATAATTGAAGAATAGAGCAGTTTTGCTTTTAAAAAAATCGAATCGTTAACCTGAAGGGTTAATAATACACCATGGTTAACTTGCTTTTATTTTTTTGCCATCTTTAAAAAATAAAATCCTTAATATTGTTATCCCTTTAATATTTGCATACAGATATTTTGCTCTTGTTGTGTATTCTTGAGTACTAGATGAGTGGCTAGTTATAAATAATCAAATAACTGATAAATGCAATTTTCTCCTTTATCTTAACAGAGGAAGATAGGGAAGGAAGAAAAGGGGGAATATGTTATGAGTACTTTGAAAACAGAGAAAGACAATTGTGGTTAAATAAAAAATGAAAAACAAAATGTAACCGAAAATAAGAGTATAAGCTATATGTGGACCCTTTAAAAAAGTACAGGGTCCTTGGTAAACACTAGTGACCTGGAGAGAACTATCCTTTTCACTGTATATCCATTTGCATTGATTGATTTTTACCATATGTGTAATGTACATATTATTTTTTAATTTTAAAAAAGTTGGAAAACAGTTAAAACATAAATATATAACATGGCAATGAAAAGATATCCAGAAAAATATCAAATATGATAGAAGGGAAAAAAATAAGTTTACACTACATAACTTTTCCATAACTCCTTTTAAAATAAATTAATTTTATTTAAAAGATACTTAATTAAACCTTTTTTAGGCAACAAAAGTTTTGTTTTAGTTCAAAATAATCGTATATACAAAGAAGCATAAGCAGTTCATTTTAGTATATTTACTATAAACTTTTATTCAAAAACTTTAGGACTAGTCTTCCCTAGGAGAAGGCTGCACAATCTAACAGAATACCCAGTCACAGACTCCCTGATGACTAAAGAAAATATTCTTGCTCAGAAAGCACTTTATACAAACACAACAAAAGGAAAATTATAAATCTGAAATGTGTTAGTATTATTCTACATTAAAAAAGAGAGATAATAGCTTCATAAAAAATGAAATAAAAAGTTTGCAATGCTTGGAACATTTGTCATCACTGAAGGGAGGAAAGAATAGTACATTTTTCAGAGGTTTCAAAACAGAAAACAATTAGTGCATCTTATTTCCCAGCCAACTGGGTTCAACAAAAGCCTTGCCTTGGTCCATAAGGTCTCTTTTCCTAGCCAGGAATTCTTAACCAAAGATAGAGGACTGCTACATTTCAGTTAATTTCAATATAATTGGTTGCCTTTACAATCACTTTTATTTTACTTTATGCATTTAAAATCATTATTCTGAGACAGTCTGTAAGCTTCATCTGACTACCAAAAGGGTTTACGTCAACAACAATAACAACATCTAAATTCTTTGGGACAATCTCTTGAAACTCACTAATCTACTTATACCTCAGTCACAGAAAACATAGGGTAAATAGAAACTATACAGTGCTACCATAAAGGTTAACATTGCTACATTTGTAGTCACGCTTTATAGCTTCATTAATATTTAACTTATGACCAAAGGCCATCAGTGTTCTAGAAGTGAGAGCAATGATAAAATAACAATGAGGCACTAATTTTCAAAATATGATATTCTTCATATATTTGTCAAGTAACTGCACTAAAACAAAAGAACATCTCCTTCCTCCTAAAAATAATTTACTCTCGAATTATAGAACAATAGTGTTATTTATAAGACTACTCAACTACATCCTTTATTGTGTAGTAACAACTAGGCTTCATTAAATTTAACTCTTAATATGATTAACTTTAAAATTATGTATGTTTGTAATACATCAGAATTGTGACAAATAAATTTGCATCTTACCTCTCCATAAGTATTTAAGTTGCTTTTTAAATAGCCTGTAAGTGCAGCAACTTGGCATGCAAAATATGGTAGTGCCCAGTTTTCTCTTAAAGGAATGGAGTTTTCAATTCTTGTTGTATCTACCCTAAAATAAACCACAGATGAACAGCAAAATTGCAAGACATTATATTTGTGTAACACTATACTTTTCAAAGCACTTTCACAAATATATCGTTTTCTATAACAATCCTGTGAGTAGACATAGACAGAGCCACCACTGCCTATACAGCACCTTTGAGCAAATTAATAGTGTCTCATCCCTTACTCACCACCCCCAGGACCCCAGGACAACTTAGTGCTGCTGTGCACTGCTTGATAAATAGATGGACTTCTGTGAGAATTTGAAAAAGGCATCCCTACTCTGGCAGATAGAGCCTCGTGCTACAGCACACAGCTTGCTCCAGGTTTCAGCCTCCATCCTCCCTTCCCTTAACAAGATGGTTACCCTTCTTGAGAGCACAAAATTAGCAGGCCTGGCAGATGCGAAGCTCTTAATCCCCTTATATATGAAATATGAAGTGAGCTCAGAGAGGTGATATGACTTAATTAAGTCACAGAGGTAGTAAGTGGCACAAGTAGACTTTGAATGCATTTCTTCTGATATCTAATTTAATAATCTTTTCAATCAGCAGCTTACCCAGAATTAACATTACAGTAGTCCTTTATGTGATATCTATAGGCCTTTGAAAATTCCCAGAATCACAAATACAGAATGTCTTTGTAAGCTCCTCCTTAGCTTCTCAATTTTCACTGAGAGCCTGTTTTCTCCTCTGTGTATCCTCACACCACAATACCTTTCCAACAATCATTAAATTTGAATCTCGTACACTCACTCAATGATTATTTTTCATACAAAAAACAAAGGCACTATTGCTTTAAAAACTTTATGTAAATTGCTGCACAACTCTCCTAAGTAATGAAGATGGACATACTCACAGGTAATTCGTTCCATCAATTGTGGTAGAGCCATACAATAGGATACTACTTAGAAAATAAAAGGTAATGAACTACGGATACACCCAACATACATGAATCTCAAAATAATTATGCTGAATGAAAAAAAGAGACCAAAAAAAGTATACACTGTATGACTTCATTTATATAACAATTCTAGAAAATGCAAACCAATTTATAGTGACAGAAAACAGTGGGACAGTAGTAGAGGTGGGGTAAGAATAAAGAGGGAGGAATTACCAAGAGGCACAAGAAAACTTTTGGGGATGAGAGATGTCTGTTATATTGATTTTACTGATAGATTCACTTGTGGCTAAATGCCTAAACTGATCAAATTGTACACTTTATGTACAGTTTATTCTATGTTAATTATACCTCAACAAAACTGTTAAAAAGTATTAGAAGAAAACCTGTCTTCTATAAATGTACAATTGAATATATATTAAAAACAAGATCATACCTGAACATTAATGAAATAAAAGCTGTAAAGAACTTAGCGGTGTCTAGAACCTAGTAACAGTATTAGATCTCAGCTTTCATAATTCTATAATAAACTGTTTTACTTAATAGTATATTATGAGCACTTTCTGTAATATGTACATGTCAATAAACATACTTCAAAAATATGTACTGAAAACAGCACATCACTGTATAGATCTATCATAATCTAATCAATTCCCTATTGTTAAATACTTCCTTTGTTTCTGAATTTATGTTATAAAGTTTTTAAAAACTCGGACCAATGTTTTTATGTAGTAATCACTGCTTTCGTTGTTTAGTTTTAATCTTTTAATCCACTTGGAATTTGTTTTAGTATGAGTGCAATAAGTATTTCTTTTCCAGATTTGATGTTCTAATACCATTTGTTGAACATCATGTATTCTAAAGGCCAACTATTTCATACAATAGTTTCATACAATAAACTGTTGTGAAAGTTAACTAAGACAAACAAGAGATTCACATGTCATAGTCAGAATGTGGGAATGAAGAAGAGGATATCTAGTCTCAATTCAGGACTCTGCCAACCACCCCATCAGCTCAGAATTGGGAAGCTGAACCCAGCAAGCCCCATTCCAAAGCTTCACAGATTGCCCCCACCCAGCTCACAGATTAGTGACAGAATAGTGCAGTGAAATTGCAAAACTACACCAAAAACACTGACTGGAGAAGGGAGAAAAGGAAGGGATCCTTCTCCTCTGGTCTCTGCAGTACAAACTAAGTAGGATCTCTGCCAGTTATTCTCTATACCTGGACAAGCCTCTTCACTGCTATCTTCCTGGACATCTGTGCTATTCCATCTCTTCCCCTCACCATGCTTCGTGGTAGTGAGAACCAGAACGCTAATAGTGGGGCATGACAAAATCAAATAAAATCCACTTTTTCTGGCAGAGTCTAGCAGACAGCAGCACAAATCAGCCGTTCAAAATTCTTGTTAGATCAACTGGGGTTCAAAGACCTGAAGATACATTCAGAGAGATCAGCACACTCTGAGTTTAATTTTGTTTTCATTTTGAACACAACATTTGGATAATCACCTTGTAAATAAAACTCACTATTGCCAAAAGATTTGAGGACTCACTTCCATGTTTGTGTTAACAATCTAGGTGGCAACGCAGTATTACTTCAACTGGTTTGGGCTAATCAGAAAAAAAAAATGAGATGGTCTTAATACTAAATGATGTATTGCCAAATAAAAAATAAAATGATGTTCTGATCATTGTGGTAAAAACAATTTCACAGTGGACTAAACAGAGCGACATGATGAGAACTGAATCATTTCATGGTACCCAGCTACGTAGGTTTGTTTTGATACTCAAAAGAACCTGCTGGACTGAGTGTAGAAATTTGGCTTCAGCAAAATATCATTTTTTTCACATTAAATTAATATTTTCAGTTACTATCTTACTGGTCTGTTATTTCACTAGTAAATTGGTTTAATAGTAGCACAACTGCTTTTAAGCATAAGAAGCTTACCATGTTTTATATTTAAGTCACATTATAATTCAAACTATTTAAGCCAACACATAGAATCCGACAGAAGTTTTAAATATAAAGTATGAGAAACATTGAGTTATTAGATTACACATGTAAACCAGTTGGTATGTCAACATATAACGTGTGAGAGTTTAAAAACGTCTATACAATATCAGTATAACTTTTAATGGCTGCATGTTCCTTTGTATCAATTAATTACAATTTACCTAACCATTTTTTATATTTAAGTGGTTTTCTAATTTTTCATATTATTGAAAATAATACTATAATAAATAAGTTTAAGTAGTAAACTTTTCCCTCTTTTTTCTGGATGACTTCCTTGGAATAAAATGGAATTCCAAAATCCTACTACCTAAAATTGAAAAAACTTAGACCTTCACAAGCATCCTAAGTACGCCAATATTATCACAACAGAACCAGCATCATGTGTTACCACTATTTTCTGTTAACTGTACATTTGGGACATGTGCATTCATTGCATCTTACCTCTTTACCATTCCCAATATAGTTACTTTTTTCCCCAAAGATTAAATTTAATATAGACTTTGAATCACATATTGTCTTTGCTCTTCAAATATATAAAGATGTTTCCCCTGAAAGTGATACCTAGGTATGTATATGTAGACGAGATTTTCTAGTATGCCTACATCTTTTAAAGTTTATAACACAGGAGCTATTTTACGTTGCTTTTCCTTTATGGTGTTAAGAAACAAGTAACCAAAATACGATTAAGAACACTACCAATGATTGTAATAGAATGGAATAATTAAAATCTTTTTATACTTTTCTGAGCAATCAGATATAAACTCTAAATCTTATGAATAAAAAAGACATTCTTTCGTGGCATTAAGATATTTTCTCCAATAAACTTAATTTTTTTTTAAAAAAAAGATATATTTTGCAGTACAGTGGACCCCTGAACAATGCAGGTGTTAGGGGCACAGAACCCTGCATACCTGAAAATCTATGTATAACTTTTGGCTCCCCAAAAACCAAAGTCATCGCTCAATATCTACACAAAGGATTGGTTCTTGGACCCCAACTCATACCAAAATCACGGATGCTCAAGTCTCTTGTATAAAATGGCATAGAACAATGCATACTGTTGGCTTTCCACATCCATGGATTCCTAATTACGGATCGAAAATATACTGTATTCAATCTGAGGTTAACTGAATCCACAGATGTAAAATCTGGGATATGCAGGGCTGACTGCAAAAAAATGCACATATAAGTTGACCCACATAGTTCAAACCCTTGTTATTCAAGGATCAACAGTATAAGATATATACCAATAAAAAATAAACAAAATGCAAAACAAACATTAAAAAAAACTACTTGCTAAGTATGTTTTAATTGCCAAAAGATACATTTTAGTAGACTAGACCAGGTTAATTTTTCTACTTAAGTCCTGTTCCAGCTAACTCGAATATACAGTGTCACTAAATAAGGCAAACAATTGTCATCAAAAAAAAACAATTTTCTTACAATTCTTACTAAGGTCTCTAAAATACTCTCTTTGACAGTGAGTTTTAACTTCTTTACTGTTATTATTTTTACATGAAAAAGATGCCTGGACTTCTTCAAATTTCTGATGAAGACAGCTCTGGAGATTAAAGAAAATGAATATGAAAAGTTCATTGCAGTCTCCAAGATGGTTCACAATGGTCCCTGTCTCTTGGTATTAACACCCTGTGTAGTCACTTCCCATGTTGCACCACAACTAGTCTGTGACAAATAGTATATGGTAGAGTGATGGTATATCGTTTCTGAGATTACGTTATAAAAGACATCTGGCTTCCACTATGGCACGTTCACTGCATATTCTCTTGGATGATTCACTCTCAAGGAAACCAGCAGCCAAGCTGTGAACAACCCTATGGAGAAGCCCATGTGATGAGAAACTAAAGCCTTCTAGGCCAACAGCCAATAAGGAACTGAGGCTTCTTATAAACGGCCACATGAGTGAGCTTGGAAGTAAATGCTTAAAGCCAGTAGAAGGCCCTGAACCAGAGCCACCCAGCTAAGCCACACCAGATACCTGACCTTCAGAAATTGTGAGATTATGTTTATTGTTTTAAACTGTTAAGTTTTGGGATGATTTGTATATATAGCAATAACTCATACATCACACAATCAAAAAGCAATCCTTTTAGAAGGTCCATATTTCAAATAATGCTTGTATTATACTATATACCATTTCACTCTAAAAAGCAAGACTTTCTAGACTTGGTCTATGAGTAATGAAGTAACTTTCTATGAGTGTGCTATTAAATTTCTAATAATGAATACTAAAAATTTTAGAAAAGTACATGGCAACTTAAAATATTCTCTAACGGGCACTTTCTGACATATCATCTTCTCTCCCTAACTAATATCCCCACCAGATTCTCTAATACTATTCTATATTAAAAGAAACCAGAGAGAAATGTGTAATTCCAAATCTTTCACAGGGAATGTACAAGGTGCTTGCTCGCCTTGTTGAGCCAGAAAACAAAGTTTTTAAAAATTAATGAAGATATGTCAAAAGAACTCAGAAGTCAGCCTGAGAGAACTCCTATTGACCAAAGTGTTACAATTTGAGCAACAAAAAGAACAATTATGATATTGGATTTAGCCCTAATGAAAATCCCTAAGTAGAGGAAGATATTAAAAAAGAGAACACCAGAAAAAGTTTTTAGCATATCTGAGACAGCTACCAAGAAAATCTCTTATTAGAAGTTGGTAATTAAAGTGAAATTAAACATTCGTCTGACTTTCTAATATGAACTGAATTTAAAGATAACCAAAGAACTCTGGTTAAGTAAAAGAAAAAAAATAAACACCTTTGAAAAATGAAGAATGTAGCTAATGAAAATAGCAAAGTATAAATTTTATAAACCCTAATGAAATTAGTCATTTCTGTAAAGATTACTAACTTGAGTTATAACCCATAGCTAAATAGTTAATGGTGAAAAGGACATTCATTTGGTGCCCCAAAACACCATACAGATTATTTTCTAGTCTTAAGAAGAAAACATGATTATTCAATAGAGATATCAGACTGTCATCCCCCCAAACCAGCAGTCAATCTCAGCTTTACTCAGGGGAGGCCAACTAAATACCATATAACTTCTAATGTCACGGAACATGAAAAGCACATCATCTATGATACATTTTAATCAGAAATGTTTATCTGGAACCCATTAAGCCTTTAGATATAACTTCCAACTTATGGAAACAAAAGATATAAAGGAAAAAGCTAGATGACACCACAAGAAAACAGCAAGAGAAATCCATATGGTGTAACAGTGTGTAGCACAACTGAATAAGTTCCTTCAAAAAGCCATTGTCATAAAAAAGGGACTATGTTGAATTTAAAGAAAATTAAGGACCATAACCAGATGCAATATGTGGTCCTGGATTAAATACTAAATTGGATAATCCAGCTATATGTGGGGTATTTTGGGGTCAATGAAGGAAACCGTAATATGGACTGAGTATTAAATAAGATAAAAAATTATTGAATTGAAAAGGCAGACTGCCAAAGAAAGCAGTATATAAAACACTATGTACAATATATCTCATTTTGACAAAAAAATACATATACAAATACACACATGCTGCATACATCAAGGTATAAAAAATACTGAGTGACCTCTAAGTGGTGGAAATGTGAAGTTATTTTATTTTTGCTGGTTTTAATTTTCCACAGCATACATATATTGCTTTTGTTATAATAAAGTTTGGTTCATCCCTGTATTTTTAAGAAAAAATATACTTAATTCATAAAGCTAAATAGCTATACTTGAAAACTTCTAAGGAAGATTTAAACAATTCTTTATACCAAATTCTTGCCAGCTGTGACTATTAAACAAAGCCTTGTTAAGAGATAACAGCCCTTAATGCTGAATCTCAATAACTTGAAAGTATTATTATTTTTCATTTGGCAATCACTGAAAGAAATGGGTAAAAGAAGAAATATTTCATTTTTTAAAATTGAATAAGGGTTATGGAGGGGAAAGTATTATGAGGAAGGAGAATGCCATAATTCAAAGAATAAATTTTTTGACACTGACCAATGTCAATAAAAATTTTATGACATGTCTCAAACCAGCCCTCCATTTCAAAGAAGCCCCATCCTCTACTCTTTTTACTCACTACTAAAGAACTGAGGCTGCTTTGCTCACCAAAAGGGATGGGTTTATTAATTCAAAGCACAGTCATAGATTAATATAGATTGTTATCTGTGGTAGTTAACTTTATAATAATGTATCTGATGCATCTTCCTGCTTTTCATGAAGCTTATGACATCAATTTTAAATAAAAGGAAAAAAGAGGTATATCCATAAGTCACTACATCTGAAAGTAGAGATACAAGGTGGGTATATTATTTTTTAAATTGTTGCATGACAAATGATCACAAATATAGTGACTTAAAACAGAGATTTATTAGCTCACAAACCCAGCAGAGTATGGCTGGATTCTCTTCGGGGCTCCTTAAGCTAAAATGGAAGCATCAGCCAGGGCTACACTTCTTATTGGGGCTTTTATAAGCTCACTGGTTATTGGCAGCAGTCATTTCCTCCTCACTTCAATCCAGCAACAGTGCAGCAAATCCTTCTCATCCTTAGAGTATCTCTGATTTCCCTTTCAGTTGAAAAAAGCTCTCCACTTTTATTTTTAAGAGCTTATAAGATTAGATCAGGGCCACCAGGTAATCCTATTTTAAGGTCAACTATGCCATATGACGTAACATAATCACAAGAATGGTATCTCATCAAATTCCCAGAGTGGGGATTAGTGTGTAGAATATCTGCGGGGGAGGGGGCATGGGAGTTACAAGTGACTACAACAGTCACAAAAAATTGTAAAACTTAATTAAAAACATCTTTCTTACCTGTTAATAATGAACCATGACACAGTAAGCATTCCTGCTAGCCAAGTTCCACTCATAAGCCAACTTGTAACAAATAAAGCAGCAACATATATTCCTTGCAATCCAAAAACAATACCAATATAGAAATATACTGGCTCAATAATCTCCTAATTGAAAAAAAGAGAGAGAGAAGGAGATAATAGGATGACATTAAATAATTTTGAGGATTTATAGGTATATGAGAAAATAACTATTATAGTAAAAAGAAAAACACATACATTGCTACCAGTTGCTTGATATAAAACGCTGGCGATAAGTTCTGGATATAGAGACATTTGCTGCACTGCATTTATGGTCTTCAGAGATACAGTATTATTATTATGTGTCAGTTCATAAACACCTAAAGACAGAAAATTTTTCCTCTAATTTATTTATTCTGCTTTTACAATAATTAAGCATGTCATTCAGAGGTCATAAATATTTTAAATTATTATCAAAAAAAATCTCAAAATACTGTGTCTCATTTTTTCCAATTATTTTATTATGTACAAGAAAGAGCATACCTATATTCTGAGACAAATCTCCACATTCAAGGGCTCCTAAATAGCACGTATAATTTTAGAAAAATATTATTATTAAAAATACAAATGTGGTTATCATACCTCTTTCAAATGAAGGCGCCTTTAACATATCTTTATAATAAGAATAATAAATGGCACTGTCACCCTGAAATGTGATTTCCCGTTCAAGCTCCTAAAAGAAAATATAATTATTTAAATGCCAGTGTCCTAAATTTGAACTGCTATCTTCATTCTCTCTCCTTATCTTCTACACTAATGCTATTTACTTATCCTTATATTCAAAGATATGTTTGAATTTTCCTTCCATTACTAGTGGCCATATTAAATATAATAATCTGGCAATCATTTTAATAAAACATCTAAGGTTTAAAATGGATTGTAACTCACAAGTCATTTATAATTGGACCACTTTCTTACTCTATACTCAAAATATATAAGGAAATTCTAGAAGAAAAACCAAAAGAAATGCCCTAAGGATAGCAAGAATAATAAGGAAGGTAATAAAAGATGCTTGCGGTGTTATTAGTCCCTAAGAAGAAAGTAAGTTTAAGAAGTAGCATTTTCTATTACTATTCCACTTCCCTGTGTATACAAAACAGCAAGCTGTTACTTAGTACTTTTCAAGAGCATCATATACAAAATCAGTGCTTTTCAAATGAACTTCCAGAAACATAAGTAAATCTTAAAATTCTGAAATTTAGGCTATACAAAACCCGACATATAGGTGGTCAAAAACATTAAGAAACCGTGTGCTTGTTCTGCTGAATCAGACTTTCATAAATCTATAATCTTTTAGAGAGGTCCAAGAGAGCGGCGGCATAGAAAGACAATGAATTTGTCCCATCCTATAAACAACTCAAAGATACACGTATATAGAGATCAATTACTTCTTCAAGGCAGCTGAGGGCTGAACAAAAAGCTTCTGAACAACAAGAGATTGAATAGAGAAGCCTGAGAAACCATGGGAGCCCTCCAGAGCTGCAGGAATTCTTGGGGTTGGAGGTGCTGGTAAGTGCCCTTGTTTACCTTCCCCTCCACCTCCTTAGAGTGGTTGGGGGCTCCATCCAAGTGTTCTGGCCTACCTGCAAGATCGCTGCAATGTGTTCCTGGACACATTGCCCAAACCCATTTCAGCCCCAGACAAAGGAAGCAAGCAGTATCAATAGGGCATCAATAAATACACTTGCCACTCCAGCTCATCATGACAACGCCCTGACACCACAGACACCATAAGCACACGACTGGCTCCTACCAGCCAGCCAAAATAATCCAGCATACACAGCCTACATAGATGTCACTTCTACATAAGGCCACTTTCTAAAGACTGAGATAGGTATTTTCTTTAATTCATAAAAACAAACACAAATAAAAGTCAAATAAAATGAAAAGACAGAAGACTTATAAAAGAACAAAAAAGATCTAAAGAAAAAAAACCCTAAGGAAATGGAGATAAGCAAACTGCCTGATAAAGAATTCAAAGAGGACTTCTCATTAAGATGGCTTGCCTCCTTTCTGGACCACATTAAAATTATTGGGAGTTGCCTGAGGTCTGACTGAACAGAAGTCCTACAACTGGGGATATACATAAGAGGTCCCCTGGAGGCTGGTAGGAGGGGCAGAGAGCAAAACAGGCTGGTCCCACGATCTCATATGGTGGTTGAGAATCCAGAGGTATATCTTGGCTGTGGAGAGCCCTCTCCCTTCCCAAGGAGCAAATGATAACAGCCACGGCCAGTCTTCCCAGTCTAGGATTCCAGTGCCAGGAGGAGAAGTCCCTACAACCTCTGGCTATGAAAAACTGCAAGGATTGTGGCTGAGGAAGATGAAGGGCTGTGAGAATTGCAAATGTTCCTCTTAAAGGGCCCCTGCACGGTCTTACTCACTGATGGACACACTCTGAGCGTCAGAGCTGGGGCAGCTGCTCAAAAAAATGCCAGGGACATACTGGGAGGAACAGAATTATCTTGCTTCAAGGCAAGGACTGAAGGGACAGCTTTCTCATAGAGAGAAGTGCAGGCAGAATCCATATTGCTTTGTTGAGCCCTCCTTGTCCTGGTGTGCAGATGTGGGAGGCCGTCACATCTGAGTCTTCACCACCTGGCTAACACTGGTTGCTCCACCCAGGTGATACCCTAAGACCCCACCCCTCCAAACTTGCAGACCCACCTAAGCTGCGTCCAGTGGCTTTTCCATACAAATGGCCTCTCTTGGTTCATGCTGCGGATTTTCCTAAAATCTCTTAAAGGTTCACAAAACCATAACAAGCAGCATCTCACCTGGACGAGCCCTGTACCTCTAGCTGAGTGGCCCCAAGCCTGGCACTAGAGGCAGCCAGCCTCGATTTGCATCTTGGCCTCTTAAGGCACCTCTAAGCCCAGCACGGGTGGTGACCATCTGCTTGCTGACTCTTGCCAGGTGGCCCCAGACAGTGCACAGGCTGCGCCTGAACTTGTCCTGTAATGGGGCCCCTCCTAAGAGGACCGGGAGCCAGCAAGCCCAGTGGCCAGCTTTGACAGGAGATGAAGCACCACTTGGGGCTGCATCTGAAAACAACACACCCAAAAGGCAAGACTGGGCAGGCACCAGAGCCCTACTAAAATCCTGCTCCATAGAGTAAGCCCTTCACCACCTAGTCCTTACAACCAATCAGCCTGAGGGTCAATCCCTCCCACTAACATGCAAACAGCAACCAAGGCTCAACTACAACGGGAGGGCACACAAAATCCATACAAGAAACACATGTGAAGCACCCAGCTCAGGTGACCAGGGAAGACTGTGCCACTGGGCCCCACAGGACACCTACCAAGACTGGGAGACACAGCAGCTCTACCCAGTACATAGAAACAAACACAGGGAGGCAGCCCAAATCGGAATACAATGAAACATATCCCACATGAAAGAACAGAACAAAGCTCCAAAAAAAGAAGTAAACAAAATGGACACAAGCAATCTACCAGACACAGAGTTCAAATCACTAGTCATAAGGATGCTCAATGAAATTAGTGAGAACTTCAACAAGAGATAGTAAACATAAAAATGGAGATAGAAAATATAAAAAAGAACCAGTCATAAATGAAGAATACAATAACTCAAATGATGGACACATTAGAGGGAATCAGCAATTTTGATGATAAGGTAGCAGAAAACACCCAACCAACAAAAGCAGCAACAACAACAACAAAAAAAATGAGGCTAGTTTAAGGGGCTTCTGGAACAACATCAAGCATCACAACATTCGCATCATAGGGATACCAGGAGAACAGAGAGCAAAGAAACCTGAAAATGTATTTGAAGAAAAAATGACAGAAAACATCCCTAATCTGATGAAGGAAAAAGACATACAAGCTCATGAAATGCAGAGTCCCAAATAAGATGAACTCAAGAGAGGCCAACAAGACATATCTTAATTAAAATGCCAAAGGTTAAAGACAAAGGGAATCTTAAAAGCAGCAAAAGAAAAGCAATTAGTTACCTACAAGGGAGCTCCCATAAGATTGTCAGCTGATTTTGCAGGCCAGAAGGGATTGGCACAAAATATTCAAAGTGATGAAAAGCAATGATCTACAACCAAGATCACTCACCAAAGCTATCATTCAGAATCAAAGGACAGATAAAGAGCTTCCCAGACAAGAAAAAGCTAAAGGAGTTCATCACCATCAAACCAGTATTACAAGAAATGTTAGAAGGACTTCTTTAAGAAGAAAAAGAAAAAAGATGTGAATACAATGGCAATAACTATATATCTAGCAACAATTACTTTAAATGTAAATGAATTAAATGCTCCAATCAAAACACAGAGTGGATGAATTGGATAAGAAATCAAGACCCTTACATATGCTAGCTATATGAGACTCACTTCAGATTAAAAGACACACACAGACTAAAGGCTGACGGATAGAAAAAGATGTTTCATGGAAATAGAAACAAAAAAGCTGGGGTAGCAATACTTATACCAGACAAAATAGACTTTAAAACAAAGGCTATAACAGAGACAAAGAAGAACCCAGTAATCCCCACTTTTGTGGATTTATCCAAAGAAACCCAAAACACTATTTTGAAGGGACATATGCATCCATATGTTCTCTGCAGCATTATTTACAATGATCAGAATATGAAGGCTACCTGGATGTCCATCAATGGATGAATGGATAAAAAAGAAGTGGTACATTTACACAACAGACTATTACTTAGCCATAAAAAAAAATTTTTTTAAAGAATGAAATCTTATGGCTGTCTGGTTAGCTCAGTTGGTTAGAGCGTGGTGCTTATAAAAAGAATGAAATTTTGCAATGACATGGATGGACCTAGAGGGTATTGAGCTGAGTGGAGTAAGACAAAGAACGACAAATGCCATATGATTTCACTTCCATGCAGAATCTAAAGAACAAAACAAACAAACAAATAAACAGAACAGAAACAAACGCATAGATAGAGAGAAATTTTCATGGTTGCCAGATGGGAGGGGGGTTGGGAGGATGGGTGTAAAAGGGGAAGGGATTAAGAAGTACAAATTGGTAATTACAAAAGTCATGGGGATATAATGCACAGCATAGTCAATAATATTGTAATAACTATCTATGGTGTCAGAGGAGTACTAGATTTATCAGGGTGATCATTTTGTTAAGTTATATAAATGTCTAATCACTGTTGCACACCTAAAACTAATATAATATTGTATGACAACTCTAAATTAAAAAGAAATAATTAAAAAAAGAAACCAAGAGTTTATTAAAAAAATAAAATCCCTCACAAATTTTATTAAAAATTTAAATTATAAAATCCCTCACAAATTTAAAAAAAAAACAAGGGCAGAGGACCTGAATACATTTCTCCAAAGAGGACATACAGATGACCAAGAGACATATGAAAAGATGCTCAACATCATTAATCATAATGAAAATGCAAATTAAAACCACAGTGAGGTATCATCTCACACCTGTCAGAATGGCTATCATCAATAAATCAACAAATAACAAGTGCTGGCAAAGATGTGAAGAAAAGGGAATCCTCATACACTGTTGGTGGGAATGTAAATTAGTGCAGTCACTGTGGAAAACAGAATGTAGATTCCTCAAAAAATTAAAAATAGAGCTGCCATACAATTTAGCAATTCTACTTCTGGGTATTTATTTGAAGAGAAAAAAAAAACAATAATTTGAAAAGATATATGCACCCAAGTTCACTGCAGCATTATTAGAAGTAGCCAAGATATGGTAGTAACCTAGATGTTCATCAATAAGTGAATGGTTAAAGAAGATGTGAGATATACGTACACATACATACAACAGAATATTCAGTAATAAAAAAGAGTAATATCTTGCAATTTACAACAACATAGGTGGACCTAGAGGAAATTATGCTAAGTGTAACAGGTCAGACAGAGAAAGAAAAATACCATATGATTTCACCTATATGTGGACTCTAAAAAAACAAATGAATAAACAAAACAGAACAGAAACAGACCCACATAAAGAACAAGCCGATGGTTGCCAAAGGGGAGGAAGGTGGAAAGACGAAATATTTTTAAATCTGTATTTTTAAAAGAAACTTATTCATGCATAATATTTATCAATACAAAAACAAAAGATATCAGAGTAGTTTTCACAAAGTTTGATCAACAGAACTTCCTAAGTTATAAATGGATGTTACCGAAAACGAATTCTATAGTCAAATAGCCTGTGTGAAAGGCTGGATTAAAGAAAGTTAAATAGGTTTCTTTATTGAAAGACTTTTCAGAATTTCAGTATACATTATGCATCATCAATCTCCAGGAGGATGTCTTTCTCAGTTATATTTGATCAGTGAACCCTTTTTTTCTCATTTACAGCTTATTAATCTAAATAAATTTCCTTAAAAGGATTTTTTTATGAATAGAAACAGATTTGTTTCTTTCTAAGGTTTCAAAGACGTAAACTCTTAATCAGTGTTTCTCAAATTTAATGTGCATATGAAATTCTTAGAGATCTTATTAAAATGTAGATTCAATTATAAAGTAGGAACTGAAAGAATCTGAAGTTCTGAAAAAGCTCCCAGATGACACCAATGCTCCTTGCTCATAATGCTATGAAAAACAAGGTTCATGAGGAATGCCTTCTGTATTTCCAAACCTCCGGTTGTTCTCAATTCTGCCCACACAACAAAATTGCTTACGATTATTTTTTGAAATAATGATTCCAGTCACTCCCTCACCCTGAACTATGAATCTGCGAGGGAAGTCATTTTTTGAAAGCTCCCCAGATGATTTTATTGTATATTCAGTTTGGGAACTACCAAGAGTTTATCTGGATAACATTTTTAAGGAAATAAGATATGCTACAGTAATAGCTTTTGTCAAACCAATATATTCAGTTAAATGTTTTGGTGGTGCTAGGTAAATCAATGGCTTAAAAACATTTAGTCAGCTTAACTACTTGCTCAAAAGTAAGAACAATAACTAAACAGTTTGGGCTAAAAGAAAACCGTTTAGAGTCAAGTAGTAACACTGTGAACTTTGTTAATACACATTAAATCTGATTATGAAAGTAAGTTTAAAACAAACTTATCAAAGGCCAAATAAACTATGAATATAATTACAGTGACTAAAGAGTCGTGGAATATACATGATTTAAAACCCAACATTAAACATACTAATATGAGGCAACATCTGAATACCGCTATGCCTGTTAATCATTTTCACCCACCCCAAAACATTCTAATCACATAATCTAAAAATTAATATATTTTGATGCTGGAATTTACGCAGATTGTTTCTGAAATGTAAACTATCAAAACCACTAAAAAGCTGATTAAACTCCATACCATTTCACTGTCATCAAAAGTCCCTGATAAATTAATTGCACAAAGGAAAGCACCCTCATAGTTATTTTATGGCCTTGAATACATTCTATTAAAATTTTCAAGGTTGATACTATGACTGTGTTCTCAAAACAGCTTCTACACCATTTTGTTTCTAAACGGCTGTAAATAAGAAAGCATTTGTCATATATAACGCACATCTATTTTGGCTCCTTAGAAAGCACATTACCTAAATTAATATTAAATACTAAAACAATTTTCACATGCTCAGAAGTCTTTCTTCTTACCTGCCTGTTTGAAAACCAGAATTTCCGTTCATGGTATGCTGACAAATAGAGAGCATACATCATACCACTAGTAACTGCTGCAAGACAGCCAATGAAAATCTTTGCAAAGCGCTGAAATAATACATCTGAAAAAGCATATTAAAAGTAATCAGATGTAGATCAAATATTTATATTTATGCATTTCTATTAAAAGGAAAAGTAATCAAAGGTTAATATATACCCTTCATATGATGTGATGAAAATGGAATTCTAACTCTGTGGTATTCCTCCCCCAAATTTATAATCCTAATCTATTCATGAGAAAAACAGCAAATTCCAATAGAGAGGCATCTTACAATATACTTAACGAGTATTCCTCAAAACTGCGAAGACCCTCAAAAACAAAGAAAGCCTACGAAACTGTCACAGCCAAGAGGATTCTAAGGAGACATGGCAACTAAATGTAATATATCCTGAATGGGATTCTGGAACAGGAAAAAGAACTTTAGGTAGAAACCAAAAAAATCCAAATAAAATACACACTTCAGTTTAAAATAATGTGTCAATATCGATTCATGAATTTGGAAAACTGTGTGTGAGGTGGTAGTAACATGCGGACTGTACTATCTGTTCAATTCTTCTATAAATAAAAAATATTTTTACAATTAAAGCCTATTAATTTAAAAAAGGAATATACTAGCAAATATCTAAAGAAAAAAATACAGGTTCATTCGGAATTACTACTGATATTTTCCTTTATCAAGGAATTTTTTCTTTATTAAAGAATAATTTACATACTATAAACTACAACCATTTGAAGTATACAATTCAATGGCTTTTGATGATTATGTATTTAAAACATCATATACAACTGTTATATATAACTACCTCTTGATGAAATAACATAAAACACATTTGGATTTTCTACACACAGGATGATTTAGTCCTGCTATAGCTATTAAGATTAATAATAAGCATAAGCCTAGGGGCCCAAAGCACAGTGTTCTGTTACCGGATAACTGAAAGTTTGTAAAAATCAACTTGTCAATTTATTAGTTTAGCTAAACTAAAATCTTAGTTATTTTCAAAACATTATTTCATAAATATTAGTTTGCATAGCATATTAGAGACATTAAAGACTAGCTATATTAATATGAACTATATTCAAAATGCTTGAAAAACATTACCTAATAAATATTAGTGTAAGTATGATACAGCTGTTTTAAAATTACTCTTTCCAATAGCATGTGTAAAGCATCCTGGCACATAGTTAGAATTCAGTAAAAAAAACAAATAAGAAAACTCATGTGTGGTGTCAGTTTGGCAAATGTAATTCAAGGCTTCTAAACATGGATCTTTTCCTGTTTTTTTTTTCCATTAAGTCTTAGACAGTGGCAAATCAATCCTAATTATTAGGGGCTGTTATAAAAATATATTCAACCAAATCTTATACAGATGGTACCTGATCTATAGCATTTCTACTTACAACTTCTTGACTTTATGATATGCATTCAGTAGAAACTGTACTTCAAATTTTGAATTCTGATCTTTTCCCCAGCTAGTGGTATATGGTATAATACTCTGTGATGCTAGGCAGCAGCAGACAGCCACAGCTCCCAGTCTCGCAAATGATCACAATGGTAAACAACTGACATTCTACCGTGTAGTTTAAATGCATTTTCAACTTAGGATGCTTTCAACTTACGATGGGTTTATCAGGAGGTAACCTCCTTGTAAGTTTAGGAATATCTGTATATAAATGCCTTACCTTAATATCAAATATTTTGTTTCTGAAAATTTTTTATAAAGAGTAAAAGATGGAATTAAGCTATCAGTATTTGACATAAGTAGATATATTTTAGAGAAAATAAAGAAGCTCTGGGCCTCTGGACCTTAATGTTTTTACAGTCTTAAAAAAATTATCATTTTAATTGGAAAACTGAAAAGGATCTGACTTCTAAGTTATGTTAGTCATAAACCAGCCTAATCAGATAAATTCTCTGTGCTCCAGTCCCTTCATTTGTAAAATGCTGATCATGCACAAAAATACATAAATACAGTATCAATGGTATAGGGCACAGTTAAGTAATCTTTAAAGCACAGGAAAAGCTAGTGACACATTAAGAAATGTAGAAGTTGATCTCACAAAAAGTAAAAAATAGTACAAGTACATTAAAAAATATACAATACTTGCCAAAATTTTAAGAGTAGCTATATCTACTGGAATTATGCATATATTTTATCTTTATTATACTTTTCTCTATTTTCCACATTTTCTGGCCTGAAAATATGTTTTTGTAGTCAGAGTTAAAATACTATTCCATAGTTGTTATATCTGGATTGTTTAATTATATTTTTTATACTCATTTCCCAAGAGTTAAAATACTATTTCATAGTTGTTATATCTGGATTGTTTAATTACATTTTTTATACTCATTTCCCAAATGCTTTAAAAGATTACTCTATTAGTTAGCTTTGTTGTGATAAAAATGTGACCCCAAACTATCGGTGGCTTAAAAAACAAAGGTTTATTTCTCACTCATGTTACTTGTAGGTTTCAGAGTTAAGCGGTAACTCTCCACTCAATTCCAGACTTCAAATTAGCTCTGGCTCTCCTTGTATCTTCTTCAGAGTTCCAGATTGGGATCAATCCTTACTTGAGACATGTTCTCACGACAGAAGAAAAGAGGAAAACAGGCAAAATCAGCCTCTTACAGCTTCTGGTCAGTAGTAGTACACTGCTACTTCCACTCATATTCCATTGGCCCAGCAAGTCACATTGATAAACCCGACACTGGGGTAGGGAAGTATACCCTGTTTCAGAGGGGTGCTCCAAATCACATAGCAATGGGAAGGAATGCATAATCCACTTTTAGGGAAGAGAGCAAACATTTGGGTAGAAGAAAAGGTTCCAGCAGAATCTGCTTCATTAATCACAAATATTCACTTCCCTCCCAAAAGCAGAACACTCACTCCTCCTCATGAAAGATACCCTAAGAGCAGCTTCCTCAGCTTGCTTCCTGCATATAGAATATAGACTCAAACATCATTTTAAGACCTCGATAGCTGTGTCCTTCTAAATCTAGGCTGGCAGTTCTTTTGATAGTACATCTCTCTCAAAAGCTTAGCTTGCAATTCTCTAGGTATTTACCTAAGAGGTATAAAAACAGATGTCCACGAAAGGATTTGTATATGTTCACAGCAGCCTTATTCATAAAAAGTAAATACTGGAAACTGCTCAAATGTCCAACAAAAAAAAGGGATAAACAATTACAGCAACAAAAATGAATCTCAAAATCATTATACCGGATAACATACTGAGCTAAGTGAAAGAATCTAGACACAAAAGCATACTTGTTGTATGATTCCATTTAAATGAAATTCTAGACATGCAAAGTTAATCGATATTGAAAAATATAAGAAGAGTGGTTGTCTTGTGGGGTACAGAGGAAATCTACTGAAAAGAGATACAAAGGAACTTTCTGGGATAATGGAAATGTTCTCTATCTTATTTCAGCTGTATTCAAATGGCTAAACTCATTTATCACCTACAGTCTGTGCATTTTATTGTATGTTAATTATACCTTAATTTAAAATTAAATCGCTCATTTTTGCAAAGAATAATTCTGTAGGCTTTTTACTTATTTGATTCCAGTCAGCTCCATATTCCAATAACTATACTCATAATTGTTTTCCTAGATATGCCTCTTTTAAAGATTTAACATGTATTTTGAGCTTATCTAATTTTTGTGGGACCACATTCTTTGTCCTTTTCCCCTAAGTGCTTTGTCCTACTATAAGAACTTACTAGGAACTACCTTAATTCATTTATACACTTTAATAAACTATGTGACAGCCATGCCCTTGATTTGGTTACTGCCCTGAGAATTCACCTTAATCGGCCTTTCTTATTCAAAGTATTTCTCAATTTTAATTTCTGACTAGTTAAAAAAAAAGTTCTCACTTCAACACTGTAAGTCCCAGAAATTTTGGATTTTCTATTTTCCTCTTCATTCCTACTTACAAGTAGGCCAATTCTGTTCTAAACACATCTCTTTCCTGTAATCAAATGCAGCTGATAATCAAGGCACTTTAGTCACATTGTTTTGCAATCTTGTTACCTAAAATAAAAAATTAGTATTAAAATTACAACTATTCACTCAGAAGTTTTATAAACGTTTTGTCAGTCTACGGCCATGCCACCCTGAACGTGCCCGATCTCATCTGATCTTGGAAGCTAAGCAGGGTTGGGCCTGGTTAGTACTTGGATGGGAGACCATTTCAGAATACTAGGTGATGTAGACACACAAACGTTTTGTCATAGCATAATATAGATTATTTTTCCAGCTTCCAAAAAGTTTTCTTGCTGCTAGTCCCTCAATTAGATCTGGAGATGACCTACTGTCTTTATCTTATTTGAGTAAATATACATAAATGGGTGCTCAACTTTGTATGGGTAGGAAGCAATTTAAGAAAGCTGTTCAGATATGGTTCAGAAGGATAATGGAAATAGAAGGACCTCTACAGGGTGGAGCCAAGAACAATGAACTGGGAAACTACTTCCAAGGAAAACAATTGGGGCCTAATCAAGAAACATTCCCTACCCGTAGGTAAGAAGACCTCTTATTTATCTACTACAATATCAGAACTGCTATGGACCAGTGGCTGATGTATGTCTCTCACTCTTCCTCTTTCTGAATGAAAGCATTTATTTTGGTTATCCTGTCCCTATCCAACAATGTATAATGAGAAAGGGGGCACGTGCAGAAGTGCAACTGCTTTGCTAAGAAAGGCCTGCTTGCAAGGTAGGCTCTTGGTTGGCATTTGAGACTTGGATTTCAGGAGGGTTCCCACCATTCGCTAACTGACAAGTGGTTTACTCTGCCTTCTTTGTTTGTACAATGTGGTTCATGCTACTGCTTTCCTCCTGGGACACTAGAATTTTGGTAGATGGTAGGCAGAAGTTACATGACCAGCCACCAACAAAAACCCTGTGCAGAGTCACTAATGAGCTTCCCTGGTAGACAAAACTATAAACATCACACTCTGATGCTGAAAGAATTAAGTCCTTCCTGTGTGATGCCATTTGGAGAGGAATCTTGGAAGCTTGTGCCTAGTTTCTTGTAGACTTCAGCCCATAAGCCTTTTCCCTTTGCTGAATTTGTTTTGTATTATTCACTGTAATAAATCATAGCTGTGAATACGATTCTAATTTGACACCCATGAGTCCTTCTAGCTAATTTCAGAAAATGGGGGTGGTCTTGGGGATCCCTGACACAGAGCAGATAACTTCTTTTAATTTATAGGTCTCTGAGTCATAGCTGACCCAGATGTAGATAAAAAGACCTTGGGCTTAAAGACTGATGCCATGATTAGAGATAAGACTGAGTTTCTTCCTTGGTGTAGAGGAGGTAGCAAATATATTTCATCTGAGGGAGAGAAAATTTTTATGACTAAAAAGATGGAATATGGTAGACTGTGATTATTATTCCCAAATATTTTGTCCTTTCCTATAAAAAGATTACTCATCCCTGCCCCCTAGCATGTGACCTGCAATGCTTCCCTGTAGTCAGAGTATACTTCTCCATCCCATTATCTGGATTACTTATATGACTGGGTTGGGCCAACAGAATGAGTATAAGTAACAATGTACCAGTTCAGTAGAAACTTTAAGAGGCCCTGCATGACTGCCTGCTCTCCTGCTCTTTTTCTCGGCCACAAGAAAAACATGTCCCATATAGGGGCTATTCTTTTGTGACACATGAAGTTACACCAGCCAACCTGAAGGCACGATATGTAATGTTAATCAGAAATAAATGTCTGTTGTAAATGAGTGAGATTTAGGGGTCGTTCTACAGCAAAATCTAATGAAAGTAGACTGATATCACACCATGATTAAAAATGTTTATACATTTAAAAAGTTACTATAAAATATACTACATAGCATAACTATTTTTGTAGTAGCACAAAAACTCCAGATCTACCTAACTTACGTTTTGGAGCTCTTTCAGGAACTGGAGTCTCACTGATTTTCTCTTCTTTGGCAGATTCTTTATTTTCTGAAGACTTTGGCTTTTTTCTTTGGCGCAGTTCTATAGCTGATCCTTAAAATATTTGAAAAGTTATTGCAACATGTATCAAATTATTCTGTCTATATCCTGAATTATGAACTTTTATTATACTAAGGCAAAAGTCACACAAAGATCTCTTAGTATAAAGATAACTTTTTTCATAATTAATTTAACACTCCCCTTAAAACTCTCTTTCCTACAAACAAGAAGACAATATAGTTTCCACCTCCAACCTATGCTTCTGCTTTCAGAGTCCTATTGATAAACCAATGAGCTCTTCTCCTGAGCTGATGCTATTTTCAAAATATCCCAGAATAAAGTCTTTTCCAGAATGACTGGGAAACAAAGTGTTATACAATGAATTAGCTTATTAGTCTAGTTATCTGAGTATCAAATACATAATTCATAATTATTTTAATCAAAATATATAATGCATTAATCATAAAACTATAAACAATCCTGAAAGTTCTGCACAATTCCACAGCACTGTAGTATCATTATCATTCAATAGTCATATAGATTTATGTATTATAAAATAGGCTGAACCTATAAATATCCCTATATTTGGAAGATCTCAAAAAATTTCCCAATATTAGACTATCTACCCTTTATATATCCAATAAAAAATGTAATGCAAAAGTACCTTCAAATTAGTAAACTAAATTCCAAACTGAACAGGAATTTACTATATTCAGTCTTTACCTACTTTTCTTCCCTAGAATTAATTATCCTATGGGGTAGGTTTTGCTGTTGTGTAGGTACAGAGTCCTGTTAAGTTTATAAGGCGGTACAAGAATTTACCTCCTCCTTAAAGAAGCAGAGTTTTTTCTTTTCTCTTAGGGATGACTTTACGCTATGAAATATGAGCCTAACAAGAGGAGTCAAAAAAGGAGAAATGAATCAGCTACTGCTGCTGATCAGTTAAATTGTTCTCTAACTTTACTGTAGAAAATGAATAAATTTTAAAATAGCTTCAAAGCAAATTTATGTTTGCCAAAATATCTTTAAAACTGGCACAGTGAGAAAAAAAATTGTATATGTAGTCAATTGTTTACCATTTCGATACCATCAATTATTGTGTAGTCATGTTACGTAGTGAAGCCACTGAATAATTAGAAAATGACATTAGAAAAACTATACTGTGAATTTTGAGGAGTTTTTTGCATGCAAATATGGGTCAACTAATAAATACTATTATAGCCCTTCTCGTGATGCCCTTTTAACATTCTTCTTCTATGGGTTAAAGCAAAAGTTAGAAGCAGTCGACAAGAATGAAGATTTATGTAAAGCCAAATAAAGTCTTCAGATGCAAGTTATTATTTTTAATTTTATCAAAAAAGAATACAAGGAAAAAATATAAGAAGTTTACTTAGTAGTACAGGTGCATGTTAAACACATTAATAGTACTGGATTAAAAAACTTAATTGGATAACTTCAGAAATCAAGTTAACAAATATACTGAAGTAATTTGGTCACAAATGTATGTGACCAAAGGGATAGGTAGGTATTTTCATTAGATTCCAAAGGCACACATTTAAGATAAATTGGGAAGAGGATATTCACATAAAAGGTGTTCTTTACAAAAAGCTATCATTTCCTTTTTTAAAAAAATTCTTTATGAGTCACTTTACAGGGACTTAATAAAATGTTCACTATGCACATAAATGGATTTTAATTATAAAAGTACAACTTACACAAAACTTTTGCATTTTCCCAAATAATATGAAGCATACAAATCTTAACAGTCATCTCTCACGAATCTATATTAGCAATGATAAAGACCACACAAATAAATACTCTAAAAAGGATCTATAATACTATATTTGCTTAAGTAAGATGCCATACATTTTAAGATACTATTAAGTAAGTTTTACAAGGGGAAAAAACATTACCATACTAAATGCATGCACTGATTTTAAAACATGCCGATTTCAGTGGCACAAAATTGTGGGAGCTAAAAGTACAACTTGGGAAATACAGCATTCATTTTAGCCTATATCTTCAACCTGTTCCTAAAACTAATTCTTTGCCTGTCACCAAGTAACAAATCTGATTGACATAAATTTCACCTTATTTCCTTTATATTGATCTTATAACTTCAACACTGATAAACGATGTCAAGAACCTCTATGTGGATAAGTGACAAAGGCCAAAGCAGTGGAAAAACTGGATTATTAATTCCAATAGGAAAGCTCTAAGATAAAATTCAAGTTTCCTTTCACTATTTTACTTTTTAGCATTGCAAACAAAAAAAAAAAATCAAACAAAATGAAAATGATAACATAGCCTCAAAAACAATCTGCTATTTCTGGTCCAATGATCCTCACAGGAGATAACACAACTACGAACAGGCTTTGCAAATGTCCATCCAGACTACAGATAGTAATTTCCAAGTTAAGTGTTAATACTGCTCTACTCAAGGTTGTCACTTCTTTCTTGGCTCTAACATTTCTTTCAGAAAGCATAAATATGAACACTCTGACTCTCTGTAGCATAAAGGAAGACGTTTTTTGGAAGATGAGATTCCTGAAGAGTATTTACTTAGAAAAAAAGTGGGGTAATGAAGAGGATCCAAGTGAGTGTAAATGATAAGCAAAAAGGGATATAGAGAACATGTGGACACAAGTAAAACAGACTATTTAATCTAATTTTAGTACAGTGAATATAAGATAACGTGTGTCTTGAAAAAAAGTATCAAGTGCCAAATAAATGTAAAACACTCAGAACAATGCCTGGTACACAGACATGCTTACGAATATCATTATTAGCATTATTATAATAATGAATAAGAAGTTAATTACTCACTGGTTGTTGACAATTATATCCAGCACCTACCACAGTAAGCAGCCAAATTTTTATGGAATTTAAAAATGTGTTGAATTAAATATATTTTAATTAACCTGCAATCCATTATTTGTCTTATATAAGATGCATTTAATTACTCTGGAATATTTGTAATTCTACGACCAAAAATCATTTTTTCATTTTATATCACATAAGTAAAATTTCACAAATATATTCTTAATTGGTTCCACATCACATCTATTTAATTATGTGTAACTACAATCTAAAACAATTTCTCATTTTGTACGATGCAGAATATTAAAGACTTTCATTACCGCAGTGTTAATATTTTTATGCTTTAACTTAAGCATGAAAGTGCTCATAGTAACATACAAGCTACTTTATCAACCTACATCCGTGGATTTACAATTAGTCAGAAAAGGAAAAAATACCAAAAAAATGTCTTAAATAATATACTGCAACCAAAGATAAAACCTAGGCAACAAATAGAATTACATTATTCCTTACCAACTACAAACAGTTTTGTTTTTGAAGCTGTTTTTGGGTTGAGTCTCAAATTTAGGTCAGTTTTAACACTGAAAATTCAAGGACGAGAAAGCAAATATGAAGCCAGTGTGAACATAGAGACAGGACAGCAAGTCAGAGAACAGCAAACATTTCTTACAAATGAATTTTTAAAATCGCTTTCCACTGAATTCTTGAAACTCCCTTTGCACTCTTGGTTCATTTAGTAAGGCTTAAATCTCAGTAGATCATATTCAAACTCCACTCAATAGGGTACAAAGGCACGTTTTGCACCAAAATGAAAACTGCTCGGTCAAGCGTCACCGTCAATATATATCTCTTCGTGAAGCTAGTACGGGTATCATAAAGTTATTATGCCGTGAATGTTTCTCAGAATAGCTATCACTAGTTAAGTTACTCTCAACTCCCCAATCTTTCTCTCAATAGCTATCATTTTCTATAACTAAATATTGCTGAATGAATTAATTTTCTTGGCACTGGCCCTGCGGGGGCATGGAAAACTTTGTCCACCCGACCCATTTTCGTCCCCCAAGCACTCCTGGCCTCCCAATTCCCCCTCAACTACTTACAGGTCCCAGCCGTTTGCCATCTCCCCATACCATATAAGTAAACTTGGCCTTCTTTAGTTTCTGCTCGTTCATCCCCTCCCAATTCACCTTACATGTTAATCTCAAATCCCTGCCTCTTTTGTCCCTTGGCATGCGCCTTCTCTAATCCGGGGACTGTTTTTGTTAGTATCCACAGCCTCCTAAAGAGCACACTCGGAAGGAGGCATCTGGTTAAACAACTATCACTTTATAATACGCACTCAGTACCTAAACCTACATCTTCTGAATCAAACTATATCCCTCGTCCCCTGAATTACGTGCTCACAGCCCTCCTTCTCAAACACACCCCCCACAGGTGCTGCTCTTCCTACCCGATTCCCAACTCTAAGCTCCACCTTTGTTCCCACTTCCGCCGACAAAACTTTGGTTTCTTCACTCCGCTCCTTCTGAATTTCTCCACAAACCTCCCCACGCTGCCCTGCTCTTTCCCTCCAGCCCACGCCGAGCAGCTTCCCAGATCCAGGCCTCCGGGCCCCTTGCGCCCCCGCCCCTCTTTCCCGAGACCTCAGGAGACAGTTGGCGCGCTGGACCCCTGGGCCGTCACCTTCTTCCTCCGCCATCGTTTCCGCGGAGGCCGGAGTTACCCCAGCGGCTCCCGCCCTCTGTGTCGCCAAAGCCCTCTGCAGCCCGAAGTCCGCTGCGGGCCGCCGCGCCTCCACTTCCTGACCCGCCCCTTTCGGGTGCCTCCGCCAACCGCGTCCCCCTGCACGCGCCCGGGAACCAGAGTGCGCGGAGCGGAGAGCGGCGAGAGCGTTTGGCTGCTGCGCCTGGACCTGCGCAGGCAGGAAGGCGACTCGACGCCCAGGCGCCGCCCACGCGCCCGTGCCTCCCGGGGAAACCAGGCTTCTGGTCTCGTCGCAGCCCCTTCACCTCGCCGTCGTTACCAAGGTGGGCGCGCGAGCGCCCTTTGCCCGCGACTTGCGTGATTGGACTCATGGACTTAAGAGAATACCACCACTGACACCTTCCAGATGCAGCCCCCATCCCCGCCTCATTTTACAGAGGGGAAAGTGAGGTCCAACGAAGTGCTAGTCATAAAGCTGGTCAGAGCTAGAACTGGAATCCAGGACTCGAGACCCCTCTCGGGGCCTGCATTCTCAGAGAGATTTCGGAGCGCTGCAGAATACTCATTATGGGTTGGCGCTTAGGTTCAGTAGGCTACTTGACCATTCATTACAAGAAAGAAGCTTGTAGTTAGAGCTTCGTGTCTTTAACTACCCAAACTGGTTAAACCAATATATTTTCATTTCATGGTATTATTTTTTAAAACATTAATACTATGATCTATGAAGGAGGCAGGACGCATTTAGATATTCCAGAGCAATGGACCATACTTCTAACTTCTTATAGTGCTTATGTCTTCACTTTTATTACATGTAACATTCTACGACAAATATCAGGAATACGTAGAAGTAAATTTAGGAACTAACAAAATGCCATTTTAGAGCAAGAGAAAAAAGCATAAGAACTCAGTGACGTCATGGAGTAATTATGGATGTTCCATTCTTAGCAGGCAGCAATATTCTCCTAACAGCACCTTTGTCAACTTAGGATGTTTGAAGAGCAGCTCTCAGTTTTCAATACTGTGCAAAAACAGTTCCAGAACTCTGCTTATGCCTTTGGTTGCCTGTAAATTTGTCTTGCTGTCAAACAACACTGGACCAGTAGTTAGAAACAGTAGAGGATACCAGTGAACCAGAAAAGACCTGAGTCAAAGCAGGGAGAACAGAATGTATGGACCTAGAAAACTGCAAGATAGAGCAGAGCGCATGGACATGGGCTGCAGATACCAGAATGTTCCTCATCAGATGAGCCCAATGCAAGTGCTCCAACTCATGGAAGAACAATACAATGGCCACTGAAGACCACTGTTTTCCAAGTCAAGGGTCTTGAGCTGATGTGCGTTCCTCCTATAGCTCCTTCACAATCACCTCAAGGTGACTGATGGACCGAACAGTAAATTTGCCTACTCTATACAGTAATGGATAGAGAAGAAATAGCTTCCTAAAATGAAATGGAAATATGAAAGAAGAGCTAATTATCCAATCTTTAGACAGAAATCAGTGGAATTATGACTTTGATCCCTGGCAGAAACATTTTTCCCTTGACTCCTTAAAACCTCCACCTAAGGATCATGAGACTGGCTATCATTATATCCCCAAACCTGTGTAATTTTGTTATGAGGGAAATAGGCCATTTTTTATTCAAAGTATATCATTCATCCAAAAAGGTAGACTCCAAACCGCTCAAGATGTTGCATTACAGCAGGTATTATAGCTGACTTTTCAGTAGGTCATTCCATAATCCTATAAGACCAGCTCCTTCCAGATGATAATGCACATAGCTAGTGGTCACATGATCCTAGGGTCTCTTCCTGTGATAACTTGATTATTTTACCCCTGCAAACCAGTTTCCAGTCCAATTCCTTCTTTCCACAGATGCATTACCTTCAGCATTGAAGGAATGGTGTACGTCAGAAAACTTACTAAATGTCATACTAGAATCCTACATGGACTGCATGTGACCACTTGCCATCCCTTTAATACAAATTGAACAATAAAAACACACAGAACTATTTCCGTGAAATTCCATAAGTCATAGTCAAGACACAATGTGAAGGATTTGTTTAAAAAAAATCCTGTAGAAAGTTTATAAAGAAACCAGTATTTGAACAAATTGTGGAATACAAATACAACTATTTTTAAGTAAAAAAAAAAAAAAGGAAGGGGGATAAAGGGTGCATGTCAGTTTCTCCCCCAGTTGCTTCCTCAAGGAGGCCTCACTTGTTCCTCATTTGAAACTGTGCTTCAGTGCCTCCTGAATACATTTGCCCCGTTGTCACTCATCATAAGGGTCTCTTGTCTTTCTTTTCTGCTGACTGGGAAAGCACAATTATATAAACCAACAGAGGCAAACTGGGATTATGTAATCTTTCCAGGTGGGATACATTAAACAATGTGTATTCTATTTAAAGATTTTTGAATTGAACATACTAGACAGTTTGGGGCATTTTCTTAAGTAGTTTTATTGGAGTTAACAATCCCCTAAAAAAGATTTTTGACCAAATTGCTCATATGAAATAATATTCATAAATAAAGTAAGTCATTATTGATACTATAACCCATTATTGAGATTTTCCCAGGCAAAGCTTCTATTTTAGTATGCAGTTTACCGACTTTGTACCAAGAATCATTTCTCTTTTCTTTTAGGGCGTAGGACCTACCTCTAAATATTTGTGAATTTGAATTGAATTAAATTAGAGTTGCCAGAAAAAAAATTAAGACACTTTAGTATAATATGTCCCATGCAATATTTGAGCCATACTTATACTAAATATTATTTGTTATCTGAAATTCCCACTTAACTGAATATCCTGATTTGGGTTTGGTTTGTTTTCTTGTTTTTGCTAACTTCGTCAACTCTATTTATGGATGCCACCTGAGCATCAATTACTCTCAGGCCTTCCAGGCACATGTAAATAACAGATTTAATTCTTTCTTATGACATAGGGAAGGCTGTTAAATAGCATGTGGACTCCATGTGCTTCAAATGCTCAATTCAGAAAAGAATATGTCATTCCCAAAGCCTCGCCAAATGAAATTGCTTCTGCCATTTTCCCACCCTACAAAGGGCTCAGGCTAGACCTGGGTGGGTGTAGTGCAGTCAAAAAAGCTGCCACTTGACTACTCAGTCAACCAGCAGCTGGAGGAGATGATTTACCAGGCATCTCTAGACCTGCTGTGGTGAGGACTAATCATACTTCCAAATTATAGATCTCTTAAAACCAAAAGGGCACAGTGATTTTGGGGGGAAAAAAATGTTTCCCACCAAAATGTGCCTTATCACCATAACGATTTATGTGTGACCATTTAAAAATATGTTTAAATTATAATATAAATAATAAATTGTTTAAAAATTATGTGTAAGGAAAATTACTATGACTTTTTTAAATACAGTACAAAAATTACCAATGATTATATGATTTAAATATAGATGAAGTTTTAAAATCCTGTTAGAATCCTGGATAAGCACTCTGGTTCAGAATAGGCCCCTGAAAAGCCCATGCTACATGTCCAGTAGATGGCAGAAGCAGCTGAAATCATGTTTAGGTAAATTTCATACCATACTCTCTTTGGATGTGTTCTTCAATGTAAAAAGTGACTGAATTTGTATAGTACTTCAATGTGAAAAGCATGCTATTAATAACTGGATTAATGCTTAAATTTTAAATATTTTAAATGGTGCTTAAGAAAAACAATTTTGCTGTTTATCGACATTTAAATTTATAAAAATTCTTAAAAGAAAACTATAGAATCACATTAGTTTTCACCTGCAGGAATGCACATAAATTTATTCAACAAATATTTATTGTATATCTTGCAAGCACTGGCTAGTCACTAAGGATACAGTGGGAAAGAAGATTCACATTGCCCTGATGAGAGTTAAAATACGGGGAGCTGATTACAGGGAGATCTTACTAAGTCTAGTGGGTCAGGAAAGGCCTTCTTCAGAAAAATATTTCTGAGTCGCCGTTAGTGAAGAAAGGAATAATAAGAAAAAAATGGTGTTTCAGGCACAGGAAATGAAGACTAAGGCAAAGAACTGGAAAAAGTACAAAGTGTAGAGGATGAGAGAAGGAGAGCCTTGAAAAAGCTCCAAAGGTAGGTAGGAGTCAGCTCATGCAACATCATGCAGTAAGATATGTGTGGATTTTTTTCTATAGCAAATGGGGACCTTTAACAAAAAGATTTTAAGAACATGTAATCATTGTTAAGTAATCATTGTTCTTATCACACACACAAAAATAAAAAGAGTGTGAGGAAATTTTTGAAGGTGATGGATGTTTGTGACATTGATTATGGTGAGGATTTCACTGGTGTATACTTATCTCCAAACTGATCAAATTGTATACATAAATACAACTTTTTGTATCTCAATCATAAATCAATAAAGTGATTAAAAAGGAACATATAATCAGGTCGGTTTTTTAACTTAAAAGATTGTCTTTTTTTTTAAAAAAAAGCATTCTGGCAATAGAGGAAAGCAGATGAAAGGAGTCCAATATTAGGAAAAAAAACTGGTGAGATGCTGGTGACTAGAATGGTGAGAAGAGGAAGCTGAGTTTCTTAATTTTAACACCTGATGGTACATGGTGCTGGTTCCTGAAGTAAAGAGAATGTAAGGAGAAGCAGGTTTTTGGAAACAGAAAGTTAAGTTTTATTTTAAGTATGTTGAATTTGAAATGCCTGGGAAGACATCCAAATGGAAATTTCTGTTACATTGTTGGGTATAAATGTCCATCGTTCTGCAGAGAAGTGTGGAAGTAAATAAGTTTGCCCAGAGAGTGAATAGATGGAGAAGGCAGCTGAGGAAGGAACCACAAGAAACATCATCAGATAGGGAAGGATGAATCACAAAGAAGGCTGAGAAACAGAACAAGCAGAATTCCACATTTTTTTAAAATGTGCTTTTTCGTGTTTAACTCTACTATCATATGGGTTTTAGTTGTAAAATACAGGCTTAAATTTTAGTGTATAACAGCTGTTTTGTTACCCATTTATCAACATCCACTTTTAGAACAGCAACAATAGCAGCTACTAAATAATTCAGCTGCTGAAGTAATGGCACGCTGGCAATAAAGTAAAAGGGCAGGCCAAAGGAACACGATTCTGTAAACAATTAACTATATTTGGGCAATCCTAGGAAAAGAGGCTTAACATATAAAGGAGCAACTATGAGACTATTAACCCACACCAAACGGTCTCCAAATCTTACTTTATATTCCAGAACTCTTTATTTTCTATGCCACCGTGAACAGATTCTATTAACCTACCCCTCAGTTTCCTAGTCTATAAAAAAATAACAGTATTACCTACTGTAATAGGTTGTTGTGAAGATTCATTTAACCAACACATGCTTATTATTGTCGGGCTTACATGTTTTCAGTGGTTTTGTTGTAGCTTCCAAGGTAGTGATTACCAGCTTGGAGGTGGGCTCCAAATATCCCTCCACCCTGCATATTGTGGAATCCCACTGAACTACTTTGAAATAAGGACATTTGCCCTTTAACATAGGTCTAAGCATTCCATCACTGTAGGGAGCATGCATAGATTTCTTCCACAGTGAGCTCCCAGGAGACAAAAACCAGCTTCCCCATTTAAAACCAGGAGATTTTGTCTGTTGGAAAAGACACCAACTCAGACTTCCTACAGCTTCATTGGAAAGGACCTTATCAGGTGCTTTTAATCAGTCCTTGTGCTGCCAAATTACAAGGTATTGACTCTTGGATTCATCTTTCTCATTTTAAAGAAGGCTCAGACTCCAGAAGAACATTAGACTTCAGAACCCATCTCTGAAACCAGACTATGCCTAACAAAGTCATCACTAGGACGAGAAGCAGATGTTTCTCCAAGACAAGCAGACGATCTTAAGAATAAAGAAACTGACACCTGATGCCTGAACTTTCACCAGAATACCTAACTGTAACAATTTTTCTCTTATTCTATTCCTTACCATTTTTACCCTCTTATAGTAAGATCCCCTAGAAGTAAGCAGCCTGGGATCTATTTTTTTCTCTGATAAGTTTACTATGCCTTTCCTACTTTCTTTATCGTTTAAATGTTCACTTGTTATGATAACAACTAAATCAAGCATCCTTTTCTTCTTATCCCTTTTTATAACCATTTATGCTTAGAAAGATAGTGTCTTGACAAAGCTCTCCCAAAGTGCAGCTAAAGGAGGTGACCTCTCCGATTGTTGGATATGTCATCAACAATCCCTCAATCAATAGAGGACCAATATTTACTTAGTTGTTCCTGTTACCAGTTTTGCAAACCTAGGCCTCCTTAGTCCTCTGATTATATACTTCGAAAATATATTTGGGAGGAGAAAGAAAAAAACGTGACCAGTTTATATGTAGAATTTATCCATCTATTGGATATCAAGCAATTGAATTCTGGCCAACATGCACACAATTCCACCCTACATTAGAGAAAATTCCTTCTATTATACCTATGAATGAGACTACTCTTGGAGGAATACTTGTGCACCATCTGGGTTTATTTTGGTTTGTAGAACTAGAATAGAACTGCCCACGCCCCCTCAACTAAGGGATGGGCATACATGTGTCTGAACAGCTGGAAACTAGAAGGGGTTTGCCTATTAAGACAATTTATTACACCTATATCTGTTCATAGAAACCCTCTATCATTTTAGTGGCCCTATTCAATCAGAATAGAAACATTGTTAGATCCTAAAGGGAACTGCTGTCTGGCTACAATGACAGCATAGGACAAAGCATTCTCAGTATACTAATCCCTAGTGCAGGGGTATATATCAACAGAGGTAAAATAAGAAATTTACCTGCTACTATAAGTCAAACAGCTGAAGAAATGGCTAAAGCTATTTCTGCCCAACAGGAATCTCTAGACTCCCTTGCTCAGGTAGTTTTAGACAATTGTATGGCCTTAGGCTACATGGTGGCTAAACAAGGTAGAGTTTGTGTTGTTGCCATACTATTTGCTGTACATATATATAAATGCCTCTGGAGAAGTAGAAACCTGATTAGAAAAAAAAAATCACTCAATACGCCGATGGCTTCAGAAAGTAAGAATGAATAACCCATTACATGACTTAGCTGGTTACTTTCTTGTTATCACTGGGATGATGTGAAATCCAGCATCACCACAGCAGTATGGTGGTGGGGTCCTCGGTTCTTCCCTGCCAATGCAGTAAAGAATTACAGGTCAGAGAGATTTAAAAGTAAGATTTATTGAAAGTACATTTTAGAAGGAGATGGGCCAAGCTATAGAAGGCTGCAGCCCCATGGAATTTTGGAGGTGAAAAGATAAAAGATAACAAATGGAGTATACTCCAAGGGAGGAGCAAGTTTTTAGCAAGGAGAGCTGTAACAGCACAAAAGTGGGGAGGTCTGTATTATATTAGGGCCATGATGGGTGCTTACAAAGGCGTTCCTAGGTGATTGGCACATGAGGTCATTCTGATTGACATTTGGCTGTTATATAACTCCTTGCCATCTGCACATGTGGTTACTTGGAATTCAGTCTGTTATAATTAGGACTTTCTGGGCTTAGGCATGATATTATAATGATGATATAACGAGGCTAAGGTTATGGGCAAGTTAGAGTAGTACTTTCTGCGCAAGTACTTGTGGCTGGTTAAGCCAGCTGCTTTTATGGCCTTTGTGCCCTAGGACTTAGGCTAATTTATAACCATAAAGGGGGGATTGTTTCTGAGAGGTCCTTAAAGAAGATCTTCAAGGGAGGTTTCTATGGTTACAGAGCTGGGCCTTCGCTCCTGTTGCTCATGTCTGTCTAACTACCTAACATTTTCCTCTCAAGTATTAGGGACCCAAATCACTGTGATTTTGGGGCGATGACCACTCTAGCTACTTCAGGCTGAGAAGGGGCGAAGGTGAAGGATTGGGTCCCCTATACTTGCTCTCTGTCAACTGGAGGCAAAGGTTGTCGATACTCAATCTAAGGGTCTACAGTACGGTATAGGATCTATTGATTGGATTGGGTGATATCTCACTTGAAGGACCATCTGGAGATGAAGTGCTTGGACTCTGGAAGAAATAAATTGAACAAGGCAATTTAGAAGTGATGGTCCTTGGAGGAGAGAATAAAAAATAAGAGTTGAGGAACAACAAGTGGCAGGAAAAAGGATTGTATAGATGTGAATTGTAGAGATTGTATAGGTGTTATAAATTAGCCCAAAACCTAGGGCACAAAGGCCATAAAAGCTGCTGGCTTAACCAGCCACAAATGCTTGGCCTGATTGGTTGTTATAGAAACAGCACTTTTCTTTGAGGTAGACGCATGCTCTCCCTTGTCCTTCTGTCAGAAGATCCAAGCCTCTCTGATTTTGAAGTACTACGCCTGCTAAGGAATCCGGTTATTCCTGGATTTGGGTCAGGGCAAAGGCTGTCTCCTTGATGGCATTTCCTCCAATAGCATTTCCTCCAATAGCTCTCTTTGAAGGCCAAATGTAGTGCTGCCTGTAGTTGCCCCTGCAATACAAAACTTATCCTGGTTTTTCTTTTTTTGAAGAGGAACCTCAGAGCTTCTGTTGGTTCACAGGTGTAAGTAGAGTCTGCTGTACAGGCCTCTTGAGTCTCAGGATAAGGTTTGACTCAAGAGTGGTAGATCCAACTGGAGATTCTGAGGACCTTCATTGCAGTTAGGGAAGATAAAAGAACAGGGTATGGTCCCTTCCAAAGTGGCTGTAGCTGAGAGACTGGAGAATTATCCTCATACATCTTGGTTAATAAATTAGTTGAGTGACCTGACGTAAGAGCCTAGGGTCATAGAGTCAGGGTGGTAGGAGAAGAGAGATTATCTATTTACTGTAAAATGGTTCCCCCTAAAGTGAATTTTGTAGATCATGAGCTGAAGTTTGGCTAAAGAGGTGAGGATTGTCCTAGCCCAGAAGAGGGCTTGGGTATTTAGGTATAAATAGATACTTATCCCATAGGCAACAAAAAGGCAAAGTAAAATAGAGAAATTGACTTCTTGGTGACTCCTGAAACAGTGCAGGTTTGAGAGGAAAAGGGTCCAGAGAAGGAAGTAAGGACAGAGTAGGTGGCCCCTGTTTCCAAAAGGAAAGTAATTGCCCTACCTGCTATGTCCAATTGTACCCTTGGCTCCAGTCCATTGATGGAAATTTCTTGTGATGGGACCAACTGGAGGGGGCCTTTCAGTCTTGTGCAACTGTTTTGAAGCTTGTGGCTGCCTCTGACCCTGGGGTCCTTCTACCCTTGGGGCAGAAGGCAGCCCAATGACCCAACTGGTGACATTGTCTTAAGCAGATTTGGGAGGCTTGTCTTCGTTGGGACATTTTTTGGCCCAGTGGCCAGGTTGGTGGCAGATGATGCACTTCAATGAGCTCTTCCCTATTGGGAGCGGAGTACTTGTGGACCTGGGCTGTGATTGACCTTGAAAGGCCACTAGTATCTAGGGTACCTAGCTTCTATCCTTCCTTCCCCCTCATGAGCCTGGGGCTCTAATGCCTGGTCTGATAAGGTCTGTCCCAGAATAATCATGGTGCCCTTCTAGGTGAACTAATAAAAAAGTATAATATGTTGGAAGGTATTACTATACCCACTGGGTTGTCAGAATAGCTCCCAAATCTATGGCAATGCCACCTTGAACAAGCCCGATCCTGTCTGATCTCAGAAGCTAAGCAGGGTCAGGCCTGGTTAGTACTTAGATGGGAGACCACTTAGGAAGACCAAGTGCTGTAGGCATAAAAAAAAAAATAAAAAATAAGGGATTGTAAATTGACAAGTTCCTTACAATCTGTGAGGTCAACCAAGGGTTGCCTCACCTAAAAAAAAAAAAAAAAAAAAAAGAAAAGAATAGCTCCCAAAGTTTGCTTTCATCTGTTAGAGCTCTATAAGTGAAAAATGTTTGTGGACGAGTTGGGGTCCAAATTCTCCCAGAGCCTCTACTAAAGAGAAGACCTTCTGTGGAGGTGTAGACGTAGTCTTAGATGGTGGGAGAGATTTTCCCGGGTATGGAGAAGTGGAAGAAGCCAATGGTCTGGCCAAGGAAGAGTCAGAAGAGGAAGAGGTAGACTTATTAGAGTGAAGTAAAGCTACAGTAGTTAGACTGTACTTCTGTAAGAGGGAATCATTTTTCTCAGAGTAGGAAAAGGCTTGAACGTAAAATATCTCTATTTACCCAGCCATTTATAATAGACGTCTAATTGGAGTGTGGTGATATAATTAATGCTCCCATTAAATGGCTAGATTTCCCCATCAGGAAGTCTATATTGTGGCATCTGCTTTTTCAGAGTCTGTGGGTCAAATTGAGCCCAGTGTGCTGGAATACAGCCAAGAGGACTCTTGGTTGGTATTTATGATTGCTTTCCTGTCATAAAGTATGGATCTCCAGTGTAGGAGAGGCAATTGAAATGGTAGATGGTGAGACCAGTTTGGGAGGAAGCAGAGCAACTCTAAGATAGTAATGATGTAGGACAGGGAAAATTCCCCGAGTAGGGTAAACTCAAGCCCTGCACTGAGAAAGGAGGTTCTTGGTGAAGTATAAGAATTCAAAGGTACTCTAAAGTCAATAGGAATGTTCATTAGAGTAGAGATAGCACTTCACAGTGTGGTCTCCTCTCAGAGGTAGAACGTCTGAGAGACTCAGAGGGACAGAGACAATAGAGAGACGGGGACAGTGAGAGAGTAAAGGCCTTGAGAAGGACCAAAAGACACTGAGAGGGACCCCGAGTGTTTGGGGAATTGTTTATGTGTCACTTTTTAATTCCTGTGAGTTACAGTTTAAGACTTTGTTAACCCATTTCCTTTGATATGGACATGCAGTGAGAAAAGGAGAGTATGTAGCACTAAAGGCCCGCTAGCAATTCTTAGTCTTTAATCTATAGGTTCCCCATGGTTTTAGCCAGAGGAAATGAATGATTTTATTTTGCATAGGGCAGCCACTTAAACTTTTTTTTTCTTGTTTCCCCTTCACAGTGTGGGGAATGGATTGTTACCAATCCCAGCAGAAATCTTCCTTTGTTCTGAAGTTGTCCTTTTGGGCATCTGCAGGGCTGATCAGCAAATTGTAGTCTCCGAATGTAGCCTGACTTAATATTTTAGTTCTCTTGCTTCCTCCCTACATTCTGGAATAGGAAATTTGTTCCCATCCATATTACAAATTATCATGATATTTATAGACTTACTGATCATGTTTATAGCATTTAAGCTTATGGCCTACTGTTTTTCTCATTGTTTGAAGTCAACTGTATCTACTAAAATTATGGTAGCACATAGAAATGATTCATCAGGATACTGCATTTGACTTTTGTAATGCTGAATAAGTATATATTCCCTTATATTTTAACTATCGCTTTTGCTTAAAGCCATGTTCTGCTACTCTAACTTCTTATGTCCTAGTCACCTAGCCTTTATAGACTTTGGCCACCGGGACTAAATCCCCTATGAAATTTTTAATTTCCCTCTTCCCTGTGACAAGAGGGATGTAGGGCAGGGAGCCATACCACTCTGGCAATGACAATGGGACTCAAGAATCATCATTGGATTCATCCGTACTGTCACATTCTACCAGGTCTGATGCAAAAGGGGAAATGAGGACTTCTCAAACTTTAACATAACTTGTGTACCAAAATTTGGATTTTTGCAACTTGAGCTCTGAAGCTGCTTGCAGAGCATAACTTTGCCCCTTTGAGCTCTGGGAATCAAAGTTTTGCACTCTGCCTTTTTGGGATATTGATTTTAAGCTGTTTATTAAGAAACAAGACTCAGAAAGAAACTTGGACGCTCCCCTTCCTGCCCAAAGGATTCTCATAGAAAAACCTACTTTGGGAACAGGATCTTAGAATGTCTGCCTTAGCCGAATTAAGTATGGTAAATAAGAGGGTTCAGGCAGGGACCTGTTAGCTAGATACCCACTGTGTGTCCCATTGTCTGAGTTGCCCAGCAAGAATTTTCCTTGAATGTTCCACTCTTCTTCAACTACCTGTAAATCGCCCATTCTCACTTCTGAAATCTAATACTCCATCCCCTACCCCTTTCTCTTTTGTCCAACAATATCATATATACCCAAAGTTATTACCTGTCTTTGGAATTTTCATGCTTATGGGAATTCCCCATGCAAATGTATTAAATATTTGATTTTCACCTGTTAAAGAACATAGGTCTAAACTAGGAGAAAGTTAAGTAGTTTGCTTCTGAACCTTTTCTCCCGAGTAGGCTCACACTTTGGGATCTTGGCCTTTAATATCTCAACAGAAAGGAGGTAGCAAACATGTAGAAAAAGAATTTTCTCCCTAACGCATTCACTCAGTGCTTTGACTCCCAAATTTTATCCTGGTGGCTTTCTGATCCTCAAAGTTTAGATCACCCGCTGTCTAGTCTGTTTCCTCATATTAGCACACAGACTGGAGAACAGATTAGTGTACACCTGTAACCTTAAACAGAAGACATTCATACACAGAATATTCTACCAGTTTACCTCCTACAGTGGCTAAGTTTTAAACTTGTAGCTCCATTTTAAACTTGACCCAAAGAACTTGCTTTAAAATAATACAACAGTGGGAGAAGTGAGAAGGAAGCAAGATTGACTTGGAGTTCATCACTGTTGAAGCTGGGTGAAGAGTACATGGTATTCAATATTCTATCTACTTTTGTATATGTTAACACTCCCCAGTCCCTACCTTGCAGAGCTGGGTAAAGCAGGGAGAAGAGAAATTGTGTAATCAACTATAAACCTAAGAGATTATCCCTGAAGGTCATTTTAAAAATATATTCCAGTCCTCTACTCCTTCTCTTCCTTCCCCATTACCCTTACTCATTTCCTCCTATTTTTCTATTCTGCCATTAGAAGAGCAGTTACACAAGATACTATTTCAGGAGGCTAAATTAGCCTAGGTAACTTTGATTTTGGTGAAGACAAGGAAAAGCCTGGGTGACATTAAATGTCTGCCAGAGACATCAAAGAAAAGAGGAACACGGACCAGAAGTTCAGCTTGCTTACAGAACTCTGCCACCTCCTTGCAGATGATGGCAAAGACCCAAAGCTGAAGTACAAACCTGAAAGCAATTGCTCCATTTTTGTAAATGACACCGGCAAGGACTGGGACTGAAATACTTTCCCAGGTGAACTAAACTTCATTCAGTTGAATTCTTAACAAGGGCAAACAGAAATGTGCTAGGCACTGAGTGTAATACAGGTAATACTTCCTACCTTGTGGTTATAACTGAAATTCAGAATTGATATATTTGATCTCTATAACAAGATTATATACGTCTGAAATGGAGAAGTCAGTTAAGACTTAACCATGGTCCTAATGAGTAGGATTTGGATTAGAGAATATCAGAGAACTCAGCATCAGCAAGGACAGAGCAATTGGGAAAAAAGCATGTATAGAATGCAGAAACACTAAAGTTCTGGATCTTATTAGTTTTATGTAGCTTAAATAGGTTTTCAAGTTGTCAGGCAAATAGAGCTCCAGTAATATGATGTAAGGAGCAAATATACCTAGGACTATTGTAATAGTTAAGAATCTCATAGTTTCAATAATTAATGCTCTAAGGATGGTTGTTTTAACTGTATCTGCATAGCTTTTACAAATACTTATAAACTTAGGGAAAAACCTTACCCCTCGGGAAAAGATGGCTTACCCATGCCCATCTACCATTATTATAGCTCTTCTAATAACAAAAAGAATGTAACATTGAGATTAAACAGGTGAGTTTTATTATCAAATGTAACAATTCTACAAAATCTCAGTAGTTTTGTAAATATTACTGCCTATCTTTCAGAGCTCTGGGCAGACAGCATTTTAAGGCATCAAGTATAAAGAACATTTTTCTGATCTTAAGTGCCAGTTATCACCAATTTTCACACAAATTGTTTTTGTTTTTAATTTTTTTCCTACTGCAGTCAAAGGGCCATTGCTGGTGAGCTCAAGAGGGGATGTCTGGTTCTCCAAGGTGTAAATCAAAGTAATGCAAAGTAAATAAAAATAGCAGCCACATAATTCTGTATGGCACTGCATCCAAGCAAAGGACAATATGAGTAACTTAAAGAAATGTGCACTGAGTTAATCAAATCCTGTTTTCCTCTTTGGGGTTACATGAGGCAGCAGTACTAGCTAGCTAGTGTCTAATATTGCACTTTTGCAGCATAAACACATAGTGCTAAACATTGACAGCATCAGTACTTGCTCTAACCACATCAGTGTTTACCCCTCAGTCTAGCTTGCTGACTATAATCCTATGTTTTAAAAAGTTTTAATCATTTGACATAAGGCATTAGAGAAAAAATTTTTAAGGCTATCTTAATATATACAAGCATTCACTTCAGTTAGTACACTGCTTTCTAGAATACACTTTTCAAATAGTCTCATTTTCGTGATAATAAAAACTATGGAATTCTCTTAAAGTCCAAACCATCAATAATGGGAAAAGTACAATATCAAATAAAACATATGAAGCCACAATATTCAGTTATGGGTCAAATTAGAATTTACTAACTACACAGAGCTGTTTCATTTTTGGTTTTGCATTCTGGCCTCTAGTTCATTCTTATTTACAACTGGTACCTGCTAAGAAAAAAGATCCAACTTTTTAACTATTTGTTTTGCGGTAGGTGCACTATTCTAATTTATCCCACGGTATTTTAAAAATTGTTTTCATTGGTTTTTAACTATAAGACTGAGACTTGGCCAAGAGACTGAGCAAATATTAGTTTTACTTGTTAAATTTCTGATTTAAGTATTCCAAGACCTTATTCTTGAATTACTTAGTAAGAGGGCACGACTGTGCAGAATACAGGAAGATGAAGAAAGGAAACACATAAAAATGGAACTTCTATAACAGAGTTCCCAGTGGGAACTGTAGATGTAAGTGTAGTATTTTTTCCCCTAACACATAAAACTTAAGAAACACCTTTGATGCCATGTTGCTGGAAGTAATAGAGACATTTGATTTCCAATTCACATTTGAAATGCCTGTTTGCAATCAGCAAGGAGCCAGGCATGCTGCTTGCTGTAAGGATTTGGCTTCGCTGGCTCGAGCTTTCCACTCCAAAATATAGGCCTTCTGTCCAATCATGTTTGCTGAAAATACTGCAGCCTGAGTACAGACAAACTTCCCTGACGTTGCTAGAGGTTGTCTTATGTCTGAAGGTTTCAGGATCACCATACATCTTTCAAACACTGAAAAAAAGAATAAAATGAAATATTACAGTCTCTCAATTTTTCAATTTTTAGGAGCCATAAAAAATGATTTTGCATTCCAAAGGTCTAAAAAAGCTTAAAGTTGTCCAAATGTTTATTTTACACAGTCAGCATTTATACAGCAAATTGTGGGGGAGTATAGCACTGACAAAGAAAGGTTATGTGACAACTTGCATTTCCACAATTCCACTCTTTGTATTATCATGCATAGAATAATGTGCTCCACCTCCCCACTTGACTCATCTCCTTTGTGGAGATACTATTTTATTCATTCCTTAGCCTGGGTCCCCAAGTGATCACATCATTCTTCTGATATTAGACAGTTAATACACCATTACTGAAATACAAAACCATTAAGAAAAATCTTTAAAATTAAATTCTAGTATAAGAAATTTCAAATAATTTCAAACAAAAATACCTGAATCAATAAGAAGCACTGAGGCATGATGTTGTAGTAACTTGGGCTCTACATGCTAGTGACTAGCTGATCACCCACCTCTATGTGGGTTAGTTTATTTCATCCTCACACAACCTTATTAGATTACTACGTTTTCCCCCATTTTACAGATTAGAAAATTAAGGCACAGAGCAATTAAGCCAAAAATTGGCTTAATTCAGAATCTGAACTTGGTATTGGTTCCATTATGCTATTGCACTTATACACCTCACAAAAACTTTAAAATGGAAGTATTATGCAAACTTCTACATGTAAATAAAAATCAGAGATGAAAATCAAAATAAAAATAGCTCTTCAGAGTTCGGTCCTATTAATGTGGCCAGTCTGAAATTGTGGTCAATATTAGATTTGCTTTAATAATAGATCCTAAAATTGGTACAAATTTAGAAGCAGGTATTTAAAAAATGGTAAAATACTAGTTTGTTAGAATTCATTTTTAAAATATGGTTTACAAAGTGATCATAAGTTAGCACTTAGTGTAGAACAGTGTATATTCAAAGCTTCTCTTTCAATACTAAATACAAATAAGACAATCTCTACCAATGACCCAACAACACTATTGCCCAATATCTATTTTACCCTTCTTTTGACAACATCACCAGAATTTTCGTTGAATAACTAACTGTCCCTTCGCCTGATCTCAAGCCCATAAAGAGACATCTTTACCACTGAGCCCAATAACTGTCCGAGACATAGCCAGTTAGAGCCCTGCATGTTCCTGGCCATAGAGGTTTCAGAGACGTACTTAAGCCAGGCCAGTGAAACTCAGTTCCTGTCTTGCTTCCAGACTTGACATGAAAGGGTGTATGCCACGAGTTGCTGGGAGAATCTCATTGGGAGAATTTGGCTTAGAGTAAGCCCTTGGATCCAGCCAAGTCAGTCAACCCTGGGCCTGTCAATTACCAGAGTCAATGAAGTCCATCTTCCACATTATTATTATTATTATTTTATTATATTCTAGGAGGAAACATCACTGCAGTAGATGCTGAAAAGTACACCTTCGCATTCTTTGAAAATGTGAAAAATGTCAAAGAAATAAAAGATTTAACCTTCCCAGACCTCCTTTTTAATCCCAGGGGTATCCAATGAGATTTTAGGGTTTAGCAATGAAACTGGAGATGCCTAGCTGCTAGCAAAAAAATAAAATTAATATATACATAAAAAATAAAAATCTCAGATTTACAAGGAGAAAATGTTTCCTATTCCTTTAGAAGTTATAACTTCAAACATTCATAAATCTCCTTTACAGTAAGATCTGTTTTAAAACATGTTTTATTTTACACTAAACTGTCATTAAAAGTACTATGTACAAAGAAGTTTTTTAATATATCCGGATTTCACCAACTGGTGTTATGTACTTTGGAATAAACATAAATCCATTAAAAAGCCTGAAATTAGTTGTAATATTTTATTTCCTTATAATAATTTTGACATTTCTTTTCTAAAAAGTATGTCACTTGTGACACTTCTTTGTTAGGACAGAGGAATAGTGTCTTCTTACAGAAAAGAAAATCCATAACTCGGATTCTTTAATAAAAGGAGGTATGTTTAATAACTTTTTTCTTTTTGTCACTTAAATCAATAGACTCAACTTATATTTAGCTGTTACTGCTCCCTATTATAAAGACTAGTTGGAATAGGAAGAGAAATCTTGTCTAATTTTGAAAGCTCCTTATTTATCCAAAGAATAACTTGAATTTTCTGAACAGAAACTAAAATATCATCACTATTATCGCCCCATCCCCAAATACACACACACACACACACACACACACACACACACACACACACACATATATATATATATATATATATATATATATATATATATATATATATATATATCAAAAGACAGCAATTGTTTTCAACCTACAAAGTAATCCGAACTATACATTTAAGAGACCAGGTATAAAAAATACTCTCCAAATGAGAGCTACATGGAGGTTTTTTTTTTTTTTTTTGCATAAAACTTGGCTTTTGTGACAATACCAGGCTTAACATTAATTAGAGGAGCCTCCAAAAATACTCAGTACAGACAAAAAGCTTTCACAAAAGGTAAAGGAATCTATTAACACTTCATTTTTTACTCTCAGCCTCTAGAACTGTGAGAAATTAAGTATTTGTTGTTTAGAAGCCACCTCATCCATGGAATTTTGTTATGACAGCCTGAGTGGACTAAGACATTCACTAAATGATCAAGGTCGACATTACCAGTGATGTCATGTGGGGATAACTTCGGTTATCATGTGATGAGAAGGGCACTTCATCTCTATGGTATTGTTTCCTAACACCCATTACCCCAGTCCAATCACAAGAAAGACATCAAACAAATTCAAACTAAAGGACAGCTCACAGAAGACCTCAAAAGCAGTATGCCTCAAAACTGTCAAGGTCATGAAAAACACGGAAAGACTGAGAAACTCACATGGACCAGGGGACACTAAAGAGATAGATCAGCTCAGTGCAATATGGAATCCTAGATGAGATCTTGGAATAGAAAAAGGACCATTAATGGAAAAAAATGGGTGAACTCTGAATAATATCTGAAATGTAGACAATGGTCAAAACCACTGCCCCTGTAACCACAGCAACAAGTTATTTGTATTTATAAGAACTGTATAGTTTGTAAAACTCGTTTACACTCATTAACCATCTCATTCTCACCCCACCTCCTAAAGTGAATTCATATGTAGAAGTGAATTTATGCCCATTTTCAGGAGCAGAAATACAATATCTTTAAAGAATTGTCATCTACACATGTACATAAAATGTACTTATAGCCAAGCACTTGTTGACATTTTAATGTATAAGCTGAATATGCCCCATTGAGACTCTAGGAATATGAGAATTGGAGTTTACAGAGAGTCTGGGGGTGCTGGGGTAGACGGAGAAACACCAAAAACTTTGGCCATCTGAAGAGGCATTTTTCTAGCTAGCTATCACATCTCCTTCCCTGGAGGGCCTTTTGGGTATCTTCAGTGGCTTGTGAGGTGTTCTTGGGAGTATTTTATAACAAAGAGGCATTTATCTACAATAGTTCTTGGGGCACTCAGCAAATATTTGCTGGGTTGAGGGGACAAAGCTACAGGAGAAGACAGACACTGATTTCTTTACCAGACTTTATTATGGGCTTTAGCTTCCTTTATCTGATTCTATAACCAGCAGTGACATTATTCTTTCAAGAAACTTTTAGAGCACTGTATTAGTTGTCTGTGGCTGCTGTAATATATTGCTTCATTTGGAGGCTTAAAACAACAGAAATTTATTCTCTCACAATTCTGAAGTCAGAAATCAAAGTGTCAGCCAGGCTGCACACCTTCCAGCATCTCTAGGGAACAATCTGTTCTTTGCTTCTTTCCTAGCTTCTCGTGGTTGCATGTGTTCTTAGCTTGTAGCTCTATCTCTCTAAACTTTGCCCCCACGGTCACATTGCCTCCTCCTCTCCTGTATGTGTCTGTCTCATCTCCCACTGCATCTTTATTATAATTTCATTTAAGGTCCACCCAGATAAGCAAGGATAAGTTCCTTCTCTGAAGATTTTTAATTTACATATTTTGCCATATGAGGTAATAGAAATTCGAAGGGATTAGGATATGGACATATTTGGGGGCCACCATTCAGCTTACTACAGGCACTTACTCTGCCATGCTCTTATTTCGTCAATTGAAAAAAGCACCAAGCCTGAAGCCAGAAGTTTTGGATGTTTGGTCAGCTTGGTCATTAACTGTATGACTCTGTGAAAGGTGTCTAAACTCTCTGAGTATAATTTCTTCATCTGTCAAATGGAACCATCAGAACCTGTCCTGATGCTTCACAGAACTGTGGTTAGACTCAAATGAGACTAGTTATAAAAGTGCTTTAAGGGGGAGCTCTTCTACCGCCACTGGCTCTGTCTACACCTCAAGCATGCTGCCCTACACCTCCTTGTTCGAGGGCGCTGCAAGGCCATGCATATGCTGCTGGCTGACCAGGGCCAGAGCTGGAAGGAGGAGGTGGTGACCAAGGAGACCTGGCTGCAGGGCCCTCTCAAGGCCTCCTGTCTGTACCGGCAGCTCCCCAAGTTCCATGATGGAGACTTCACCCTGGACCAGTATAGTGCCATCCTGCGCTGCTTGGGCCTCTCCCTCAGGTTGTATGGGAAAGACCAGTGGGAGGCAGCCCTGATGAAGTGGCAAATGACGGCGTGGAGGACCTCTGCTGCAAAACGACCACCCTCATCTACACCAACTATGGGCAAGGAGGACTATGTGAAGGAGCTGCCGGGGCGCCTGAAACCTTTGGAGACCCTGCTGCCCCAGGACCAGGGGGCCAGGCCTTCATCGTAGGCAATCAGGTCTCCTTTGCTGACTGCAACCTGCTGGACCTGATGCTGAATCACCAGGTTCTGGCTCCTGGCTACCTGGACTTCCCTCTCCCTGCTCTCAGCTTGCGTGGCTTGCCTCTGTGCCTGGCCCAAGCTCAAGGCCTTCCTGACCTCCTCCGAGCATGTGAACCTGCCCAACAATGGCAACGAGAAACAGTGAGCACTTGTGGCACCCACAGGAGGAGGTGGGGGCTGCCTGCCAGCCAACCAACCCTTCCCCAATACCAATAAAGTTCCTGAGAAAGAGGGGGAAAAAAGTGCTTTAAGAGTGTCAGCCACTCTACTGGTGTAAAAGATAACTTCTGATGGTAAGTTTGATAACGATATGAATGAGAAAAATACAGAAATACACAATCACACATTAAGGTTGAGGGGAAAGAAACAAGGTCCAAAATTGCATAAGGGCATCAAAAAAGAAGCTGAAAAGAACTATTCATTTGGTTATTTCTGGATGGTGGGATTATTAACGTTTTCTTTGTACCTATGTTCCCAATGCTTTACAATAAGCACATAATACTTGAATGAGTCTTACCTCCCAGGGTTGTTGAGGTAACATATGCCAAGTATTTCACACAATATTTTGTGAATTTTAAAAAATTCTCAATAGGCAGATTAATCTGATGTTTTTAGAATAAGAAAATGCAAATATCTGAAGGTTTAACAAAGCACACAATTTGTTATTCTATCATGACCCCAAATATATAAACATAAGATAGAATTAGAAGTATTGAACAATTGTTATAGTCAATTTAGGACATTTCTGAGGTAATATCGAAAGGTTCCATCTCTAGTCATTTCTTATTCAATATATTCATTTTGTATCAGTATACTTTATCAAATTCACAGACACCATTAAAGGGTGAAATAAAGAACATTTGGAAAGACAAAGTATGGTTCAAAAAAATATCAACAGGATAGAATAATGCACTCCCACAACTGAGAACTAGACTAGGAAATACCCCATTCCCACTGCAAAGCATCTGGACCTGATGCTCTCTGGTAGTGCCAAGGGATCTTGAAACCTCACTGAAAATGGCAGAGAACCATCAGTTCCAATCCAGAAGTGGAGTTTCTACAACTTCAGAATGAGAGGATAAGACTTCAATTGTCATATCTCAAGGGCAACACTGTATTGGTAACCTTGTTTCTAACTTAGAATCCATATGGTTGAATCTTACAGGGTCCTTGGCCATGAATAGTGACAAAATTAGAAAATGACATGCCAGCAAAACAATTTCAACAAACCCAATAATAAAAATGAAGAAATAAGCCACACCAATTCCTGAACATGTTCCTACTGCTCCACCACTTGAGGAGCTTCAACTACAATGCAAGTGTCCCTTTAAGAAAAGATTATTGATTAATAAAAAGAAAAAAATTCACTAATTTCAAAGAACCTTCATAAAGGTTCCTTCCCTCTAGATTTAATTTTAGGAGAAAAAAGACTGCAACCAAAAGCTTGCAATCATTTAAATAGAGCACATTTAAAGTATACCCAGATGATCCTCAAAAATATTATATGAAATGAAAAGCCAGTCATGAAAGGACAAATATTATGTTATTCAACTTATGAGGTACCTATAATAGCCAAATTCATAGAAAAAGAAAGAATGGTAGTTGCGAAGGGCTGGGGGGCGGGAGAGGGGAAATGGGGATTTATCGTTTAACGGAAACAGAGTTTGAGAAGATGAAAAAGTTCTGGAGCCAGATAGTAGTGATGGTTGAACAACAGCGTGAATGTACTTAATGCCACTGAATTGTACACTTAAAAATGGCTAAAGTGGTTAATTTTATGTTGTATATATCTTACAATTTTTTTTAAAAAAAAAGGAAACTGGAAAACAAAGAAGTATACCCAACTTAACAGAATTAGCGTGTGACTCAGTGATTCCACTCATAGCTATATACTCCCCAAAATTAAAAATAAGTACTCAAATATTTGTACATAAATGCTAGTATCTGCACCATTCACAACAGCCAGAAGGTGGAAACTCAAATGTCGATTCGGTGGATAAACAGATAAACAAAATATGTTTTATCTTTACAATGGAATATTATTGTCATAAAAGGAATGAAGTACTGATACATGCTACAATATGGATGAACCTCTAAAACATGTGAAGTGAAAGAAGCCAGATACAAAAAGCTCACATATTATATGATTCCATATCCAGAACAGGCAAATCCAGACAGAGATAGGAAAAAGATTAGTTGCCAGGGTTTATGGGGAGGGAGACTAGGTAGCTACTGCTTAATGGGTATGGGGCTTTCTTTTGGAGACATAAAAATGTTTGGAACTAGAGATGGCTGCTGTACAATTTGTGAATACATGAAATACCACCAAATTGTATACTTTAAAATGATTAGTTTTATGTGATTTTTACTTTAATTAAAAAAAAAAAAAAGCATTTCTTCCAAATCTAAAAATAGGCAGAGGACTTGAACAGACACTTCTCCCTAGAGGACACACAAATGGCCAACAAATATATGAATAGATGCTCAACATCGCTAGCTATTAGGGAAATACAAATCAGAACCACAATGAGATACCATCTCACACCTGTTAGAAGTTAGAATAGCTATAATCAACAGAACAAGTAATAACAAATGTTGGAGAGGATGCGGAGAAAAAAGGAACCCTCATACACTACCGGTGGGACTGCAAATTGGTACATCCACTATGGAAAACAGTATGGCGGTTCCTTAAAAACTAAGAATTGATCTACCATATGATCCAGCAATCTCTCTACCAAGTATTTACCTCAACGACTTGAAAACTCATATCCAAAGATATCCGCATATCGATGTTCAGAGCAGCATTATTCACAGTGGCCAGGACATGGAAGCAACCGAAGCGTCCTATGACAGATGACTGGCTAAAGAAGCTGTGGTACATATATACAATGGACTATTACTCAGCCATAAGAAGAGATGAGATACTGCCATTTGTGACAACATCTCAAGGATGGAATTTGAGATAATCACGCCAAGAGAAATAAGCCAGAGAAAGGTGATAACCACATGATACCGCTTCCATGAGGGATAAAAACCTAAAAGCGACAAATGAACATGACAAATAGTCAAGAGACTCATGAACATGGACAACAGACTAGTAGTTACCAGAGGGTAGATGAGGTAAAAGGGATGAGGTAGATGAGGTAAAAGGGATCAAATATGTGGTGACAAAGAAATCTAACTATGGGAGGTGAACACGCAGTGTAAATATATACATGCCTTACTGTTAAAGTGTACAGCTGAAACTTATTGGATTTTGTTAACCAATGTCACCATAAAATTAAAAAAAAAAAAAAAAGGCAGTCCTAACCAGTAGTACACGAGATATAGAAAATGAATTTTCAAATCAAAAAGTTTCCCCTGATCCCAAATAACATACAACCATTATCCACATATGTTGTTTAGACACCGTCTACTTAGATGACAGCCTTAATTGCAGTCACCATTTCTTCCAGAATTTGACACGCTTACATCATACTAAAGAGGGAAACTTTCACCATACTTTGATTCTTGGCCTCTATTTGGCCCTTTAAAATTTAACTTTCACATCATGCGAGCCTTACCTTCTTTTCTGAGGATGGTCTAATTGCTGGGGCCCTTAAATACAAACCCATTCTTTGGGTAGAGTCCTGGCCTGGTCATTTGTGTGTACAAGTCCATCCTCGGTTGCATACTAAAATGCAAGTTAAAACAAACAGGATCAAAAGATGGACAAACTGTCACTATGGATGGTTAGTATTTCAACTGACTAGATCTACCAATAGAATTATAGGATAATTAGAGTGTAAGAAACAAGTTAACACTGGTACGATCCATGTACATTAACTGTTAATCCCAAGTCTTCATTTCTTACCTAACATGTCTAAGTACTATAAAAGTCCCTTCCAGGAGGGGAGTTAAATTGAAAATGTGGATAGAAAAAGAACACCATAACACAATAAATACCACCAAACATTTCAGATCTTGTTAACAGAGTTTCCATGATACCATAGGCATGACTAGATATCAAATATCTGAGCACCAACTATTTGCAAAGTATTGTAAAATAAGCCCATTATGTCCAAACAACTGTGAACTTTAAATGTATTAGATGTATTTGTAATATTGATCTCAGTAGGACAGCAAGTGAAAATCTTAGCAGTGAAAGCAGAAACAAAAACTAGCATTTACTGAAAATGCAAAAATCATTGACAGCAAAAGGTAGTGCAAAGAGTAAAAAAATGAAAGGAATTATATAAGTATTCTTGAGGATCCATTTCAAAATAATAGACCCATCAACTAAAATACAGATACAGGCTTATTTTCATTACCAGAATGACATTCTCATTACCAAGTATTTTAATGGTAGTTTGTCTTCATAAATTCCATCCTCATTCTATTAATCTCACTTATCAAAATGGGCCTAACTCAGGTACCTTAACTTTATAAGACTGCAAATTTGCTAGCAGAACCCGTGTCCTGCATCTTGCTTAAGCCATTAAAATTCTTCCTTTTGTGTAAATTCTCCCTTTCCAGCTTTATACTCTCACTCCACTCCACCCTACATGATGTATTTAAAGATAACATGTGTAGAGAATGACATATGCCATTATTACATCTATATACATATATATTTAGAGACAGAAAAGTATCAAGGTTTCCAGTCACTCAACCAATTGATACCAAGGATTTGCTTAATATAAGTAAATTATATATTTATATAAAATGAATCATAAATAACCAGAAATCAAATGAAAATCTCCCATCAAATCAGCAACAGCAATACATACACAGTAGGTAAAGATCAACACAGATTACACTTAAGAGAACACAGTTTTTTAAAAAAGTCATCCACTGATTTGGTCTTGTGACAAAGTGGTGTCTATAAAAGATCTGGAATCCCATAGCTATTGGCTAGTACCAAAATAAAAGATCTGGAATCCCATAGCTATTGGCTAGTACCAAAATAATTGAGAACAGGAGAAAATAGGAAGGCATGGACTCTCAGAGACAGTGTAAAATATGAGCTTTTATGTAAGAGTGACATGAAATTGAGTTAGATACAACAGATTTTGAATGCATGCATTGTTACTATCTTACAGCTCAAACTACTGAAGAAGGCATTGGACAAATCTGATATACTGAATTGGAGGTTCCTACATAAGCCTAATTCATTGATTCAGTTCATAAATTCCAAGCACTTCAGAAATGAAGGCCAAATGCCTTGAGATGAAATCATTTTGTACAATCTTTGTATTTCTGATACCAGATAATTCTATTCTAACCTTGAATGATTCCCTAGGAGCTACTCGAAGATAAACTGCTGCAGACTGAAGTTACTGTATTTCAATTATGAAGCATGTCAATCTTTTAGCCATAAATCTAGAAAACTACTATTATTTGTTTGTGGTAGAATACCTACAAAGGCCAGTCATGGCACTCTATAGTAAGAGCAATTTTGTTTACTCTCATAACCTACTTATATATATGACTGCTTAATTCTATTCAGTGTGAATATAAAAGCTGATTAGTCAAAATAAATAAGAAATTAATTTAGTCAACCACTAAAACCTGAAACTTTGCTTGTACATTCTAGAATTGGAAAACAATGGGGGAAAATACGAAACTCTTCTTATGTTTTCTCCATGAGATTAAGCAACCTTTTCAATGGCCTTTGGTAAATTCTCTATTCCTTTCATAATCTAATAAATTGGATATGAAGTTTGGAAAGTAACTATTTTTTAAATCTCTGCAAGGGCTTCCAACAGGCAGCATAATTGTTTAGGGAAAAAGCAAAGTATCTACTGATCTCTGAAAAAAATTTTACTTATGATAAGAATGTGTGAAACCAGGCAGTAACAAAAGATAACTTTTCTCTACCTTCATTCAGTTTTTCACTATCAGACATAGATTTTCTTCATTTGTCAGAAAATGTCCTTTGTGTGTTAAAAGCCCTTAAGACCATTATATGGTAACTTGATAGATTTGGGGCATCCCCGCTGAGGTAATTTTAACTGAGCTCCTCAATCCTCCATGATTCATGGACACCAAGCTTGTAAATACATTCTAATAGTGAGACAGGCTTTGCAGGCATAACCTTTATAATGCTGTACTGTGAATGATCAGGGCTATTTTAGGATTTGATGAGTATGCCTATAAAGGCTTCTAAAGACTCAAGCAAAGTTCAGCTCCAAAAGGGAAGACAATTTTTGCTATTAGTACAATGAAAAGGCTGTAAGATACTGATATTTAGACATTGCAAGAAAGAGGAGTTCAGGTTCTAGGCATTATGTGATTTGAGGAAGGAAAGGTGTCCGCTCCGATGAGACGGCAATAGAAAGATTTTGCTCACTGTTAAAAAGGTCTTACAAAGAAATATCTCATTGTTTAAGCTTAAGTCAGAAAACAAGTGATGGACACAGGCAGTGGTAGAAGAAAATGACAAGAGTAAATATCACTTTCACCACAATCAACAGCAGATCATTAAAGACTCACTGAATATCCTATAGCTCATTTTAAGACATTGCCATCTAAATATTCACTGAGTCTCTTGTTTTTTCCAGGTTAGGCAGAGAGGCCTCTGATCACTTTTTATATACTCAATTTAAACTTTATCTTTAAAGTGCTTTTTATTACTCAAGAATTTGACTTTAGGAAAACTCCTTAGCCAATCTCATTCTAGATGAAAAGATCCATACTGATATGTACCCTAATGAGCTTTTCCAAAGCCCAATTAAAAAGAAAAAAAAAAGTGCATCAACAGATTAAGTTGAAATAATAAAAGTTGCACAGAAAAGTCCTAATCTGACAAAGGGATGTGTTTGAGTTGGTACTCACGCTAGTCTGCCTGACTTGCACTCTCATTGTTATTGCCTCCATAAGCAATCTAGTAGCACTTGTACACACATGAGTTTCAAAGAATCTGCTTCTTTCCTGGCTGCATTCTTTAGGCAAATCAACTTAAGTAATAAGGGCACTGAGTAGTTTTCTTCTTTAAGCTACTGACCTGGTAACCTTGGAAGAAGTTAAGAATTTCCTTAACTCCAGTATTGTAGGCCAGGCCCTGCATTCTGACCACCGTGCCAGGCTGTGGAGGGACACCGCTAAGATTAGCAGCTGTAGGGAAGTAGCCAAGACTATTGGGCGAACCTGGGGGGCTAAAGGGAGAGAAAGCACAGTGAACCAATAGGAATAGACAATGTTGAATATTTACTCTCAAAACATTAGTTACTTAAGGAAACACCCTCTCAAGGTACTCTCAGAATTCTCAGAGTTCTTGCTCCCACATTTCCACAAAGGCAAAAGTTGAAAGACAGAAAGGTTAATGCAGGGTTAAATGCAGGGATTCCCCAAAGATCCAGTTCTCTCTCCTTAAAGGGAGAGGAAAGAGAGAATTAAGCCTTCATAGTTGCTCAATCACAAAGCACCACTTCCAAAGCCCAGCTCATTGATGATTAACTGGCTAGTTATCAGGAATACTAAGGCATGAAAAGGCACGAATAAAAAGGACTAACAGGAACCATAGCCACAGAAGACCAAAAGTCTTCAAAGTGATTGCTCCAAGGAACAGACTATTCTACCCATATACACAAGAAAAGGTACAGCACAATAATACAATAAAGTACTCTAGCACCGATGAGTTATTTCTTCCAACCAGACTGAAAAGAAAGTGGTGAGGAGGGGGAAATTAGAAGGGATGTACAACAAATTAAACCAATCACCATTAACACAAGGGAAAACTGATGCATGGGTCCCTCTTAATGTATCTACATCAATTACTTCCAAGGAGCAGAATCCAAGTGAATACTTAATTATTCTTTATGTGGCAGCTCAAGATTCCCATATTATGAAATTAGTTCCACCCTGACCCCCACCCAAATCTATTTTCCGCCACAATTAGTGGCTAGAAACCCATAATTGAAAATATGTATAGGGAAAAATTTTAAACAAGGTATTAGCTTATAGAGCAATAAAGACCTACAGTTTTAGATTATTAACCCTTTTAAATATTTCTAAGTAGGCAATTATCCCATTTTAAAGACAAGTAAACACAAAATGGAATAGACTACAAATCTTTGAGACTCTATCCTACATAAATAATCCTAACTGATGGTTAACAGAAAGGGTACCAGATGTGAATCTAGTTTCAGATTCTATTTTTTTATTAGCAAGGTAACCATGAGCAAGTCACTTAATTTCTTCCAACTTCAATTACATCACTTACTAAATTGGGGGAGGAGGGTTGTGTTGCACCTCCCACAGAATTTTCTTCAGAGTCAATGATTTAACATACCAAATTAGTTCATAAAGCATAAAACACAATAATTTATGTTATTTCACTTTTGTTATTTCCATAACCATCATTCTATTTCATCATTTTTAAAATATGAGAGACTGAAAATATCACCTGACAGCAAGCCTGCCCTTAATCTTTTCAGTTTCTAAAGCAGTGATCCTCAACTTGTTTGCAGATTAGAGTCACTTGGAGAGACTTTTACAACTCCCTCTGAGAAGAGCCTGTTTAGAGACTAAAAGTCAATCTATGTGCAACTGTGAGATCAGAGAGGGAATGCTGTTTAGGCCTGACTAGGACTTAAGGCATCATTCAGCCACACCTCATTTTTACAGAGGTGTAAACAGAAACTAAGAGTTATAATGTCCCAAAGGTCACAGGACGGGTTAGTTTTTCACCAAACCAGAAGAACCAGCCAGATCTCTCAACCTCTAGTTCAGTGCTTTTTCCCATACAACCACCATTCATTCAAACACCATATTTGCTCCTGTCAAGTGTCTGATAAATACTAACTCTAATACTTAAAGACCACAAAGACTTCCTGTATTTATTTCATCACAAGTTACTCAGACCTTCCACACTGCACATGAGAGTCAGATCATTTCCAAGATATCTATCTTAATCCATGGCACTTGTCCCAGCACATTCTGTTCCTTTGGCTAAAGATCTCCTATAAATTAAGCGGGCGTCTAGTGCCTTCAAACTACAACCAAGATAAAATAGAAAGAGAAGTTATCCAACTGGAAATTTAAGATTATAAAATGTCAATTATGTTTATTACATATAAAGTACACCTATTCTGATGAAGCCTAAACACAACTTGGCTTCACATCCTTATTTTTTTTACACTAGGATTATCTGCTATATACAAGGCATCTTAAAGTAACTTAAATAATCTGTGTATCTACCTGACAGGGCATGAGAATAAGAATTTTCTATTAATCTAAATTCCAAAGTCTTTCAGATTATTGAAATAATAATAAGCAAAAATAATTTATGAAATAAAAATCACAGGATAGAAACAAGGTAAACTTGTACACAGAAAACCAAAAAGAATCTAAAACTAATAGAATTAACGAGATCACCAAGGTTAAAAAAATACAAGATCAATACACAAAATAAATCAATCGAACTTCTATACACGACAATGAACAATCCAAAAATGAAACTGAGAAAGAAATTCCATTCATAATAGCATAAAAAAGAATACTTAAGAAAAAATTTGGCAAAGGAAGAGCAAGACTTATACACTGAAAATCACAAAACATTGTTAAAAAAATAAAAGATCATTTAAATAAATGGAAAGACAGTCCATGTTTATAAACATGACATAATATTGTTAAAATGACTATACTCTCTAAATTATATAGATCCAATGCAATAGCTATCAAAATTCCAAATGGCTTTTTTTTTCAGAATCAATGAAACAACCTAACACATATATGGAAATGCAAAAGGCTCAGGACAGTCAAACTCTCTTGAAAAAGAACAAAGTAGGAAAAACTTAACATTGCCTAACTTCAAAACTTAAAACAAAACAACAGTAATCAAGATGGTGTGGTACTCTCTTAAGGATAGGCAATGATCATGAGAATTGAACTGAGAGGTCAGGAATAAACTCTTACATTTATGGACAACTGATTTTTGACAAGAATTCCAAAATCAATTTGATGAGAAAAGAACAGGCTCTTCAATAAATGGTGCTGAACAATGGACAATCTACATACAAAAGGATGAATTTAGATCTCTATCTCACTCTATATAAAAATTAATTCAAAAAATAATATACCTAAATATAAGAACTAAAACTACAAGGCTCTTAGATTTTGTAGTAGTAAATCTTCATGACCTTGGGTTACATGTAACAAAAGTATACATGAGAAAAGAATTAAAAAATTGGCCTTCGTCAAAATTTTCGACTTCTGTGCTTTAAAGGACACCATCAGGATAACCACGGACTGGGGGTTAATATTTGTAAATCATCTTATAAGGTCTCTTACCTAGAATATATAAAGAAATGTTACAACTAAAAAACAACCCAATTTTAAAATGTGCAAAGGATCTGAATAAACATTTCTCCAAAGAAAATATGAAGACGCTCAAAATCAGTCATTAAGGAGATGCAAACCAAAACTATGAAACAGCAAATCCACTCATCGAAATAGTTAAAGTAAAAGACAGTTAAGAGTTGAAAAGGATGCAGAGAAATTAGAACTTTCATGGATTGCTAGTGGGAATGTAAAAGGGTAAAGCTTCTTTGGAAAAAGTTTGGATGTTTCTCAAAAGTTAAACATGGAGTTACCACATGACCCAGCATTTCCACTCCTAGGTACATATCTTACCCAAGAAAACTAGAAATCTATGTCCACGCAAAAACCTGAATGCAGATGTACACAGTAGCATTATTATTAATAGCCCGAAAGTATAAACAACTCCAAATGTCTGATAACTGATTAATAAACTATATGTGGCATATCCCTATGATAGAATATTAGACATAAAAAAAATGAAGTACTGATCCATGCTATAACGTGAACTTCAAAAACATACTAAATAAAAGCCAGTCACAAAAGACCACATATGGTATGATTCCATTTATATTAAATATTCAGAACAGGTAAATACACGGAAACAGAAAATATACTTGCAGTTGTTAAGGAATGGATGGAGGAGACCTTGTAGGGGGTAGAAGGTGGGTGAACGGGAGTTCTCCTCTCACCCTCTACCCCCTCCCCCAACAAAAACAGAGAGGGATTTGATACAGGGAATTGAATACAAATGTATAGAAAAGCCAGAATAAAGGGGAGTAAAAGTCATGTTGCCCACAGGTGAACACTACCTCGTCAGTGGAGAATTAAAGCGGGAAGGTGGTTATCAAGAGCCTAGGAGTCTGCATTCATGTTGATACTGTTACCATAAGCAGAAAATAGCTCTCACATTTTTCCTACCTGTTAATCCCAGGTGACTGCCTCCCATTGGCAGAAACTAATACTAGCTGGCAAGGAACTCTGGGAAAGGTAGTTTTCAGGCTCCCAGCTGTAGTCATATAGAATATATAAATACAGGTGTGGGGGCTGAGATTCAACAGACAATAAATACCTAGGACAGATGAATTATTTGATAATGCTTTAAAAAGCAACCAGTTAGTAACTGAGCCAAACCAAACATTTTCACTTCATGCTGTACAGCAAAACAAATTCCAAATGATATAAAGGGTTAAACATGTAATGTAGATAAGAACTCAAAGACAGAAAAGGAAAACAACAAAAAAGAACATAATGAGAAAAAATTCCATTTAAGGATAACTGAGAACTTTGTAGACACTGAAGCAATAAAGGAGTCACACACACACAAAATTCATATGTTGGAATAAAAATAATTTTTAATTGTCAGAGAAGTGCTACATAAAGTTAGGAACCAAAAAACCTGGAAGGTATTTTCACAACATATATTAAAATGAACTTAAAACTTAATAGATTACTAAGTAAAGGTGAAGCTGTACATACCCAGTCGGGAAATATGTGCACAAAATGGAATACTATTCCACTGGGGAAAGAAATGAATTTTAGTATACACTTTAACATAGATGAGTATCAATTTGGGGTGAAATAAACCACAGAAAAATATTTACAACATTATTCCATTTATATAAAATTAAAAACCAGATAAAACAAACTTTGATTTTAGAGATGCATAAATGAATGGTAAAACTATAAGGGAAATCAAATAAATAATTACCAAAAATGTCAGAATTATGGTTACCTCAAAAGGAAGGAGGAAATACACTTAGGAGGCACATCCAGGAGACTTCTAAGGTATGGAAACATTCAAATTCATAAACTGGATGGTGAGTAAAATAATGTTTATTGATTATTAAGGTGATTTAAATTATACGTACACATACTTTTGATGTCACAATAAGATTGAAAAATAAAAATTCAGGCATAAAGAAAATTTCAAAAAATAAAATGATAGAAATATTCAACAACATTTTGGATCAAAGAATTGTAAGTTTAAATAATGAGATTAAAGAAATTAACAAAGATTCTAAACCTCATAATTCTCATTAGCCTGAGTGTGGTGAAAAATATTCTTCTTAGTGGAACTATAACTTGGTTAAACATTTCTGGAAAGCAATTTGGCAAGTATATCATGAACCTTTAAACATATCTATGCCCCAGGGAAATGACTAGAAACTTGGATAAATTTTGTGTATGAAATCACGGTCATCTTAGCATTTGTATAATGGTGAAAAATTTAGAAACAGTATGGGGAGTAAATCATAATAGATGGAATGGAATATTACATTTAATGATGATTAAAAAGAGATTGCCATTATCATAGAAAAATGCTTATGTTATTAGTCAGAAAGGCAAACTATAAAACTTTATACCCCATATGATTTTACCTATTTAAAAAAAGCAAGTAAAAGAAGGCAATATAATAAACTATTAATAGCAGTTGTGTCTGGATGCCAAGATTATGGATATTACCAGTGGGCATCAGGTTTATTTTGGGGGTGATGGGCTATCTTAAAATTAGATTGTTTTATTATCTTACAATTAGATTATAAAATTGTACTACAATTAGTAGTACAACTCTGTAAATACACTAAAAACCATGAAATCACACAATTAAAAGGGGTTAATTTTATGGTATGGAAATTATCTTAATAAAGCTGTTTTAAAAATTGAAAAAAAATCACAGAATTAACTTTTCCATTAATTTAGTTCCATTAAATACCAACTTATAGTCAATGTTTGAGATCTTTAATGCTTTTCACGGAAAATAAATTACTCAGTTGTGAGAAAATTTTAGCCTTTTTCTGACCTTGTGTAATTTAAGAAATGTTATAAGGTAAAGGAAACATTTTTAAACATGATATAGATAGCCTCAAAGTATGTATGCATTTTTTTGCCACCAAAGGGTAAGGAAAACACAAAAATTATGTGCATTTGCTTTATGGCAGTTGTTTAGAGAAAGGTAAGAAATTCAGCCGGCAAAATTCCTAATCACACCCCAAATAACAGCCTAGACTACAGCTGTCCATCAAAACTAGACTATACCAGTAGCTCAACCTAATTTATACATTCAATCATTAGCCACTATTTTTGGGTTTTACCTCCATTTTATCTTTAGTTAGTTTTCAGATTCTTAAACACCAGTATTTTATCAATGTCCCTTGTATACATGACGTCAGTAATGTAACTTCTACTCAAAAGCTACAAGTTAAAAAATTGATAGTGTGAAAAGGAACCAAAGGATTAGAGACATATGAGCAAGTCAATGAAACACTGAAGTCAAAGGTCTACAGGGTTGGAGACACTGTACCATGTCATGTAAACTAACAAGGAGTCGGCCCTTGAGCTGGGTAAGAAACCCTGTTGGGGCTTCCTGAACAAAGAATGGAAGTTGGGGTGAGAGAAAATGAAGGGAAAAAGAAAATAGCACAAGAGGCTTTTCCAAAGGTTTACATTCGGAACACTGCTGGAGCATTGCTGCTGTAAAGACGGGAATTACGACCACTCCTGAGGCTCCTCCAGCAAGATACATTGAGGTCATGCTAAGAAACTGCTCAATGAAACACATGCGTGCATGTATTATAAAGATTTTGAAAATTTCCTCCACTGCAATAATGCATATCCTCTCTAAACATTTAGGTAAAATAATTTTTAAACCCGACGTAGTGAAAAACTGTATTTCCCTAAAAAGTTATGACCTCCTTTCCTTTGAAGTTATTATGAGCTTTGCAATTCAAGTTTTTCATCTGACAACCTAAGTCCACTATTGTTGTGCTAATACTAATTTAATTGCCTGAGACTCAGTTGCCAGACTATTTAAACACTGCTTCCTATTCTGTATTTTCTCAGATCCTAATTTACATCATCTAATTTTATAATACTTGAAGTATCCTAATAAGCCATACGAAATTCTTTGTAGAACAGGTAAAGATATATGAAAATACTGGGGGATCAGAATGCCTACCACATGACACTCAACACACTCTGGCGAAAACAAGAGTCCCAATACCTTTTCTTCATTTATTTTATATCATGAATTACTAAACATTGGTAACACTAATTAATGTTATCAGGTATCATTCCAAAATAGAAGCATTCTTAGAATGATATTCATTTGAGGACTTGCCATATTTCTCTAGAGAAGAAAGGATCACAGCATTATATACCCTGTTGGAGAAATAGGGTAAGAGAAAAGATTAGAGAACTAAATTCTCCCTTTCAGATGGTCACAACACACTGACACAAGAAAAATCCGAGAAGTCCTGCAGAAAGACCTCTGGTTTCCACTGCCTTGCACAATTACTGCAGAGCTTTTATATTAACATTCATTAAAATCCCTAGTATTACAAAGACTATATATTTCGAAAGTGAGTGGAGAAATGTTTCAATCCTAACAAATGTAAAGGCTGGAATCAATTTTCACGTAGGACATTTTTAAACTTTAAATTTCCACCTGAAATCAACCATCTCAGTATGTCTTTTTCAGCATTCTTTGTAATACTGTGGCTGCCCATGGACTGATTGCTACATCTGGATCCTAGATTCTTGTTAGCTCTTCTGAAAGGCTATACACAGTAACACGCAGCTTAACTCTGAGAAATGCATCGTTAGGTGATTTTTTTATCGTGGGATCAGAGTGCAGGTACAGAAACCTAGAGGGTATAGCCAACTATACTATACATCTTGGCTGTGTACAGAGCTATGGCATAGCTCTGTAGGGGAGGAAAAGTTTTTCTTCTACCCTTCTGGGTTCTTGGTTGAGACATCCCTGTAATAAAAGGCAGATTAACAGGAGAAAAACAAGCAAAAGTTCATAACATGTATTTTTCCTGTATAGAAGGGAGAGACCCAGGAAAACTGAGTAACTCACCAAAATGGCTGAAGCCTTCACCTGAAATACCATTCGCCTAAAGACAAAGAAAATGTTGGGGTTGGGAGGGGTCAGTTATGGGAAGTTACCAGGAAAAGCACAGGGTAAACAAGGCTAAGGTTGTTATGCAGATTTAAGATTGCAGTCTTAGGCCCTAAGAGTTTCTAAAGATACGATCATTCCCTTCTTCAGGTACAGAGAAGGGGACATTTTTACAAATGGAGATTTTCCTTACAAATGTAAATATCTTTTACAAAGGATAACTTCAGCCTGGTGGTCTGAGCTTCTCCCATATCCGCTGTTACTTTAATTTAACCACCTTAAAATAATCCTCATGCCAAATAAACATATTTTAGGGTAATGAATTCTGTTCACCTACATTTCCTAGGCTTCAAACCTGTACAGCACGTTCCTGTACTGGATACAGAAGGCAACTGTAACAATGGTAAGTATCTGCATAACGCACTGCATTATGAGGTTATGACAGCAATGACTAGGTGTTAGGAATTTTCCAGCTCCATTATAACTTCCGGGGCCACCTTCCTATTTGCAGTCCATTGATGACATTTCTGACTGAAACGTTATGTGGCGCATGACTGTATAAGCTTCTTTATTCATGTGTATCTATCTCTTGGAGAAAAGTTAAACAAATATGAAAACACTGGAATGCATAAAGAAATCTTCTAAAAATCTATTTCACCTAAATAGCAAATTTACGTACTGTCAGAATAGTTTGGTAAATAAAATGAAATTTACTCCAACTTTGTCAAAGATTATAAAATGTAACTACTATAGTTATCAAGTATCAAATATATAGTAAAGTGACAGCTTGCTTCCTCAAAACAAGGATAGCCCCCACCCCCACACAGCCTTACTTAATTTGAAAACGGAATCCTATACTAGAAACTATTTTGAAAGTTGCTTGATTGAAAGTACAAAATCACAACACAATTGGTCCTCTTGTTTAAAAAATGACATTTTAAAAAGTAATATGTTGCGAAAAAATTTAGATGAAGTGAGCAAAACATACTGTGATCCACGGACATTTGTGCTTCTTAGCAAAGTAACAGAAGACAATGTCCATTCACAAATTACTTTTAAAGATGTTTTTTGGTCATTTTTTTAAAAAGCGGTTTTGTCTTTTTGAATAGGAACTGAGTACAAAATTGGAAGTTACAAATATAGAGCAAGTGGTACAACTCGGTCACATACTTCCCCCACAACAAATGTGAACCACTTTCTAGAAGCAACCCTGTTCCATCTTCTTGGTTATATTGTTGGCTATCTTTCCAGCGACAGCTTGTTGATTATTTTAAATTTAAATGGCAAGTGTTTGCTAATAAAGCATTTTGCTTTTGATGAAATTTTTTTTAAAAAGAGGTAGTTTGAAAGACCACCTAACATACAATAAAGAAAATCAAAATCAATGGTCAGTCTGTATTGCTAAACAAAATTTATAAACAAATGTTAGTTCTTTCATTGGGCCACTGTAATCTCTTAAAGATATACCAAGGAAATACTTAAAGACAGCAAGCAGTAGATGCAAAATAGGGTTTCGTTTATCAAGGTTGGCACATGTGTTTTAGTTACATTCTCTTCCTTTAAAGTCATTAAAGCTTTAAGAATAAAGTCCTTAAAGATATATTTGACACATAAATAGCAGGTGAAAGAAATGACCTCCAAATTTTGTGTTGAAAATAACATGTAACATGATCCCAACTTAGTAAGAAAAAAATCCTTAGAAAAACAAATCTATAAATTGAAAACAATTTATTAGTTTCTTTGAGTGGAATTAGTTTTCCTTGAGGGTCACTGTGCTTGATAATTTTCTGCAATGCTAAAAAGAATTTTTAACATATTTGCTCTTTAATTCCCTGAACTGCTCATTAGATGAATAAGGTCTTCAGACTAGCAAATAACTATTTCTTCCATGAAAGCTAGACTGAATTCTTATCGATTGATAGTACAGTGAATTGCCCACAGCAGTTCTTGCTTACATCATTTAGAAACATCATCCAAACTGAAAAACCTGCGAGGTGGAATCATTCTCATCAAGAACAAAAATTATCTCACACTTCTCCATTATTACATTGCTTGATACAACACTATCACAACATTCCAGTGTAATTTCATTCATTATATGCTGAATTCCAGTTTGCATTTGTGTTACTAAATACTGAAGTTGTAAAAAAAAATTTTTTTAAACCAAGAAAAGTTACCTTTTCTCTTGGTCCTATCAGAAAACTTTCAAGAAATAAATTAGAAAGTAAACTGGTTGCTAAATGTTACTATTGGGAGAAACTAGGTAAAGTATATATGGAATCTCTCGGTATTGTTAGTTACAACTGCATGTGAACCTATATTTACCTCAAAAAGTGCAATTTAAGAAAGGAAACTGGAACAAGAAAGGTTAAGTTTTCAAAACAGGAAGTGCAGGCATATCTCAGAGCTTTGGTATTCTTTGGGTTCAAGTGCACAGAATTCCGGAATAAATACAGTAACATTATACAACAAACCAAATATTGCCAAATGCCTTGATATTTCCAAATATATGTACTCATAGTTTAGGTAGGAATAAGCTGCTTTTACAAGAAATGGTTATCCCAAGAAAAAGTTTTTTCCTCGCTATAATCCTTTCACATGGACATGCAAATAAAGCATTACTCATGAAAAGCATCAGATATTTCTTCCCTTCTTTTTTCGTTCAAGGTGATATGCTACATATTATTTACGGTGTCCTATCAAAGGCAAGGCTATACCATACAAGACATTATGTTAATATGACTTTCCTTAAATTAGATGACATTTAATTCAAGAACAAGCATATATATCACTTGCGCTATAGCTTTGATACAAAGGAAAATATTCTTTTCTGAGAAAAATGAGAGGTCAGAATAAAAGGCAGGACTTTATGTAATGCAAGAATAAAGGTAAGATATAACCGAGTTTTGAGTGATAAGCAGGGTGGGCACAAACAGTTCTTTTGTATCCTAGGCTAAGCTTTGCGATACTGGGTAACCGAGACTTTCTTCCAAGGAGGTAAAGGAAAAAAAAGTCCATAAATAGGAAACAGAACCACTTGAGCAACATATGTTTTTATCTCATTTGCTTTTCAGGATGCTGTTGTCACAGGCACACATTTAGAGTGCTAAAAACTCATTTAAGAAAAAACTAAAAGCTATTCTTTGGTTCATGTTTTCTCCTTAAACATTCCTTAGTAACTCATGACAAAAGATACTATATTCTCGGAGCAATACCATTATAGGGTTTACTTCCAAATTTTTAAGTATACCAAGTTAGAGGAAATAACAAGGACAAATGCCCTCTTGCTGAAGGAGTCTAGCTTGGAAGTCACTGACTTTGCACAGGCATGAATTTTGTCAGCTAGTCTAAATCAGAGAAGGCCTAGGTTTTATTAATCCTAATAGTCCCAAAATGTCACACACAGAGGTACTAAATAATAGTTTGTTCAGTTATTTAAAAGTTAAAAATGCTTAAATCCAATTAATTTTAGAAATCCGCAAAATATATTAGCATCTTGATGTTTTCAAGTAATGAATACACTGCATTAATCGAAAGTCAAACTGACATATCTCATTTTTAAAAATGGAGAGAATTATAAAAATTTTAATTTAAAAAGAGACAAACTCCAGAGTTTCTGGTTTAATATCTTTTTTAGTCTAAAGTATGCTATCTCAGACTTTCCTACTTACCAAAGAATAGGCCAAAATATACTTGAATATTTACATAACGGAGTTTTCCAATAGCCTCAAATGCCTTATAGTCATGTGAGGTTAGAAATTAATGGTGTTTTGGCAAAACTGTAAAATATCTAATTGCTTTTGGAATTTGCTTTTTAAATTATTGTTTAATAAATTATCATTAAATTGTCCTACAGAAACATATGTACTTAAAGATCAACACATAGGGACATCATGTAAAGTTACAAGATTGAGGTAAATATGTAAATACTCCTTAGGAAAGAAGTCAGTGACACACTGGAAAGTTTAAAACAAACAAACGAACAAAAAATAGAACAAGTGGGCGGTACATGCTAAGTATGCCACGTTATTTAGAAGCAGACACACACATTGAGTATTTTATCAAACTGATACCAGCGGTTACTTCTGGACTTAGAGGTATATAAAGTGGGAGTCTACTTTTCCTCACTATATTTCATATTTAGACTTAACAATGATGACATTACAAACTTTAAAACTACCAGTGGAAATAAATTACCCTATAGGCAGGGGCCCAAAATTACAGAAGCTATTAATTGGTAAATGTCAGTTCCTCCTGCCCTTGGGGCTTTAAGACTGGAGTTCCCATCTTACTGTGATGGAAAACTATTTCTAAGAGATTCTTTAAGAATGCCCAGATAGCAAGTCAGTGGCAGAACTGCATACTCTGAAATTGTATTGTAGGCACCAGAACTGCACCAGGCACTGAGTGGCACAACACATCCCACTCAAGACATTCTGATGGTGTAAGAAAGGTAGACAAAAACCTTTCTTATAACCAGAGCCCAATACCAGCAACTAAGACTAGAGAAGGACACTTTGGTACTAGGCTAGGTGCCTGACACAGCACTTAACCATAAACAACTTAACCATAAACAATTACTCATGCTTCTGAGCCTTTGAAACCATGACAATGATCATGGCTATCTCCGTATTCTTCTTTTCCAATAGAATAAAAAATATTTTCAATAATATTAATGAATGTTTCAAAAATTCCTAAGAAAATAAACAAATATAATAACAGTGGTTACAAGAGTCACTACTACTACTGGGATTCCAAAGTTCTTACTCCCTACAAGAATATTATATGAGGAAAGGAAAGAAAAATACAGTCCAACATAGCAACTGTAGGGATCAGACAGCTTAGTTCTAGGCCACTTATCAAAAACTCACACATTGGCAGATGTACTCAAAACATTTAGTCTAACTGCTTTGGGAAGAAAAAACAAAACCTGGTATAATTTTTAAAATTATGAGCAACATCACCTGTGGTAAAGTTTTATTTAAATAAAGTGAACTGGTTATTGGCCAAACGAAGATTTTTAAAATAAATTTTATGAAAAGAAGATTGAGAGTAAAGAATCACAGGAAATCAGACCAGGAAGAGACTCTAAACTTCACCAATCACATCATTTTATGAGAATCACAAAGTTTAAGTGACTTTCCTTAGTTAAAAGAGATGAGACTAAAATTCGGGTCTCCCAACTTCCTGACAACTTTCCATTATACCCTGTTGCCTCCTCAAAATTGAGCACAACTAAAAACAATCTGAGATTAAAAATATGTTGTTTCTGAAGATTGCTGGTTAAGATGGCTGAGTAGATAGATGCTGTGCTTGCCTCCTGCCATGCATACAGCAAAATTACAACTAAATTACAGAAAAACCACCATTGAGAACCATCTAAAGACTAGTTGAACAGAATTCCTATAACGAAGAATATGAAGAAGCCATTTTGAGAATGGTAGAGGGGTAGAGATACAGAGTGGGTGGGACCCACATCCACGGTGTGTCAGTTAAGAATTGGGAAGGATATCTTTGGCTGTGGAGGTCTCCCCTGAGGAGTGAGGCATTCCAGACCCACACCCAGCTCCCCAACCTGGGACACCAATCCTGGGATGAGAAGTCTCCACGATATCTGGCTGTGAAAACCAGTGAGGCTTGTGCCTCAGAAAGAAATTGGGCTGGTAGGTGTTGCAGGTCTTAAGGGCCCATACCGTATAGACTCGCTCGCCACAAACTCACTTATTCGGAGCTCCATCAACAGGAGCAGCAGCTCCAAAAGCACCAGGGACATATGTTGAGACAGCTCTCTTAGGATTGAAGTGCTGGAAAATTCATTTGTTCCTGTGTGGAGCCACTCCCCCCATAACTAAGTCTGCTGGCACAGGTGGGCATCAAATCCGAATCCTCCAATAATCTGGCTAACACCATTCAGACTACTCTGGTGATTTCCACACCCAACCCCACTCAACTGCGCACCCAGTCTTAACTTCTTTTAGGGGCTTTAGACTCACATTGCAGACTTTCTTAAAATCTACAAAAGGTCCACAAACCCCATACAGGGCTTTGGTATGCCCTGTATCTCCTGCTAAGTGAGCCCAAGCCTACTTAGAAACTAGTGGCGGCTGGTCTTTGTTAACAGCATAGCCTCTCCGAGGCACCTCTAAGCACGGCATAGTGAGCTACTAACTGCAGATCGCTTAGTGGCTCCCATTAGGTGGCTTTAGAACCAACACACCTAGTGGCCAGCTTCAGACCAGAGCATAGCACCACCCAACCAAAGGGCATATTTAGCAGGCCAGAGCCCCCTAAAGCAAATCCCGCTCCATGGGGTCAGCTCCCACACAACTTTGTCCACTGTAGTCATGGCCAATCCTCATAGCTAGTAAGCCTGAGGGTCAATCTCACCCAGTGATGTGCCAACAGCAACCAAGGCTCAACTACAACATGAGGGTACACAAAAGTCACATGAGGTACACTCCTGGAGAATCTAGATCAGATAACAATGGAGACGGTGCCGCTAGGCTCCACAGGACATCTATTACATAAGACCATTCTGCCAAGACTGGGAGACATAGCACATCCACCTAATACATAAAAAGACAAGGAGGCAGCCAAAATGAGGAGACAAAGAAACATGTTCAAATGAAAGAACAGGACAAATTCCAGAAAAAGAATTAAAAGAAATAAAAGCAAGCAATCTACCAGATGCAGAGTTCAAAACACTGGTTACAAGGATGCTAAACGAACTTAGAGAAAGAATAAAGGAACTCAGTGAGAACTCACACAGAGAAATAGAAAAAAATAACAAAGAACTAGTCAGAAATGAAGAATACAATAACTAAAATTAAGAATAAACTCGATGAATTAGATGACATGACTAAATCAGTGATCTGGAAGACAAGGTAGCTAGTGGAAAACATCCAATCAAAACAGCAAAAAGAAAAAATAACTTTAAAAATGAGGATAATTTAAGGGAACTCAGGGACAACATCAAGTGCAACATTCACATCATAGGTGAACCAGAAGAGAAGGCAAGGGAATGAAAACCTATTTGAAGAAATAATGACTGAAAACTTTCCTGACCTGGCAAGAAAGACATGAGTCCAGGAAGCAGAGTCCCAAACAAGATGAACCCAAAGAAGCTCACATGATACATCACAATCGAAATGCAAAAGGTTAAAGACAAAACCTTAAAAGTAACAAAAGAAAATCAGTGACATACAAGGGAGCTCCCCTAAGACCGTCAACTGATTTCTCAACAGAAACTCTGCAGTCCAGAGGGATTGGCATGAAACAGTCAAAGTGATGAAAAACAAGGAACTATAGCTGAGAAAATAAAGAGCTTCCCGGACACCACCCCCCCCCAAAAAAAAAAAAAAGCTACAGGAGGAGTTCATGACCACTAAACAAATATTACAAGAAATGTTAAAGAGATTTCATTAAGAAGAACAGGAGAGATTGAAAATATGAATAGGAAAAGATAGGAAGGAAAAAGTATTTACTGACAAAGGCAAACACACAACAAAAGCAGTAGTTGCACCAACTATAAAGCTAATGCAAAGGTGAAAAGGCAAAAGAACATATAATTATAACAAATTAAGGGATACACCCAAACACACACACACAAATGAAGTAAACAATAATGACAAAAACATAAAGGTGGAGTAAAAATGGTAACAATTATGGAATGTGTTAACTTAAGCAAACATCAATTTAAAATAGACTGCTACATAAGAAGCACACGGTTCCCATAACCCTAAAAGTCTACAAGAGATATATAAGAAGTAAATAAAAGGAAACCGAACATGACACTACAGAAAATCATCAGTACACAAGAGAATAGACAAAGAGACTCTGAAAGGAATGGAGAACTATGAAAACAATCAGAAAACAATTAATAAAATAGCAATAACTACATATCTATCAATAAATACTTTAAATGTAAATGGACTAAAATACTCTAAAAGAGTTAGGGTGGCTAAGAAATAGATAAGAAAACAGACTTGTACATATTCTGGCTACAAGATACCTATATCAGATTGAGAGACACACGTACACACTGAATGTAATTGGGTTGAAAAAAGGTGGCATAGCAATACTTAAACAAAAAACAGACTGTAAAACAAAGGTTACTGACAAAAATAAAAAAATACAAATAATAACGAAACAGGTTATAAGACATATAAGACATTTCATAATGACAAAGATATCAATCCAACAACAGGATGTAACTTTTATAAACATTTATGAACTTAACATAGAAGCACCTAAATATAGAAAATACCCCATTGACAGCAATGGATAGATAATCTGGACAGAAAAATCAATGAGTAAGTAAACAGCGGCCTTAAATGACTCATGAGACCAGATGGACTTAATTGATATTTTTAGAGCATTTCACTCCAAAACAGAAGAATACACAAGTTTTTCCAGTGTACATGGGACATTTTCTAGGATAGACCACATCTTAGGCCACAAAACAAGTCTCAATAAACTTAAGAAGACTGAAATCATCTCAAGCATCTTCTCCAGTCACAATGATATGAACTAGAAGTCAATTATAAGAAGAAAATGGAAAACACACAAAAACATGGACGCTAAAAAACATGTTACTAAACAATGACTGAGTCAATGATGAGATCAAGAAAGAAATCAAAAGATACCTAGAGACAAATTAAAATGAAAACAAAACCCAAAAATCTGAGACACGGTCAATGCAGTTATAAGAGAGAAATGCATAGCAATACAGGCCTACCTCAAAAATGAAGAAAAATCTCAAATTAACAATCTAACTTTATACCTAAATGAACTAGAAAAAGAACAAAGCCCAAGTGAGTAGAAGGAATGAAATAATAAAGAACAGAATGGAAACAAACAAAATAGAGTCTAAAAAAAACAATAGTAAAGATCAATGAAACCAAGAGCTGATTCTTTGAAAAGATAAAAAATTGATTAACTTTTAGTCAGACTCATGGAAAAAAAGAGAAGATCCAAATGAATAGAGCAGAAATGAAAGAGAAGTGACAACCAACACCCAGAAATACATAGGATTGTAAGAAAATACTATGGACAATTTATATGCCAACAAATTGGACAACCTGGAAGAAACAGAGAAAGTCTGAACAGACCAATAACTTCTAATGAAATCCAATCAGTAACCAAAAAGTCTCCAAAAGAACCCAAAAATCCTGGACCAGATGGCTTCACAGGCAAATTTTACCAAACATTCAAAGAATTAACAGCTATCCTTCTCAAACTATTCCAAAAAGTTCAAGAAAGGGAAGGCTCGTAAGACTGTTTTACAAGGTCATCATTACCTTGATCCCAAGACCAGACAGACATTTAAAAAACAGAAAATTATAGTTCAGTAGCCCTAATGAATACAGATACAAAACTCAGCAAAATATTGGCAAACTGAATTCAGCAATACATTTAAAAAACACACACACCATGACCAAGTGGGATTTATTCCTAAGATGCCAAGCTGGTTCACTATCTGCAAATCAATTAATGTGATATACCACATTAACAAACTGAAAGATAAAAATCATATCATCATATCAATAGATACAGAAAAAGCGTCTGACACAATCCAACATTCACTTATGATAAAAACAATCAAAGTAGCAACAGAGTGAATGTATCTCAATATGATAAAGTCCATTAATGACAAACAAAAAGCTAACATCATACACAATGGGGAAAGGCTGAAAGCATTTTTTTTAAGATTAGGAACAAGACCAGGATGTCCCCTTTCACCACTTCTACTCAACAGTGTTAGAAGTAGAGCCATAGGAATCAGACAAGAGATAAATGCAACCAAATTAGAAAAGAAGTAACTGTCATTATTTGCAGATGACATGAGACTATATATATAGAAAACCCTAAAGATTCCACCAAAAAAGTATTATAACTGATAAATTAATTCAGTACATTAGCAAGACACAAAGCTGATATTCAGAAATCAGCTTCATTTTTAAAAACCAATGACGAATTAGCAGAAAAGGAAATTTAAAAATCCATTTACGATTCCATCAAGAAAATATCTGGGAATAAATTTAACCTGTACTCCGAAAATTTTAAGTCATTGAACAAGATACAAATAAATGGAAGGATATACCAAGCTCAGAGGTAGGAAGAATTGACACCATTAAAATGTCCATCCTACTCAAAGCAATCTATAGAATATACAATGGGGTGAAGATAATCTACTTAATAGTGTTGGGAAAACTGGATAGATACATGCAAAAATTGAAACAAGCTCACCTTCTTAAACCATATACAAGAATAAACTCAAAATGGATTAAAAACTTACATGTAAGACCTGAAACCATGTAACTCCTATGAGAAAATATAGGCAGTAAATTCTCTAATACTGCTCTTAATAATAGTTTTTTGGATGTGTCTCCTTGGGCAAGGGGAACAAAAGAAAAATAAATAGGTCTATGTCAAACTAAAAAGTTTTTGCGAAGCAAAAGAAACCATAAACAAAATGAGAAGACAATCTACTAAGTGGGGGAAGATATTCGCCAATGATGTATCTCATGAGGGGTTAATATCCAAAATGTATAAGGAACTCATATAATTTAACCCCCCACCCCCCCAAAAAACAAGCAATCTGATTAAAAAATGGGCAGAGGACCTGAACAGACATTTCTCCAAAAGGGACACAGAGACTGCTGATGGGCATGAAAAGATGCTCGATGTACCTAACCATTAGGGAAATGCAAATTAAAACTACAATTGAGATCATCTCACACCTGGCAGAGTGGCCAACATCAATAAATCAACAAACATCAAGTGTTGGTGAGGATGTGGAAAAAAGGGAACCCTCATGCAGTATTGGTGTGATTCCAAATTGGTGCATTTGCTATAGAAAACATTATGAAGGTTCCTCAAAAAATTAAAAATAGAACTACCAGATGACCCAGTAATCTTACTTCTGGGTATTTACCTGGAGAAATGGAAAAGACTAAATTGAAAAGATATATGTATCCCTATGTTCACTGCAGGATTATTTACTATAGTCTATATATGGAAGCAATCTAGATGTCCATCAATAAATGAATAAACAAGTGGTACATGTATACGAGGAAATATTACTCAGCCATTAAATCAAGAATGAAATCCTCCCATTTGTGACAACATGGATGGACCTAGAACATTATGCTAAATAAATCAGAATGAGAAAGACATATGATTTCACTTATATATGTTATCTATTCACCTTTATGTGGAATCTAAAACACAAAACAATTGAACAAACAACAGAAACAAACTCATACAGAAATACAAATTGGCAGTTATAAAAAGTATCATGTTCACATAAAATACAGCATAGGAAATATAGTCAGTAATATTGTATGGACTATGTATGGTATCAGGTGGGTACTAGACTGGAGTGATCACTCTACATATTTTGTATACTTTAATATTGTATGTCAATTGTAATTTTAAAAATTTCTTAGAAAAGCAGAGAAAAAAGTTGATTCTAAAAAAGTTCTGAATAATCTCATTCCGGACTTGTTAGTAAAGATTTAGAGGGGAAAGAGTACAAGCCCTGTACAATTTAAAACAAGAGTTTTTATTTATTGTGGATTGAGATATGAATTCATGCTACTTAAAAATATAATTTTTCTCATTATGGATTTTCTTATTTTGTAATTTGTTCACTTGATACTTCTACCCTATTGCAATGATTATAGTGCCACTCACTTATGACCCTAAGATAGGAGAAATAAAAAATTAAAGTTATATACAAAGGTAGCCTAAAAAATCATGCTGTTAATACATGGTTAAGAAATAAACTTAGATCGATTTGTCTTGAAACAACCTTCTTGGCCAGATATATGAACAGAAGTTGTTGCCTGCCATGCTAACCTTCAATGTGGCAGATAATATTCTTTTGTGAACTCAGGCACTGGCTCTCAAAGGAGTCTTTGTTTCTGTCTCTCATTTCCACTTCTATCAGAGCCTTACCTGGGATAGTATGCTGTGTAGTTCATGAAGAGCTGAGTGCCCGCCGGGTAGTATGCTGTGGAGGGCTGCAGTGCTCGTGGATTCAAAAGCACAGAGGGCTGATAAATGGCAGCTTCAGTCGGAATAACCGCTGCAGGAGCTGGAAATGTGTAAGAAGGAGGAGACAGGCCTAAATAAGCAAAGAAAGAAAGAAACGTTGAGACGTTTGTAACAGCTAACATATATGTGCTAACACTAAAGCCATGAAATCACTGTTGCACATATATATTTTAAAGAAAGAGACCAGTTTTCTATACCATACCAAGCTACTACCTTTAGATTATACAGATAACACGTAGAAGTAATCTCAAATCTCATACTCCATTAACCTAATGAATTGACTTTAGTATGAAATTTGGAAAAACCAGTATCAAGTGGACTTTCAAAAATATTCTCAATCATTTCATGAGGTGATATTTTTTCCACTCCTGAGTATCAGTTAGGAAAAAAACATAGGACTGACATTTAGTGTAGCTTCAGACTACACTCTGGATTTCTTTGAGAACTACACTGCTATTTCATTTATCTACCCTATAATACAGCATGAAATAAAAATGGTTATGATGAAACACCTTTAACCAGTACCAAGTATTATGCCAACGCATAGACTGTGCCAGAATGAACTGACCTAAAGAGAGTAGATTAACTCTATTATTCCTGCCTTTGAAGATAATCTAAACCTTAAAAACTGTTAAAAAATAAAATCAAACCTATGAAATAGCTCTGAAGAAATTAGAAGCACTAATCTTCCTGAAGAGTCAGCTGATAAAATGCAGACTCAGATTAAACAGAAAATAGAATGAATTTTGTCTTCTGGTTATCCAACATCTTCCAGGCCTGGTAACTCATTTAAGTCAGACCAGTTGCTGGTCAGCAGCTTTAACATGTGAGATGAAAACAACTATCTAGGCCATGTGTATCCAACAGAAGAGGTAACTGAGAAGTTGCCTGAATTTGGGGTTCCTAGCTTTGATTTGCACACCTAGAACTACCTAATTTACTTTGCAAACACAGCAGAGACCCAAGAGATACTTTTTCCACATGAAATTTCCACTGTATTCTGATGAGTTTCTACATGTCTATGCAGAGGAGGAAGGCAGTCAGCCGAATATGGGTACAAGGGTAAAGGCCCACATATTGACCTTATATTCACTTTCTGGGGTCCTCTTTCATGCTCACCAAAAACTGAGCTACATTTTATTTTTATTTTTTTTTATTTTCATTTTTATTTTTTTTAGGCGAGGCAACCCTTGGTCGACCTCATAGATTGCAAAGACCTTGTCAGCTTACGATTCCATTTTTTTTTTTTTTTTTTTTTTTACACCTATGGCACTTGGTTTTCCTAGGTGGTCTCTCATCCAAGTTACTAACCAGGCTTGACTCTGCTTAGCTTCCAAGATCAGATAGGATCGGGCTTGTTCAGGGTAGCACGGCCATAGACGAAACTACATTTTAGATATCTAGCATGTAGATAAATTTTAAAATTATGATCCCTGGTCTAAAAGAGTCCTCAAAAGGGCAAAACAGTACAAATTCAGGTACCTGACTTATAGAGAAAATTATAAAGCCTGTGCTCATATCCTGCTTTCAAAACTATGAAGCAATTCATTATACGACAGTGCCTCATACCAATAAGACAAACTATATAGTAGGTATAAGTCTGTTCTGACTTAAAGAAAAATAGAAATTTTGGTAATTAAACAGGCTGCTCAGATTTGGGTATTCTTCAAATGAAAGAACAGCTATTCTCATATTCCTAAAAGAAAATATATAAATGTATACATTCATAGAGTAGAAAAATGGAGTCGACCTTGAAATGCTCAACTTTTGAAAAGTACAATTTCAATAAACAAATAAAAGTTTAAAACTTTAAAATAATGAGACTATAGCAGCATTTCTTTCCCAAATTCAACAAGAAACTCCTCAGTGGGTTATAACTAAATCACTATTTTAACTGCATTAGTCCTTGAAAGTAGAAAAACATGCAATTTCTCTAAGTTTTTTGGTTGCTGTATAAATAGGCAATCACCTGAAGTGAGCTGACAGGAAAAAAATCCAGTAGGAGAGACATAATATTTTCATGCATAAATTGGAACTTTGATTTAAAAAAAAAATCAGTAAACTCTTCCACTAAAATGGCAAATGGCCAAATTTTAGTTAAAAGTTTTAGAATTAAAAAAATATTTTTTTATGTGAAAAATGCATTAAATTTTTAAAAATTTATTTTAGGGCTTATGAAGGGAAAAGGGAAGAAATGAAAGTGTTATGAAGAAAGTCTTTAATGACCAGTTTTCCATCAGGAAGAGAGAACAGGATATCACAGGAGAAGAATTTGGGTTACACATGAAGGAGAAATTCCCTTATCTCACAATGCTTGATAGATTATCACTAGAGGAAATCATAAAACTTACTGACATTACCAGTGGTTTATGAAGACAATACACATGTTAAGATTACTTTAAGATAACCACTTAAACCCAAACATAAATTTTCAAAATTTCATATTCTTAGTGATCAACTCTTAAATATTCACCAACAGCAAGCAGCAGATAAATGGAATATCAGCATTTAGAAATTCCAAGGCAAAAAAGGATTAAGCCCCACCAAATACCAAATAGTCTATGAATAATACTTTATTAAATATATTTTTGGTATAGATCCCTCTTTACTAGAAAATGACATCCTAACATGCCCATTTTTTTTGGAACCAAGGTCATAATCCAGTTTACTGTTTGTTATATTTGAACTGTATTCCAAGTGCTACATTCTGTAAACATATCCAACGTACATCCTAACAAGGTATGCCTTATTTGAAAGTGAAAACTGCATCAAAAAGATTCAGGTTTTAACATCATATCCCCACTGTTCCTTAGTTACTCCCCAGAACTTGGTCTTCAAACTGAAGGGCTTATTCCTCTCAAACAGGATTCCAGATGGCTTGTACCCAGGTGCCAATGAGCAAGAGCATGGCTTGAAATTAAGCACTGATCCTGTGATGCACTGGAAACTTTGGCTAATTTGCGCATTTATATTTTTTTACTAACTTGCTTATTCCAGATATCCTGGAGAGCTAGAGAAATGCTCTCCAGCTTATCCCTTCCAAAAGATACCTAATGCTCAAAAACTTAAAAATGCAAAATGGGCATCAAATCAGCCTTCTTAAAAAAAAAAAAAAAAAAAAAAAGCTTAATGTGTTACAGGAAAAAAAAGAAAGGAAAAAATAATCTGGCCATACCAATTTTACCTTTAAATGCGTATTAAAATATTTACATAGCCAGGTTGCCTCCCAGAGTCAGTGCTTATCTTGAGCACACTAAGCTTCAGAAATCAAGTGCTTATCACTGGAAAAGCAAGAATGTAATTTGAAAGGAGGTGTTTGTAGCATCTGTAATTATGGGTGTCCACAACCAAGGTCTTAAATGATTACCAGTACTACCGATTTCAGATGGGAAAACCTTATGTAACAACCTTGCCTGCCTCAGAAAGAACCAGGGAAACAGAAAGTTATGAAAGCAGCTTAAGCACCTACCAGCATATAGCGTAGAATAGCGCCAAGACCCAAGAAAAACTTACATGGTAACTTACATGGCGGTGGGGATAAGCCATTTCGATTTAAAGTGCCCCCCATTAACACAAAGTTCATCTCCTCAGCTGAACACTGAAAGACTTCAACATATCTGTCCTTCATGGTTTTTTTATGACACTTCTGTGCAGCCATAAATGCTCTGTCCGCAGACTTCATCTGGATAAAGGCATCTCCTGATGGGCGGCCCTGAGCGTGTGGGGGAAGAATAAAAACAAAAGGAGACTGTCTCCTTCAACAAGGAAATGGTTGCTTTCAAAACATACAAAGTGACAATCACCCATAGTACAGACATTTTAGCCACAAAATCTGGGTGACAGTGTGATCTACTGAAATCTGCCTTGTATTTCATCACCTAATCACCAGCATGGCCCACAAAACCTTGAAGAAACAGTTTTGAGAGCTCATACATGAAAGTGATCCTTTTTGGTTTCATTTAATTAGTATCAGATTTACAAGATTTTGAAAGGGTCTCCTTGTGACTGTGGTTTCAAAGTATAGTATTGTATATTGGGTTTTGCCCTTCTGAAAAATTCGATGAACTCTTATTCGATTGAGAAAAGCTACTAACAGAACCAGTATTAGAACTTTACATATCCTCCTACAGAAAACTAAATAAACCAGTGTTCTCTTTTGGCTCTCAGTTTTGTCCATCACTGATCTGCAACATCCCTTTCTCTTCTCTCTTATCCCTGTAGCCGAGGTTGGAATGTGGCTTGGGGATAGGGAAGGGGGACAAGGAATTGGCAGTTGCAAAGCACAGTGAAGGTTGCTGAAAGATGTATAATCAGCCTCGTGTGGGAGCCCTTCTCTCACCTCCAACCTTAAACTTTGGCCAAACAGGTGTTGATAGACATTTCTTCTATTACTAAGAGCTTGCTAAAAATCCCCAATTGAAAACCCAGCTGGTAGATTTCTGATGCACAAAACAAGAAAGCCTTAGCTTCATTTAGCATGGACATTTTATAGGGGATGAAAAGACACAACCACCTTATAAGACATTTTCCTTATTAACGGATTTTTAAAAAAGTCTCTAAGGGACTATTTAGTACAAATTATTACCATGCAAGTTACCATTAAGAGTTACCATACCATGGAAATTAGGGACACCAGGGAAACCCAGTCCAAGATGGAAACCTAACTAACATCTTTGAGGCAGCTAAGAGCTTGTTCATCATTTAAGAAGCATTTCTCTCAAGTGAGATCACAATAGGTCATGTGGGTCAATGATAGATAAATCTGTCTACTGTTTGTTAATTAAAGAGTAATAATAGCCCCTTGAGCATTAGAAATGGTGACTCAAAGAGAAACCAAATAAATCCCTGGCAATGCTAAACTGTGGGTAATTTTATTCAAAAAGACTCCCACCAGTGAGCATGTTGAGAGGGTACCTAGTCAGATAAAAAGTTATATAGCTTAATATTGATATAAGTTAGAATGAGCATGTGCTGGTGTGGAAAACCAAGCAGGGACTCAGGATGTTTTCTGATTGCTTGTACCTAGTGATATGCACTTTCTGGTGAAGACAGGATTATAGTTATGAATGTGACCAAATCTCCATGTGAAAAGAGAACGTGGAATACTAGCAGTTTAGGAAAACATTGGTATTTCCAATATAAACCTATATTCAACCCATCAGTCATCAGAAATCATTTCATTTTCAAAAATTAATACAACTTTGCTCTTAATAGTTTCAAATTTTTAATTAGAACAATTTGGCTTATAGGTTTTTAGAATTCAGTCATGCTTATATACCACGAAATACTGGTAAATTCCCCAGAAAATAATGGTTAATTTTATTTAACCAAAAGTCAAAGGACACCAAGCCAGGAACTGCTTTTAATATGCTCAGAATATATACCTGCACACTATAGAATTTGGTTAGATTTTGATAGAGGTTTCTATCAAACAATTCATTAATACATTTGAGTGCTTGTTCTGATCACATACTGTTCTAGGTGGTGCAGATACAAGTCCTTATTGAGTTTGTACTCTACTGAATGTAATTTGACATATATATATATATATATGAAATAAAATAAGCCATTTCTAAATAGTCTATAGACACAAAATTCTCTTGAATACAGACAAGCTCATTGATTTATATACTGTCTAGGACTGCTTTTACACTATGACAGCAGAGTTGCCTAGTTCAGTAGTTGCAACAGTAAAATGTTGTATTAGGCTGATAATGTACTGTGATGCTATTGATAATTTCATGGATACGTGTGATGACAGAATCAGAGTGAAATGTGAGTTACCATACCAACAATAGCATCTTTTCTGGAGTTCACCTAAAGACCTCCTGCATTTATAGTTGTTAAATCTTTCTTTCAAGACTCACTATCCCACTGATGAACATTTGTACTTTTTTATTGGAAGTCTTTGTTAAGAATAAGCAAATCAGTTTTCCAGTAAGCAACTTTCTTACCTGGTGATTCAATACCATGTGAACCCCATGAGTTCGAATATCTGTGGAAAACTCCCCCAGAAAGTCCAGGATGTCCTCAATTGTGGCTGCATAGGGAAGACCTCGAAGGCGTATACAGTCTCTAACATTTGTAGGGGGCACAAATTGTTGAGGTAGCACTGGAATAATGGGAGGTGTTGGAAGTGGAATGAGAGGGGCCGAGGAGAATCGATTCAGCACCTGTACTCAAAGCAAAACAAGTGATTTAGAGCCTTGCTACTCAAATGCAGTCCACAGACTAGCACTGGCATCACCAGGGAGCCGGTTAGAAATGCATAATCTCAGCTCTACCACAGACCTAGTAATTATAAATTTGCATTTTAACAAGATCCCTAGTGATTTATAAGCATATTAAAGTTTGAGAATCACTCATGGAGAAAGGGCTTCATGCTTTTCAGCTAGAAAAGCATGATACCCACTTTTGTCAAATGCATGCTGAGATATCTACCACATACGATGATACAATGTGTTTAGATTAAGGACTTATCTACTGCACAAATAAATCACTATCTGCCTTGGGACAAACATACTTAAACTCTGCCACTTTCACAAAAATCTAGAATTGCTAATTGTGGACTACCGTAGCAATGTATTTGATTTCATTTCACTAAGTACAATGTTCCCCTTAATACTGTCTTCACATTCAACCTTCAAACTAGAGGCATATAAAGAGATAAACCAAGAATCGAACCGCAGTTAAAACAATGACTCTGGATTATATCAAAATATAATGCCATATTTATAATAATGTACAAAGCAAAGCAAATCATAGAATGGCTGAATAAAGTAAAGTTAAAAAAAATCAATTAGTGATCATAAAAATAATCGCTTGGTTTCCATGTGAACTTTAGACACTGGAAAGACAGAGGATCTTGACTATATTTTAAATACACAGAATTTAGCTATCTTGAGAATGAGTGAGATCAGGAACATTTTGGAGAAAAAACTGCTCCCAGGTAAAACTCGTATTACAAATTTCTTGCCTACTTTTGTCTTAGAATAAGTCTGGTTCAGAACATGTGTATTAGTTGATATTACTAGGAGGTCTTCATGCAAACACCATGTGTGGCATTCCCAAGTTTTCTGAACAATTTATCATTGTAGCCTTTAGCATTCCATAAACGGAAAATATAGAACAACTGATGAACTCCCCAAAATTTGCCCTAATTTCTTCATTCATATCCTGTCCAGTTGCTATCTGAGTAAGAGATGACAAAAATCAAAGAATAAACATAGCCAAAGAATTTTATGACAAATAGCAAAATTAAAAAATTATACAAACAATCCAGACACAGCATAGATATTAGGAGAAAAACAAACAGAAAATAAATGTGGTTATAAACAAACTTGAGACAGGAAATGGTCTAGCAACTACAAGACCTGCCAAACAGGAGGTGAGCAAATAGTTACTTAATGAAATGATTATTAGTAATGAAAAGAAGCTAGTGTAGAGTCTATGACTACAACACTTATTAAATATATCAGTAGGGATGGGGGGCTAGAGAGGAAGCTCACTCACACTCAAAACCACCTTATGGTACAGTCAGAGAGGGGCAGCATACTCTACACCCAAACTGATCAATATTAAGTTGCTGAGGCACTGTGGTAGGGTAGTCCATTCTATGCCATGGTTTCCATAAAACTGTTCTTCCAACTAAAAATCTAAAATAAAAAAAATCTCATTTCCCCCTAAATTTAGGAAGGACGTATCATGCTTTGAAGCCTCAAGCATGTTTAGCAAATTTTAGAGATTCAGAATTTATGATAATTTTCAACAAGGTATAGAACTATTTAAATTATAAATATGTTCATAATTTGGGGCGTAAGAACACCAGTACATCAGAACACAGAACTTAGAATTTCAGGTATAAAATTATATTCTAGGTATAAAAATCAATTTGATATCCTAGCAGGTGAAGGGTTCTATTTAACGTTAAGCAATTATTTTAAGTCACAATATACAATGAGCTTTGCAGAAGCTATACAAAATCATTTCATGAACTCACAGAAATAATAGTAGAGTCAGTGTCCTAACTGCTTGCAAAAAAAGGCCCAAAGGAATCATTAAAACGATTATGTTCTATTATGGGGCCAAAGTAGAATAAGTTGAAAGAGCCCTGTGAAGCAGTCTACATGATCTCAGTTACCAAGGAAAAATTAACTGACTCTTTGGCTAAGTCAAGAAGAGAAACCAACAGGCTTGAGAACCTACAAGTAGTTTCTCGCCTAGAGTTTAGAGTGTTTTCAGGAACTGATAATCCTATTTGTGCCTCAAAAACAACTCTGAATTCTGAAAGTAACAGGACAAAAGGGCACTTTACGCTGTCAGCAATAGTTTGGAATTTGGCAAGACAGTAAAATTAAAAACCTTAAAAGCTCACACCCTTATATTCAGTTCTAAAGAAATCAATCAGAAATTGAGTTTTATAAGCATGTTTACCTAGAAATTCCTTATAATAGAAAAAAAACCAACCCAAATATACAATAATTTCTAAATAAATTATGTACCTCCTCCATGAGACATAATATTAACTTAAAGATGAAATTTTTTGGACATAAGTAAACTTTCAGGATATGGAGTTTCGAAACAGAATACAAAAGTGTATCTATAGCAGTATTTCAGTTATATGGAAACACATGGTAGTTTTTCTATGTGTACATAAGATAACAGTGCCTATCTTTTGCTTAAGAAATAAGAATTTTTCATGCACTTACATGTCTATATTTTACAAGTTTTACTTTAACAATGAAAAATGTAGGATTGTTTTCAGAAATAAATAGAAATAATGCAAAACCATCAACATGCTCTTAAAAACCAACCTGCTGAACTTCAGCTGCTGTGCTCCTGAAGAGTTCAATGTATCTTTTACCCAACAAGTCCTTATGCTTCCTCAATGCATTCTGTGCATACTCCTCACAAGCAAAGAGAACAAAAGCATCCCCTGTTGGCCTGCCGTCTGGGTAGGTAACGAAGAGGATGCCTTCCTTCCCCCCAGTGATGGGGCAATGCTGTCCAAAGAAGGCCACCACTTCATCAGCCGTGGCCGTGAATGGGAGCCCTCGCATGCGGACAATGACTTGATTTTCCTTGGAGAGAAATTGGGCTACCTCATTGGATGTACCTAGGGAACACAAATATCAGGAAGTATGGGGAGAAATGGTTAAGACACCAACTCTACCAAATTTAAAATGGGAAAAATTCTTGGCAATGTCTTGCATTCATAATTAAGACCCGCACCCCCAAATGAATTCATAATAACATCCCAGGAATCAGAATTCTCTTCTCACAGATTTGAAACTTTTCCCCTATCATTTTCATAAAACACCTCTCAATTAGGAAGGCAGCCCAGCAAGTAAAGCATGGACCAACCGCGATGTTCTCCTCATGGAGAGGCAATTAATCATCATGGTAGTTAAGGGCACAGGTCCTGGAGCTAGAATGCCTAGGTCCAGTCTTGACTTTACCATTTACTAGAGTATGACTATAGTAAAGTTTAACCTCTGGGCCTTAGTTGCCTCATCTGTAAAATAAGGGTAAAATAACCTACCTCAAATTATGAGACTAACTTAAGATTCAAACATACTCAAGTAGAGAAAATAGTATAATGAATATACTTGGCAGTTAGTCTCAACATTTATCAACATTCTGCCTATCACAAAGTATTTTTGTACAGTACTGCCATGTAGTACTCAAAAGTACGTCATTCAAGCTCATACATTACTAATATTTCCCCTTAATCATACCACTCGTACCATGAAATCCCAAGCATTAACTTTAACATTAATTAACTTTGCCATCTGCAATTTACATTGGTATTACATAAAACCTCAGGACCAAAGCAACTTCAAATATACCTTATCCCCAATCAATATGAAACATTGCTTTGGGAACATGATTATACTTGAAGCTCTGAATTTGAAAGCTTTGATTTACCTTGAGAAGTAAATGCCAGAACAGAATTATGCCAGCAAATTGTAGAAACAAGATGCTGTTACTGCAAGTTCTACTGATGAAAAGATTTTTAACAGGGCTATATAATGCAGGGATATAAGTGCTTTCTGTATTTAAGTCAAAGTCACCCTCATGTATTTTGGCGATAGGTGTCAAAAGCCTCTTAAAATGTCCCCTCACATTCTTTGATTGAGCTATCCTACTTTTAGACATTTATCTTAATGATTGGCACATACAGAGATACAAAAATATTCACCGCAACATACTTAAGAGCGAAGAGTTGGAAATAAGCTCTAACTGCCCAACAGGGATGTTTAATACAAATCTATAGTACATATGATATTGCATAGCAATTAACATTTAGGAAAATTGAGTAAATAGGAAGATATTCAAATATACTAAAAGGAGAAAGGAAGTTATAAAGCAACATGAACAGAAATTTACAAAGTAGTCACATGTATAGAAGAAATCTGTTGGACAAACCATAGTTAACGTTTTTTTATGCAGCGGTTTTTAGGTTTTTGTTTGTTTTTTATTTATTTTTTAACATTTTATTTTATTTTATTTTTTTTCCTCTTTTTCCCCTTCCCCCTTATTTTTAGGTTCTAAAGTTATGAATCACTTAAGAATTAGATAAAAACTATCTTGTTTCTGATTCTTTCTGACCATGTTACTGCGAACGCTACTTATCTTAAAATACTAGAAGCCAGAAGCTACTGTTTCTAGTCAGGGATGAATTCAGGAAGTTTAGAGAAAAACCAGAAGCAGAGATGCAACAATTCCAGGTATTCTGATATGGATGTTTCGAAGTAGTTTTCAGAATAATTTCTTTCGAGAACTACTCTTTCGCTCTGTACACGACTTTGTATGACCCCTTCACCTTTGTATTGTAGTATTTTAAACGGCTATTTAACTACAGTTGGTTGACTCAGCATTAGGACAAGTGTTATGCATTACATTTACTGATACTATTGGACATTTCTTTCTATTAAAAAATGTCAATTCCTATGCTTCATTGGGAAATAAAAACCATTAATTACCCTATTTATTTACCCTTGGTATACAAGTAAAATTTTAGTCTTACTATAGGCACATTTTACAAAAGGCACTCACCACCAGCAATTTTAAGAAAATCTTCACCTGTTGCTTTGTAAACCTAAGAAAAGAAAGGGAAATTAAATATAGTTTCTGAGCTTTCTAATATTCACACTCAAAATTTCGAGGGTTTCAGGTGGTGAGGACGTACCTCAATGTACCGGGTTCCCATGTGATGTTTGTGCCTCTGTAGTGCTAGATCTCTGTGCTCCTCACTTACAAACCTAACCAGAGCTTCTCCATTCCTTCGACCCTGGGCATTCAGACAAAGTGCTGCACCTCCCCTTTGAAAAAGACAAAAGAGATAGCAGAAGTGAAAAAAAAATAAGTCAGGAAAAAATTATAGGAAACCCGTTATCCTTTTGAGATTGTAAAGTAAAACAGAGATTACAGAAAACCAACTTGGCAATATTGAGTCCTTTGAAGAATCTTGCAATATCTTGATCCGAAGACTGCCATGGCAAACCTCGTGCCCTGACTACCGTGTTGTCATCAATAAGTTCCATCTTGCTGCTGTGGATCAAGCAAAATTTCAGGTTACATTATTTAATGCCATTAAGTCTTGACCTATTACCCCCGGTAAAGCAATTTGCCAGTTTACACATGAGGTATTTATTTGGAGTTCAGAAAGATTTGTAACACTGCCTGATTTACTCTGTAACCTCAAAAAATATCTGGGCACAGTTCAAAGTTTTCTTTAGGTGGTTCACTGCAGAAAGACAACTGGATATGCAGATCCAACACAGCTAGCTCATCTAGCAATCTATCAGCGGAATTGCTGCTTGTTTGCCATCAACTCATAGGAAGCAGAGGTCTCTCAATACCCTGATGGCCTATAAGTTCCTAGAGCAAGAAAGGATAGGTTTAAATTCATTCTCAGAACTGGCCAGTACTGGTTTGGCCAGCGGGGTTTGACGGCAAAATTTAAGGTCTGCATAAAGCTGGCAATTAATCCACATCAAGAATAAGTGCACACGGTCACAAGTCTGCCATTAAAATATCTCCTCTATCAAACAGGGGAGCCCTCAGAGTGCTTGTGGAAATGCTTGTGGAAAAGCCCTCAAGAGTGTCCACACCTTGATGAGTCATCTGCAAATCACCTATGATCTATTTTGACACCTTTTGATGTTCTAATTTCTCCCATATTCATATTTTCAGTACTCCTAGGACATTTTCCTCATGAGTCACTTTCTCCACAACTATATAGACCTCAATTTAAATTTGTGGGCAAAGATGTCAGAAGTTTCTGTTCATGTCAAGCATCTGGCAACTTCAGGTAATTCAATATTGTGATTTACAAACTTAAAAAGGTCTACCTGTGATCACAAACAGAGATACCACCATTTCATACTTGTCTCCAGTTATTTCCTTTGCTTTAAAGTATAAGCTGATAGAACATACTTAAAATTATCTCAGTAAAGATCTTGTGAACTGTTATTAAAGCCTATGATTTTTCCTTTGGAAGTTTTCCAGTGAGAGGAGGTTAAAAGAGGTTAAAATAAGAATCATAGACACAAACATATGATTTACCTAAGGCCATAGTGACTAATAAAGATGCAAATATTTCATTAAATGTTAATCTCAACATCCAAGCATACTTTAAGATATAAACTTCTAAGTGACCTAATATTAAAAAATGGATAGCCAAAAGGTTTAGTAAAGTGACTAAAATATAAGGTAAGGTAAAACATCACAATATGAATAAAGACAAATCAAAAGGCTCGAATGGAATAGCACTCAAGTACTCACCAAGTGCCACTTTCAAATTTGTAATTTACTCTCTCTGGATCTGAAAACCTGTGATCTAAAAAATAAGAACATACAAGTCATCATTTTAGCTATTAGAGAGACAAACGTATGGAAGGAAATTCAAAAGCCTAGGTGAGGGAAAAAGGGTAGGATCAAATTCTAGGTCTGCATTGCTACAACAGTGATACTTACTATAAGGCTCTGAAATCATTGCTAAAATTATATTCCCCAGATCTTCAATTTGAGAGGCTCCGTACCGGGAGACTGAACTATTCTTCTCAAAATTTAAATCTGGGAGATTAAGTCAAGGAAACATTTTGGGGAGGTAAAATGAGGTTGCTTCTAACCCCAAATTAAACTCACACAGAGCTTTGAAGCCAAGCAAATTAAAATTAAAATGCATCTAACCTGACAATTCTTTGAAATCTCAGAATGGCTGCTTCTCATCAGTCTGGACATCACCCACACTCCCTGAAGTTTCCAACTGCTCTCAGGTAAAATGGCCACATCGATCCTGTCGTGAAGTACTAGCAGTAATATTTCTGCTTACTGAGTAGTAGCAAATGCATTAATACTGACTTGTTTATTTTCAAACCAGGAAGTAAGTATACAACGAAGTTAATAGAATCCTTCATCCTATATATCATTACAGCACACACAAGGCAAAGATCATGCCTCATAACACAGCCATCTTAAAGGGCAGTAAATGCTTGTCCTTAGAGAGTAAATTTGTAAGAAACAATTCAAGCACTCAGAGCCAACAGTGGCCACGGTAGATCTTGATCAAGTGAATACACTGTTTGGGTAAGCCAGAAAGCATGGCTTTTAAGAAATGCATGTGTGGCTCAAATTGGGTTTGAGGGTGAAACCCAGAAGATATTTCCATCAAGCTTTATAAATTTGCAATCTCTCTAAAATAAGCATGTATCTTTGTTACCTTAAGAAACTAACCCTCACTGAAGTGTTTAATTTCTTTAAGTTTCAATGCTATAGTCACACTTATTACATATAAATTTATATCAATAATGCATATAACAGATAATACTATGAGACTCTCATCTTTTCTCAAGTTTAAAGTGAAAACAGAGACCAACAGTACTTGAAAAGATGCTAAATATTGCTCATCATCAGAGAAATGGAAATTAAAACCACAATGAGATATCATCTCACATCTGTCAGAATGGCTATTATCATCAAAAAGATAACAAGTATTGGCGAGGTTGTGAAGAAAAGGGAATATAAACTGGTGAAGCCACTATGTAAAATGGTGTTGACAATTATCAAAAAAAAATTAAGAATAGAACTATCATATAACCCATTTATTCAACTTCTGGGTATCTATTTGAAGGATACAAAAACGCTAATTTGAAAAGACACATACATCCCTATGTTCATTGCAGCAATGCTATTAATAGTCAAGATATGGAAGCAACTTTGTTGTCCACTGATAGATGAATGATAAAGATGTAGTACATATATACAGTGGACTACTACCCAGCTACAGCAAAGAAGTAAATCTTGCCATTTGTGGACCTTGATGGTCCTGTGCTAAGTGAAATAAGTCAAAAACAAATACCCTATGATTTCACCCATGTGGAATCTAAAACATAAACAAACTCATACAGACAACAACAGACTGGTGGTTACCAGAGGGGGCTGGAGGAGAGTGTGAAAGGGGTAAAGAGGGTCAATTGTATGGTGATGGATGGTAACTAGACTTACAGTGTTGAACACTATGTAGGATATACAAACAATGAATTATAATATTGTAAGCTGAAACAAATAAATATAGTCTTGTATACAATTATACCACAATTTTAAAAACTAATTTAAAAAGTAAAATGAAGACAGCCATCTGGGTGGTGATTATTAGAATGTTTGTCTTATTTTATAATTTCCTGACTGATATTTTATAAGGACAAAAACCAAAAACATGTTAAGAAAAAGTCTGTAGGTACTATTTTTACCACAGATGAAAAGGATATATACAATGTTAAAACAACTCAGAGAGCTCCCTCCCACCAAGAATTACAGCCAATCATCTGAAGACTCAATTAAATGAGTAATATCCTTTTCCATTCTCAATCAAAAGCTCTTTCCTTGCATCCCCTAGCCTTCTCCTTCCTTCCTCTGGTAGAGACCTTGTATTGCTTTCCCAAAATGCTAGACCAAATCACTTGTGTTGTCCCTCACCAGTTACATGTCTCTTCAGTTAAATATACCACATGTAGAAATGCAGCCATATGGCTCTTGGTAAACTACTTAATACTTAACTCCACTGAATTTCAGCTTATCTGTAAAGCCTAAACTGTGATTATCTTTACAGTCCTTGTTTTTTTTTTTTTTTTGGCGGGGCGGTGCGGGGGGGGGGGGGGGGGTGGTGGGCGGGGAGTAAAGATTAAATGAAATAAAGCAAGTCCAGGGCACAACAGCAGGCACTTAATAAGTGATATCCTTCCCCTTCCTAGAATCTTCAGGTGACCAACTTTTATAACCTAAAATAATCACAATTTGAAGGTCACATTTATGACTAAAAAATCTGATGCCTATTTGTATACTATTAGATAATCACGCTAAAATGGTAGATGAGTTCTACCATTACACACACACACAAACACACACACACACACAGAGGCAATCCTGCCCTTCACATCATCTAGTGATGAAATAAATGTGCTGCCCACTAAGGGATTAGAAAATCAATCCTAGGAGATATTCAAGCAACAGAGCAATGACCACCTATTGGGGTCATTAAAATGGTCATCTGTGAAAGGCTGTACTATTACATATTTATTAATTCAGTGCCACTTTCAAAGAATATGATGACGAGACAGAAAATCAGAGCCGCAGGATGCCCTAAATTTTCTGGGGGTGAGGTGGGGACATTACAGAGCCCTACAGAGCTAAGAAAGATTAGCTGTGACCAGCCACAGTTTATCATGCAAACTCTTGCCATGGAATAACTGTCTATAGCTCTACAATTCTAGTAATAATTTCAGCCTTGTCAGGAGTAAAGAGAATGGAATAAACAGAAAAGTATCCAAGAAATGGAAACCAATTCCATTGCATAAGCCAGAGTTTCTCAATCTTGGCACTATTGGCATGTAAGGCAGATAATTCTTTGTTGGGAGGGGCAGTTGCCTGTGCATTATACAATTTTTAGTAGCCTGCTGGCTTCTATCCACACACAGTAATGACTAAAAATGTCTCTGGACATTGCCAAATGTCCCCCAGATGGGCAAAAACCATCCCAGGTTAAGAATCACTGGTGTAAGCTAACAGTTCCCTATAGCTCTAACTTTACCCCTTACTATCTATCACATTGTCAGAAAAAGCTCTTTCATTGAGACCATTATTGGACAAAGATTTTGAAGAAAACTGGCCAAATACTGTCTATCTCCCCCTATTTTCACAATATCTCTGCCAATAGTAAAATCAAACAGATAAAAAATCTAGAACTTAGAGAAATACAGTAACTCACCCAGTCTCCCTCCTGGTAAGTAATGTAACTGAAATTATAATACAGCTCTGATTTGACTGTGTGTACACAATTCCCTGCACCAAGAAGCTTTGCCTAATTTGTTTTGTTTTGAGCAATACTTTATGAGAAGCTTTCTAAATGGATATTTAAGATCCAAGTGAAAGAGATAGATCAAAAGTAAGAATGAACAGTATCCTGTCTGTACAGACAGAGATTTGTAGCTAAAGAATTATTTTAAATAATTCTTTTAAATTAAGAATATGTTCTAGATATTTGGCTAACTTGGTTCTGCGTAACACGCCCCAACATGTTTCTCTTCAGGTCATTACACATCAAGAGAATCAGCAGTTCTAAGCTCTTAACAACTTTTAAAAGTCACCCAACCTCCTGCACACCCAAACCACTCCCTTACAGATACACACACACACACACACACACACACACACACACACACACACACTTACACAAACCAATCTACCCTCTCCTTGGAAAGTTTGTTCGATTTATAATCCTTACCAGAATTTAACATGAATAATAAATGAAAGGGAGTGAGAAAAAAATTTCAGTACCAATTCTTTCCCTATCGATTTATAATTATATATTGAATTACCTCCTGCATGTCTGATCTTGAGGGAAGGAAAAATGAGTCCGTGCCTCCTGATTTATGGCTCGCCATATGCAACTTACTCATCCTACCCTTGAGGCAGGCACAACAGCACTAACAGGCTCAGCCAGCTTCACAAATGAGAAGTGCCATGAGGAAACACAGGGTGAAGCCAAACATGGTGGGAACAAAACTAACATTTCAGGCCACGAGTGAGCAAACTGCTGCATTTATACAGAGTTTTGAGAAGTCCAGAGATGCCTATATTTGAATAAGAGGAGTATTTTTTTTAGTGTCATCTTTAGTGAAACAGATTTCAGGATCTAACCCTCGCTTTTACTAGGTGAAGGTGGGATTCAAAGAGAAATTTCACAAAGTTCAGCAGTGGTAGCTCATCTACTCAAAAACGTTACCTTGCCCCGCTGCTGGAAAATGGACACATTTGATGTCTGAATGCTCAACTTTCACCTGTAAATAACATGTTTTTGAAAAAATTTTTCAGTTTATAACTAAAAGAATCACACATATAAGTAATAAATACACTGTGGAATGATTATGTTTAAACTATATAATTTAAATAATATATTATAATTGCATCCCAATTCAAAATCCCAACTCAAAGTCATTTTTCCCTGCCATAGACCTCTCAGAAGTTTGTTTCTTCCCCTTCTGCTATTTACTTGTATTTAGAGTATAATACCACTGCCTATATTCTCAGACATATTATAATACCTATGCTAATAAACAAAGGAATAGCAAACAAAACATGGCAAGAGAAGAGTTGAAAGTACTGTTCCAACTAAGAACTAAATTTCCTACAATTATATAAAGGAGGGAAGGGGAAAAGTGACAGCTTACCCTTAAATGAGTGGCATGATTTAAAAAATAGATTCTATAAATATAATCCGCTATATTTTAAAGTGAGCTCTGAAAGAAGCAAATCAAGAATGTTCATGTAAAATAATATATTGAGCTAAGGCAACAAAATTTTTTTCATAACAATAATAAATGCAGGGAAAATAATCTAAAACCACAGCTTTAACTCTGTTACTCAGAAGCTTTACTCTTTCCAAAAGGTATGAGATCCACTCTAACAAATATTTCTTCAGGAGATATTATTGTAATGAAGCACCACATAAAACAATGTCTAACAAAACTGTCAAGTCAATTACACCCTAGAAGAAATAAGATGGAAGTAAGGGCTAATGCAACCAAAGAAATGAAAATTTTACTTTAGAAATACACATTTATCTGGGATAAATTAGGGAAAGGAGACTCCATGACAATAAAACAAGTCTTCTAAAGCTTTCTAAAACAAGAAAGTTATCCTGGAATTCCCAACTAACTTTTTAAAAGTAAATTACTTTATCACGAAAATAAACACCATGAAATTAACACATCTCTGAGTTCTGGCCAAAAATATGTTGTATTTCTAGTCACTTAACTTATTACAGACCACAAACCAGAGCATTTGCCGATTTGGCTCACATCATGTTGATGTAATGCCAAAGATAATTCCCCTCTCCCCCTAGCTAACAAAGTCAACTGCTAACCCAGCTTAACTGTACACTTGGTAATATTTAAAATCCCTTTCATACGCAGAAAGGTACCAAGAGTATTCACCACTTCCTTCCACTTTTTAAGCAGGGCAATGAAGCTCTGCGTGATTTCAAAGGCACCATTCAAGTAATCAGAACGAGCACATAAGAGCAGAATGAACCACAGTCACACACAATATTTTACAAATGAAAAAGTGAGGTTAACCTTGAAGTTTACCTGTATCAACACGTAGCTGATGCTTTAAAATGTCTATATCCAGTATCACATACAGTTTTAAAAAGTTGTAAGTGTAAAAGTTTAAATAGTCTTAAATCAATAAGGAAGCTCTTTTCAAAGTCCTTGGCAACTGTTTTTCTTCATCTGAGACAACCAACAACCTGGTGAGATTTGAAGGATCACGGCCAACTTTGGAAAGCGTGTGGCAAGCCAGGCACTGGATAAGTGGTTGCATATACTGTGTCATTACTCCTTACAGTAGTCATGCCCATTTTAAGATGGGAAAACTGAGGTTGAGAGATACAGCCCCAATAAGTCTGATTATGGAGCTCATGCTGTTAACAACTCTGCTATATATGAATGTGTGTGTGTGTGTGTGTGTGTGTGTGTGTGTGTGTGTGTATACAGGCCAATGTCACTGTTAGTAGCACATACACACAAATACACATACACACACCTCTAACTCTTGGATGGCAGGCAAGAGTAATTTAGTGATATTTTTTTTTAATCTGATAATGGAAAGCTGCACGAGTAAAATGGCATTTGCTAACATCCAACAGCACATACAGATGCAATACCCTACGACTGGATAGAAATTTTACAAAATTGACTTCCCTTTCCTATTATAAGGAAGATAAATAATCTATTTAAATGGCCAACCCCACCCTCAAATGATCTTTATGCATTCTAGATTACCCCCTATTTAATAAGCAGGATTTTACATTGGACTCAGGATGAAATGCTGGTGCTTCTAACTAACTTAAAACAAAACCTGTAAGCCTCAGTTTCCCCAGCTATAAAAAGGAGGTGATACAGTCTCCACTGGGCTGTTGTGAGGCTATTGATGGGATATGTAGTAAGCACTCAATTGATAATTCTCTTCTTTCACATGCTCTCCTTATAATATCATACTTTATTAAAAATAAGTTCTTAGTAAAGGCTTGGCTGAGTGAACAGTAGAGGTCTTGATTAATGAGAATATATCAGCTCATGAATAACAAAGCTTACAAAAAACAGGTCAAGAAACCAGGAGGAAGTAATACCATTCAAAGTGACGGGGGTAAAATAGGGTTGCTCTTTTTAAAAAATGGGTAACTCATTTATACAAATAGTCCCATAATCAAAATATTCTTTTGGCAGGAGACAACTAGTGTTAATTTCCACAGTGGATCTAAAATAAATTCTTCCTCAAAACAAACCAAAAAATCAGAAAGGCACTAATCCCTATCATCACATTCTCACCACCTTATCTCCTGATTAAGTAAAAAGCTTACAAAATGCCATCCACAGTTCACCTGTTAAATGAGGTCGTCTCTCCAGCTGGGACTACATAATTCAAAAAGCAGGCTAACACAACTGCCACTAGAATAACTCAAAGAGGCCCAACGCTAATACCAGAAGTGGTTTTAGAACCAACACATGACAAAAGAGGGAAGTGCTAAAATAAGGACCAGAACTGCATTCAAGAAATTCTTGAAACCCTTTCTTTTATCAAAGTGGTTATACTTTTTTGTTTACGTAACACCTGATGGTTTACAAAGCTTTCATTTGAGAATACCTGAGATAAAAGTGAGGCTTAGACAAGGCAAGTGACTTTACCAGGAAAGCAAAGCTGCATATTCTCTTACTCTCTGCCTCCCCTGCTGGTTTCCTTGGTGGAACAGGTAATGCCTCAGGAGCAAATTGGCAAAACCACCGAGGATGTGTTTCCAAATTTAGTGCCAATTCCACATTAGAAAGGAAATTTTCACAGGTCTGAAAGAAAGGACTTTGTAGAAATCATTTGCAGATAAAGACAAGTTGATAGTCATATTTGGTATAATTGCTTTCGACCTGAAGAATTGGTTTAGTAGCCTAGTCAGGAAGATAATTCCCTCTGAATAAGAGTCATAAAATAATTGATTACAGTAGCAAAGTAAAACCACTGCTAGGAAAACTTAATAAAATTCTTACCTGCTATGTGTGTGGGTGTGGGGGGGGGGGGAACCATGCAAATAAAACATTAATAAAAACATTTAAGATTAAAATCCACTTTTTGGTTGGCAATAAAGCTATAAATCTAAGACTCTTCCAATATAAGCAAAAGAAACTAGGTTATAATTAAGCTATTTTTTTAGAAATGTAAAATTCCCTAGTTTTTCAAGAATGCACTACTTAATGGCCATGAGATCCTAAAATTTCAGGTGTGATGTGCCTGAAATGGAGCCCGACTTAGCTTTATTCACAATTCATCTGTCTACTACAGTCACATATTTCTGACTGTCAACTCTATGGCATTTAAAAATCACCACCAACAAAGAGTTACAGAACTAGGATTAAAAGGAATAACAGAAAAAATAATCAGCGTAGCATCTTACCCATTGACCTAATCAGATGACACACTTTTTAAGAAGTTCTACTATACACTGGTGTGTAGATACTACAGACAGCGCAGAACAAGTAAAAAGCTCAGACTATCATGCTGAAAATGTTTAATAATAACCCTAAATCTTATACATGTAAAACTCTTAGGAAGAAACCAGAGAGAAAAGAATGGATAAACTTTTAACAAGTTTTCCCTCAACTGTCAACTCATTGAGAAAACCAAAATATCTAAATATAAGAACTTCTTTATAGTTATGGAAATTTTTACTAGTATCTGACCTATCATCACCAGGGATTTTCTTTGCTAAAAGAGAAAAATGAATAGTCAGAGATAAACAATTGTTAATACACTGCCTTTCCTGTTCAAATTGTCTTTTTCTAAATTAAGATAACTTATTGGAGTTTCCCTCCACTATCTACCAATTTTTTAGAATTTTTGGTTCTCCATGTTGGACCAGTGAATAAAATGGTTTAGCATTTGCTATGGACTGAATTGTGTCCCTCCCAAAAATTCTATGTTGAAGCTCAAACCCCCAATGTGACTATACCTGGAATATAGTATTTAGGAGGCAGTTAAGATTAACTGAGGTCATAAGGAAGGGGCCTTAATCTGTTAGGCCAATGGCCTTATAGAGGAAGACATTTCCCACACCTGTCTCACACCTCTACCCCTCCATGTGAGACACAGCAAGGAGGTAGCTATCTGAAAGCCAAGAATAGGCCTCACCAGAAACTAACTGTGCTGGCATCCTGATCTTGAACTTCCCAGGTTGCTGAACTATGAGAAAATAGATTCCTGTTGTTTGTCATCCAGTCTATAGTATTTGTTATGGCAGCCTGAACTAACTAATACAGCATTCAAACCAATAAAGCAAAGAGTAAGAATTTGTCTGCTGTCCCACCCTTCTAATGAAATTCTTATAAGAATTCCCTCAAAATGTGCTTATTCCACCCTGGAGCTAAACCAGTAACTAACCAATAGCTAAAGCAGCTAAAACAAATTCCAGCAAACTGCTTCAAGTAAGAACATAAGTAAAATGGGTTTGAACTGCTTACAAGTGTTTAGGAAAAAATGTGCAAAACAGCCTTTTTCAATCAAGACAAGAAATTGTGAAATACAACAAAAACTAGGCTTTTACTCCAGACAAAGAATGAGAAAGTTTAAGAATAAACATCTATAACCCACAAGTTCCTGAAAGCAACTTAACTCTGACTTTATGACAACTCTCACAGTGACTTTGGGTGTATCATCTCCTTTATATTACTCAGTATTCCATCTGATATGTTAGTACATGACTGCTTACTAATTAGTACTTTAAAGACTTACTGGATGAATGATAGGTCATTCAAGACTACAAGACTTGTAATTATTAAATTCATTTTTATATATATAATACATTAGATATACTATCTTGATAATGAAAGAATTGTGGGTAAAATCCCAACCTAATTTTATCATTTCAAAAGATGGATTATCATCACCACAATCTTATATTTGACAATTCCAGGGAAAGTTAAAAGGAGTGCCAAAGAGTAGCTGTTTGTACAGACATATATCCACTACTTTAAAAAATTCTTATCCATTCAAAAAAAGCCAAAATAAACCCAAAAGCAAGATAATCAAGAACAAGTGGCCTTGGAATCTGCATCAAAGAAAGTAGTCTTCACATTCTTCAATACAACCTCCAAAAAACCCAAACCACTCCTGTAATCTGATATTGAATGCTATTCTAGATGTGTTCAACTCACATAGATCCATCTAACTAAATCAGTATTCAAACTCAGCACATTTTAACTACTTTGAAAGATGCCTATAATTGTGCTATTAGTTCTTCATAGCACAGTAGACAAATTTTGCACAGGCCAATTTCATCCATATACTGACAAAGTTAAAAATGTTTTAATGTTTCGTGAACTGGCATTTTTTTGTGGAGCTTCCTTTTGAAATGATTCTTGGGTAATCACTTAAAGGATACACTCCGTCATTGCTGCAACATTCAGTTTATCAATATCAGGTGAGCCAGGACAACACTTCTTGAATTCTTTTCGAAGATCAAAAAAGGAATAGAAGCATTCAGGCAATAATACATTCTGAGGAAGGACAAGGTAAACACTGTTAACTAGATGAATTTAGTTCAATGTTTTCCTAATAATTAGGAACCTAAGAATTAAATGTCCGTATATTTTACCACAATTAAAAAATGTTTTTAAAAAATAGAATGTATGAGTGATTGTTATAATATTACATCCTATATATATGGCTCATGGGAAAAAAAATCATCTTATTTTAAGGCAACGAATTATGTTTGTGCTCCCTTATGTATTATAGTCAAAACACTTCTGAAGCTATGATACATCTGGGCTGTTGTAGTTTATATTTTCTGTTTGATAAAACTACACTTTTTCTAGCCATAATCATTTTAGACCATCTGCATTTTCAGGCAGCAATATTAGCCCTCTCAATTCTTACACAGAGGCATATGTTTACAATGTATACCTAGACATACAATTCAGTTATAGAATGTAGTAGTTTTAAATACTGGGTTCTAATAATGCATACTGATTAAGATAGTGAATTCCTGATTATCTGAAAAGGATTAGTTTTGTGACAAATTATAGTCCTGACCAACATTAGTTTTCCTGACCATTATTCTGGCTATACTTCAGAACTCAAATTAGACTTAAAAAAAAAAGATAACACAAATCTCAAAGGCCAAGGAGAAATGATTATCTGCTATTCTTAGCTACTAGCACCACTCTTAGGATTATTAAACAGAGCTCAACTGCTTGGGCAAATATTACACTATTGTTTCATTTTTTTCCCCTGGGGGCGGGGAATCCTTATTGAACAACTTTCAAATCTTTTTGTAAACTGAATTTAGATTTTTCTTAAAACTTCAAAATAGTTTGTGTTCACTTACTGGAAAATTCTACCCATTTCTACATTAGAAAGTCAAGGAAATAATTTAATACTTATAATCCCTAACATCTATGCAATAATGTATCTAAATTTTCTCTATCGGATTATTAGATGTGACTTGCTCCTGCTATATTTGAAATAGGTATCACTGTATCATGGCCAAGGTTTTCAAAATAGTTACCAAGACAATCATGAATCCTCATGATTATCTACAAAAATGCTGATTTAAAAGCTATTTCTAATGACAATAACCCATATATTCAACAATAAGATCGGCTTATTTATATCCATTAAAAATACCAAGTATTTTATTTAGTGTTTACAGAAGATGTTGATGTTATATTAAATTATAAAGTAGGCTAAAAAGATTTTTTTCTACAAAAATCGAAAAGACTATATCCAGGTATGTTCATATTAGAGAAAAACACTTTAATATGTTGTTTTCTGAGTGGCAGGATTATTTTCTTCCATGTTTTATCATTTTCTCTAATTTGCCTTAATGAACAGAATGACTTTCATTATGTTACTAAATTGTTTTAGTTTTCTTTATCAAAATTTGAATAGAAGTGACTCAGTCTCAATTTTTCTCTGGAGGTTTTCCCATTTCCAAAGCAGCCCATCTAAAATAACAAAAGCATCTGTTTTCCTCCAGCCCACCAGGGAAAAGATTAAGTTTTATCCCTCCTCATATGAGGGGAAAAAAATCCTCACTTATTTCTATTTCTGGATCAAGGATATACCAGTTGGTCTAGCATTTAATTAATGAAAAATACTCCCCCTTTTAATCAAATAATTACTAAGTTTGCTATAAAGAGAGTGATTTTCTCAGCCCTCAAGATATAGAAACTTGAGTTTCTTCTTCAAACTTTTAAAATTACAATTATACATTTAACTTCTTCATTTTCCCTACTGAAGTAAAAAAAGAAGATGATCTGCACTGACTACTCACTTGTGATTATCAATTGCCAGTCTAAAACTTTCATTGCAAGGCTTGCCTCATATAGTTTCCCTAAATACATTTTACTTCCATCTTTCAAGTTCAGTACCTGCCTATCACAATAAAAACTTAGAGCTCAAACTAATTAAGTTGATCAGATGAACTATATTAGCAATGATTGGCTGGCTATACTGGGTCAGCTGTCAATGCTCTCCATTTTCCCAAAACCCCTCATTCTTCCCAGGGAGAGAAATCACATTTCTCCAGGGAGAGAAATCACTTTTTTTCCTCCATACTCTTTTCCATATCAGAAAGATAAGCAAAAGTAAAAGATGGGGCCAATTCCATTGTTTTGATTCAAAATTCAATCAGTTTTGAATATTTACTTTAAGTCAAAGTGCAGTATACTGTAACGTTTCACTAGTTACATGGTTGTCTTTAGTACAAAGCTTTTAAATGAAGTTATTACAATTTAAAAGATTTAACTGAATTTTTTTTTGCTCTTTCCTTTTTCAGATAAAGCATTTTCCACAAAGATGGGAATATTAGTGTATTAAAATAAAATACAGTTCTCTCCTACTTGTCATATACTTTGAAAAAGGGAGAAAATCGAGCATTTTAAAGATCTGACAGATGCGAAAACCTTTAAATCACCAAAGGGTATATATAAAATTACTGCAATCTCAAACATCTCTATGAAAGTGTCATGAATTTGTATTGTGGTAAAATATACATAACACAATATTTAACAATTTAAGTGTACAGTTCAGTGGCATTAAGTACATTCACATTGTTATGCAACCATCTCCACCATCCCTTTGTCATCTTCTCAAACTGAAATTCTTTACCCATGAAATAATAATTCCCCACACACATTTATTTAAAATAAACAAACTTGGATAAATCTTTTTTTAAAAAAAAAAAACCTCCAGTCACCCCAAATTCCAATCGTTTTTTGAGAAGCCAGCACTCTTACCTTCTTGGAAGCTTCAGGATGCAGGATTTGCCTGACATGAAGCTGCCCATCAGTACAGAGACAGAAAGAGGTTCCTACCCCAATATTTAGTTCATTGCTCACTGACTGGTTAAACTGAAAAGAACAAGACACAAGGACGCAATTGAAAGAAGATTTACAAACTCTGCAAACTGGCCCCAGTTGGTAGTAACCAGAGAAAACTGCGCTAACTGCTGTAAAAGGGGGACATCCGCGATGGGGGCAACATAATTAAGACTCGGTTTCCACAAACTGTCTAGCTTCCTTTAGATAAACTTTCCAATAAACCTGCAGTTATGCAGGGGAGAATTTAGTAAACATTTTTTCTTCCTTCCGTCTGACTGTACTCTCTTCTTCTTTGCGAAATATCCGCTTAAGACTTTTAAATCAGAGGTCTCGTTTCATCAGCATATTACCTTCAGATTACATCATTCCTTAGTGTTACTTTTTTTTTATAGTTGTATGTACTAGGCTTAAGAAAGATGCCAGTTGAGCGTGGGTAATGGGTATGGAAAGTCTGGAAACGTGTTTCCTGAAACACACCTCAGAAATGATCATTTTCCCCTCTAATTCGTAACTCGTGTGCTAGGGCAAGGGCAGCTGAGAGCGCCCCACACTCATCCATGCACAGATGTTTAGCGCCCGGCCCTAGAGTCGGATTCAGTACCCGTCAGCAGCCCCGAGGAGCCGGGTTTTAGGTCACTTCAATTCCAACAAGGGGATTCCACCGCTTTCACGATGACCCAACGAGTAGCCCTCCACGTCCGGGCCTGCAAACCCACCCCGGCGCTAGGATTAAGGACACCAAAAAAGTAATAATGGAACCGGAACTGAGCCTTTGGAGTTCAGAATCCTGAAACCAAACAAGGGCCACCTCTAGCATCAGCGCAAGGCCCGCGCGTCTACACCACAGCGCCCTCTGCCCCAGGACTGAGCAGCAGACCCAAACCCCGGCAGAGGACAGTCGCGTCTGGGGCCTGGGCCAGGGGATAGGAGAGCTAGGACTCAAACTCCGCTCATCACACGATTAGTAAAACTCGGCTGATTCTCTGGCCTAGGACGTGACTCAGGAAGCAACTCGAAAACTGGAGAGTTTTGCTCCAAGACTCTGGGGTTTGGGAGACTAAGAGGATCAGCGACCTGCTCCCAAAAGGCACTACCCAAGCCTCCAGGCTGAGTTTCCACCCACGCGCCCCAGCGTCTTGCCACCCCACCCGGTGGACGCGCAGGGACCGCCGGACGAGGGCGTGAGCCTAGTAGGGCTGGGCCCTCTGCGAAGGACGCCTGGGCGGCTCGGCTGGGGTGGGCAGCAAGGCCCAGGGCTGTCACCTGTCGCAGGGCTTGGTCTAGCTGCGGCGCGGAGGACAGGCTTTCGGCGTCGATCTTAGTTTCTTCTTTACAATCTTCTGTCAGCTCCAACTGATCCGGCCTAACTAGTACTTCGTGCAATTGTCCCACCTCCGGGGGAAAGAAGCAGGAGTCAGTTCCCCCCTTCTTAAACTTGGGAGCTTTTTTTTTTCACCCTCTTCCTTCGCTCCCCTGCTAGCGCGGCCCGCGCCTCGGGAGGGGTCTGGCCGCAGAATCAAAGCTCACTGGTCGCCAGCGGCTCCGGAAGCGGAGAGGTCGGCGCAGACCTGCCCCCGACCCCACCCCCACCAGAATCAGGTCGGAAAGGCCCTGAAAGCGGGCACTAGGGGCCCCAGGGATTACGCCCCGGCTCCGCCGGGCGTTCCCGACCGGCAGAGAACCCGGCTTTGCGGCTCCCGGCCTCCCCACCTGAGCCGGATTTTGGGGGGCTGAAATGGCTCCAAGGCGGATGGCCAACAAGTTTGGTTTTACTTTGGATTCTCTAGGCCCCGGGTCCCGCCTCACAAGTGGACAAACAAGAGCACTTGTTTACCGACACCCCCCCCCCAAAACTTCAACAAACTTCTTGCCCTACCCCTATCATTTGGACAGAAACATGGAGAAATACCTTCTTGTTGGCCAGATCCACGACTTTCCATAACAGCAGGATCAGCTCCTTCTCATCTGAGCCCAACTTGGCCCCAGTGGCCCCAGCAGTGATTCCAAAAAGCACGACCAAGTAATCCGGAGACGCCGTCATGACGATAGGTGGGGAGGGGGAGAAGGGGGGTCGGGAGGCGGTGAGTTGGGGTGGAAATGAGAACGAGAAAACCTGTGCTAAAACCTCTCCAAGAGAAAAAGAAAGAGCGCCCACCCCACCCCCCCTCCTGCTCCTCCTCCACTTCGCTGCCGGTGCAAAAGGCGGTTACCAGCCACCCAAGCTCACACCTGGTCGATGCTCCACACCCAGGACAGGAAGGGGGGTGGGAAGGAGGGAGCAGGAGACCAGCCCTTTTTGTATCCAATTGCCGGTGCGTCTATGCAAAAAGCCTGGAGCAGGGCTGCACCCCCAGGAGGCGCGCGCAATGGCTGAAAGCTTTTCTGTTTTGGGATGTGGCTCTACCTGCCCGCCCCTTCCCCCTCCCCCACGTGGTGCAGGTAAGAGACACCTGGCAGCGCTGGCCTATTGGCTCCTTCAAACCAAGACGTGGCAGCGGTGGGGGAGGAGGCCGCAGGGGAAAGGGGAGGTGGGGGTGTGAGACAATGGCTGGATGAATGGAGAGGGGCGGGAGAGAAGGGGGGGGAAGCACAGAGCAGGGAGGAGGCGGTTGCCACCCAGAGGGTAGCCTAGGCCAGACGGGAAAAGGATGAGGGTTAAGGGGAGCGGAGGAGGGGTCACGCCCACGCTCTTGGAGATAACTGAGAAGTGTGGGGGGCTTAGAGAAATGCTGTCTGTGGGGGACGAAGCCGGAGGTTCTAAAGGGTCAAGCGAAAAGGCTGGCGCGGGGATGCGAAAGGAGGCCAGAGGTGAGGCCCGGGGTGCGGAGCTGCCCAGGGCGCGGCGCCCAGAGAGGGCGAACGCGGAGGGAGGGGCCGCCAACAGCAGCTGGGAGGTGGCGAGGGCAATTGCCAAGCACCGGAAAAGCCGCTCCCGAGCCCAACACACCTTTAAGGTGCAAACAGCAGGCCCTGCGTCCCACTCGGACTGGATCCGGGGCGCAAGGTCCTCCGAACCCGGAGGCGTCTGCCAACCTTAGGGAGTGAAACTACCACGCGCGGCATAGCCAGGCTCTTGGAGCTGGACTCATGGCCACCAAGTTACGCTCAAAGAAGCAGTCGCCGAGCGCTAGGCAAGAGGAGGTTCCCCCGGAGGAAATTCAGGCGCAACGGACCCCACTCCCTTTTCTCTTAAACTACTCCCTTAATTGCCACGTCTTGTTTGGTCCTGGCTGCTAGTTCGAGGCTGGAAACTCCTCCAGAGCAGGGGCCCACTTTCTTTGACTTGCCCTGAGCCCTAAATGAGATGCAGCTACTCCGCGTACCGAATGTTTTAGTAAATCAAGCCAGAGCAGGCACTTCCTGAATTCCCCGCTGTGACCCCATGCCCTCTACTCATACCTTTGCCTCCTGTACTTGCGTCGATTTGGCCAACTTCCTAATCTCCCTACTCTAGCTAGAGGCTGTCTGCGCAGAGGCTGTGTGTCCCTCCTTCCCCCAGCCAAGTCGGATTCAATGTGGTGGGTCCTGTTGACATTTTACAGAGAAAAGCGCTGGAGGTGAAGTTTCCGCTAGTTTTATATCTCAAATTCACCTATTCTTGGGAACAGTTTCGTCTCAAGTATTATCGGCTCCAGGTCTCCGGCCCTTTATATTCATGATGTGAAATCAGGCAACTGTACACCTAGCGTTACAGTAACCCTCTCCGGTTATAAACCAGAGAGAGAACCTTTCAGGACGCATGTCAGAGGCAGCTGGCGATCGAGCTTCCTCGACGGAGAAAAAGCATCGCCGAAGTGGATAGAGAGGCTCCGGGCCAGGGCAGTGTTTTGGGAGCCTGAGGCCCGCGCCACCACGTTTCCTAGCAGCAGGGGCTGCCGGTGGCGAAGCTGCCTCCCGCGGCGCAGGTAGCTTAGCGTCTTGGGAGAGCGCGAATGGAGGCCGGTCTCTGCCCGGAACAGGCAGCGCTATAAAGGCCGGCGTGAGTGCTCCATACCACCTTCCTCTGCAGTTCGGGTTCCATCGCAACATGCTTCCCGCTCCTGGACTGCAGGGTGCGGGGTTGGCAAGGGCCCCAGAGTTCGCATCGACGGCCTCGCCCCTCCTGGTCCTGGTATCTCCAAGCCCCCTCTGGGGCCCGGCACTGGAGGCAAAACGAGGTAGGGAGGGACCTGGAAAAACCACCCAGATTGCATTGCAGTGGGCGAGGCCGCCTGGAGGAGCCGGTTCCCCTGAGCCATCTCCCTGCAGGGCTTTCTCGTCGTGCGGTTCCCAGGTGCTCTGCCCTGCCTCGGCCGAGAGGTGCAGTCTCGCTGGGGCTCGGGAGCCGGTACGAGGCCCTGGCGGGGCGCACCCAACCGCGTGCAGCGCAGCCGGGAGGTCGGACGCGGGGCGGCGACTGTGACTGAGAAAGTGGTTAGAGAGCTCAGGAAGTCCTGCCCCGCTCCTCCTTTCAGGCTTTTGGCGTTCGTTCGGATTAATCATTTGTATAGCACATTTGGAGGAACTGAGAACTTTAACAGCGCGCTTGCCAGGGATTCCGTAGCATTATCCATATTAGAATTAAGTCTCAGAGCTGCCCTTTTCACAGAGACTTGGCTTTCTTCCTGCTTAAGAAAGTCAGATCCTTGGTTTCTGATTTTTTTTTTCATTTAAATTTTAATTTGCCCAACTAAGTTACAAGGACAAGGATTTTATTTTGTTCTGTTCTCATAAGTATTCCCAGGGCTTGGAACAGAGCCGGACTTATACTAGGCACTCAACAAATATTTGTTGAATGATTTTAATGACTAACACCCACCCATTTTTGCAGCTCTTTGTCTCCTGAGCTAGGGCAGAGTTCATTACTGCGAAGGTGAGAATCTGAAAATGGGAGTCTACAGGTAATTTAAGTCTCAAATGTTTAAAAAGAGTAGGTACTAATTCTTTGACAAACCTACTTTTATTAAGGAAATTCAACTCTTGTAAAATGCAGGAATGCCGAGAAAAAAAATTATGTGATACAATCAGGTTAGCTCTGAATCCAAAAATGTTTTATCGTCCATTCCACCATATCTATAATTCTAATATTGTAGGAATAATTAGTATGAAGTGGCTGGGAGAAACCTTGAAAAGAAAGGCTCATTCTATCTATGGTCTTCACTGGAGACTACCCCTAAAACTCCCAAAACAAATGCGGATCTTTTCTTTTTAAGCAACAGAGACTCATATTGAGGGACAGGCTGCAAAAAAAGTGACCTGTATTCTTGAGACTATATGAAAATCATAAAAGACAAAGACTGAAGAACCATTCCAATTAAAGGAATTTATGGAACATGAAACTAAACATGGCAACATGAACATGGATCCTGGAACAGAATTTTTTTTTTTCTTTAAGGGACATTATTGAGATAGTAGGGAAAATTTGAATAAGGTCTGAAGGTCTGTAGATTTAATAATAATATTGTGTGAGTGTTAATTTAGTGATTTTTGTAATATTACTGTTGTTCTGCAGTGATTTTTGTAATATTACTGTTGTAATATTACTTTGTTTGAGGAAGTACTCAGTATTTAGGGATAAGGGGGAATCATGTCTATGACACTCAAATGATTCTGACAAGATATACATATTTATATACATAGAAGATAAAGCAAATGTGGTAAAGTGTTAATAATGGGGACTTTTGAGTGAAGGAATTCTTTATACTATTCTTTGCAATGTTTAAGATTTGAAAAAGTATCAGATGACTTTTTGCTGCCACCACCATTCTGTTGTTTAACAAGTCTCTATCTCATAGCTTTTTATTCTAACCTAATCTTTCATACTGAAGAATGAATCTGTTTTCTTTATCTTTTCCTTAGTGAAAGGAAAAAGAAGAGGTCACCATTTTCTGTATAACAATCCTTTCAGATACTTTAAGGTTGTCCTTAAATAACCGTCCTAGGCTACATTACTGCAAGCTCTTTAAAGCTTCATTGTGAGTATTTTCTGCACTTTAATTCTCTTACTCTCCTCGGACTCTTTTCTTCTTATAACTTTTAGAGAGCAGCTCTTAAACAGGACAGAATTCAAATGTGTCTGCTGTAGCCTGAGCCATAGTGGTAACTATGTCATATTCTTACTACTTGCAATGCAGTTCTCTTTTTATGACTACGGTAACACCACTACACTTGCTGACTCCAGTTTTGTTCTAGATCTTCGGATCTTTCTTGGAGTTCTCAGTTGCATGTATCTCATTGTTCTCTTGTACCTGTAAGAAAAGAGACTTCGGAAATGGATTAAAGTATGAAAATATTCTCAAATTAGTGATGATGGTTGCACAAACATGTGAAATACTAAAAACCACTGAATTGTATACTTTAAAGGGGTGGACATTATGGTATGTAAATTATATCCGTTTGTAAAAAAGCAAATCAAAGTAAAGCCTGTGTTGGGGCTACCACAGGCTATTGATATTTCTTAGTTATTTGTATTAGGTGCAGTTATAAAAGGTCACATTTCATACTCCCTGGACAAGTCCAAATTCTTGAAGTGGAAAGGTAGGGAAAAGTAATCCAAAGACAAGCAAATCATTGTCACCTGCTTTATGTCTGAAGTAATTAGTGTAAAGTATTAAGTATACTTGGCAGAAACTACCATTTGGAGACATTGAAGATAATTTTTACAATGGGCCTATATCTCCTTCGTTTGCATGTCAGTGAATTCTTACCTATAGATTTCTAAATGACTACAAAAATCTAAAAGTGTCAGATCTGATATATACATTCAGTCATTTATTTAACAAATGTTTATTTGCACCCTAGTATACATCAGGCAAGAAAAGTATTAGGCACTGGAAGTACAATAGTGAATAAACACAAACACAGTCATAGCCCTTATTGAGTGGCGGACACAAATAATCACAAAAACAAATGGATCGCTACAAACTGGTGTAAGTGTTCTAAAGGTACACAGTGCTGTGAGATTGCACAAACGAACAAGCAACCAGGGAGACAGAGTTCAATAAGCAGTAGTATCTGAATTAAAATCCGCAGTAGAGATGAAATAAGCAAAGAGGTATGAGCAAGTAAGGAAAAGGGAAAGAGCCTCGCTGCAGTGGATTGTGTACAGGCCTATGGTGGATGGCTGTGGCAATGGAAGTAACGGGAAAGAGCCCAAAGATGAAGATACTTGAGAAGGTGAGACCTCCAGAATCTCCCTAGACTTCCCTTGTGTCCAGTTATTCACCGGGTCCCTTGGAATATTCCCCAGTGATGCCATTCTTGGATCACTCCCGACCATGCCTCATGTGACCCGTCTGGCCCAGAACTACAGAATCTTGCCAATGGCTGCAACAGGCCTCCACTGTATACACTAACCTTTCCCACAGATCCAGTGGTTTCTGGGAATACTGGATTTCACAGATCTTTAAACCAAAAAGGAGGGAAGGGCAACTGCCATAGAAAGGATTTCAATTTTTAATTTTGCTAAGGAGCATATTTCAAAACAAAACCAATTACCCATCATTTCATAAGAGAAAGGTTATTTTAACATTGAAAAGATAGACTCTGAATAAAGAACCATTGTTATATTACATGAATCAGCTTTATGAAAAATTTGCCATTTGTTATTTTTTTTCTCATTCAACTTCACACTGGAAAAAAATCATACCAGTGTTTTGGAGCCATGGTCTTGATCCTAAGATACTACAGATTATCAACAAATTTGATTTTCCTAAAACTCACTTATGTTTCTAAATTAATATATATTTATTTAAATCAAAGTAATACATGTATATCATTTTATAAGTCTAATAGTTATAATAAAAAATTGTAGTCACCTGTCTCTCCTCTCCCTGAACTCTGATTCTTGCTTCCCAGAGGCAGCTACTATCCATTTTCAGCTGTTTTTCTATTTTTGTAGTTACCTCCTCATTTGTAAATAAAACGTACTTACTAATATTAAACACCTTTTTTTTTTTTTTTTTAAAAAAAGCCTACTTTAATTTTGTTGCTCCCTTCTCAAATTGAATTGGAGCTATGGAATGAAATATATACTCTATCTCATATGTCAAATCCATCTGTGTTGCTTCCCAGAGAGTCAAGCCGTCAGTGATTACTGCTGTAGACTATATACTTAAGATGCTGCCTCATATTATGTATTTCAAGTAGCAATAACCTTAAATTTCTAGAGTCTCTCAGTGGTCACTTTGCTTATGCCTGCTTTCATTACCATTGATAAATTCTTCTCTTTCTGGGCACTTGAACACTCAGGAGAACTTGCTCATGCTTCGGATTTGGGAAAGGGGTTTGGCAAGAGTGTTCATCAATTATGCTGGCCTTCAAGGGAAGAATCAACACTTATGAAATAAAAGAACTGCTTCCAGTAATAGGACATCCCTTTCTCTGTGTCCCTGCTTTAGCTAGTGGAGGAAATATCTGAACCCATTCTTTTAATCAATCCATTTCTGCAAACAATATTTTGAATCAGAACATTCTGGAAGGCAGCACAAAAAACCATTAGCACTTAGACTCCCTCTGAGAAGTGGGTTGTGGGGTCGATTAGAGAGTGGAGAAAGGTCTTTCTCTTTACATACGTAAATAACAACAATAAAATAGCTTTTATTTATTGAATCGACACTAATACCAGGTATCAATCAAAGCCCTCAAAAGCATTGTCTCAGTTAATTCTCACAACAACCAAATGAGGTAAAAGTAGTGTTTGACCCCCACCCCAACCCCTGCTTTATAACTGGAAACCTCAGGTAAAGAATAACTTGGTGAAAATTACCTGGGTGGCACTGACAAAGCTGGGATTTATACCTAGGGAGTCACACTCCAGAGACTGTGTGTTTAGCCACTATTATATGTATACCGAACAAAAACCACTGTTATACTTTAGAAATCTTAATAAGTGAAATAAGGCAGACTATCACAAAGTAAAACCTATCTCCCTGTGAGAGCTTGGCTGCAACACATTCACATAACCACCAATAAACCACAAAAGTAAAGTTACAGTTAGCTGATTTAATAATAATGTCACACCTTAAATTTTATGAAATAACCTGCATTTTATACCTCAGCTTATTTACAAGGTAACCATGAATTATGAAGTATCCTTGAGACCCATTAAAGAAGTAACATTCTGTAATAGTTATAATTAGCATGGTAGTTCAAGTAAGCATTAAATATGTCATCAAAGTTTATTATTTTCAAATTTGGAAGAGACTTTAATAAATTTTGTTCCATCTCCCTCTTTTCCACAAGAAGCCAAAGAAGTTAAGTGACTTCCCTAACCAAGGTGACATAGCTAATTAGCAGCAGGTCTGTACTCAAAAGCTCAAGTCTCCCGGCTCCTAACCCAATGCTCTTTCTTTGTTGTGTCCATGACTACCCAGACGGTGTGCTCCCTCCGAGAATAGAATAGACTTTCTAGATAGGACTTGAATGTATCTGTGAAGGTGATTCTAGGTAAAATTTCTTAAGGTTTTTGCAGGGAAAAGATATCTTGGTTGAGAGGTCTTGTTCATTGCAGTTTAATGGATGGAAAGTGGACTTGGATGTCCCCCTCTGATGCTGTTACACCTTGCTGTTCTGGAGTCTGATTCTGGAGCTACTGCATGACACACTGAGAATTTAGAAGAGTTTTGGTGGAAGGGCAGGAGGTAGGGGGCTGAAATTTGGACGAGCTATTTTTAAAAAAAAACTCTCTAAAGAAATTTTAATGGATGCATTCTTTTGATTTTGGTATTCTTTAGAAGATACAGATACACAGGACATGGTCTCTGCTGTTGAGGACCTTGAAATCCAATGAGAGGCAAAACTCAAAGAGCTTGGCTGATGAGTGTGGTGTGGAACCCTTAAGAACATGATATTAGCCCAGAGCACTCATAAAAACGATGCTATAGTAGGTGGTCTGTACAGCAATGTTTTTCTGAATCCGAGTTGCCAATCTGCCTAAACCATTTTCTATCCTCACTTGGTTACCTCCTCCAACTTGTATCTACTCAATCAGCTTTCAATCTGCCTTATTGGACACTCAGACTTCAACTGCGTTCTTCTCTCTGACTGACGTCAGCTAGCAAAATTCCTCCTGTGGTTTGGTCAATGGCACTATTCTTTGGTATGATGCCCTCAACAAACCTTCCTACTTCCCCTACCTGCCCTCACAACAATGGCAACAACTACATAGGAGGGGTAATAGATTATATCTGGTGAGGGCATTCAATGTCCTGCCTTATCTATCTCCAGCCTGCCTTTCTAGCCCCTTTTCTCTCATTCTCTATGCTCCCAACACATCAGCCATATAAATGAAACTCTTGCTGTTTTTTTCTTTTTACTTGCTCTTCTAGCCTCCCACAACTGTCTATACTGCCCATCATATAGTATTTAAAGACTCTGTCAGCCCAGATGGCTACACTGGTGATTCTACCAAATATTTAAAGGAGACTCAACACTAATCCTTCATGAACTCTTCCAAAAAATATAGGAGGAAGGAACACTTTCTCAACTCATTCTATAAGGCTAATATTACCTTGATACCAAAACCAGACGAAGACATCACAAGAAAACTACAGACCAACATTCCTAAGCAATCTTAATCCAGCAGCATATTAAATAGATTATATACTTTGATTAAGTGGAATTTATCCCAGGAATGCATGGTTGGCCCAACATCCATATATCATTGTAATATACTGTATTAATAGCATAAAGAACAAGAACCACATGATCATCTCAATTAATATGGAAAAAGCATTTTGGCAGAATTCAACATCCTTTTATAATAACAACAACAAACCAGAAATAGAAGGGATCTTTCTCAACATGATAAAATATCCATGAAAAACCCACAGTTAATCTCATAATTATGAAAAATTGGATGCGTTCTCCTTGAGATTAGGAACAAGACAGGGATGTCTGCTTTTGCCATTTCTATTCAACAATATATTAGAAGTCTTAGCCAAAGAAATTAAGTAAGAAAATAAAAGGCATCCAGATGGGAAAGAAAGAAATAAGACCATTCATGGATGACATGATATTATATATAGAAAATCCTAAGGAATCCATTAAAAAAATTAGAACTAAAAAAATGATCAACAAGGTTGCAGAATACATTGTATTTCTATGCACTATGAATGAACAATCCAAAAAAAAAAAAAAATCCGTTTACAATCACACCACAAAGAATAAAATAATAATTTAACAAAAGAAGTATAAGATTAGTACATGGGAGGTGACAAAACAATGTTGAAAGAAATTAAAGACCTATGTAAATGGAAAGACATCCCATGTCCATGCATTGGAAGACTTAATATTGTTAAGATTGCAGTACTCCTCAAATTGACCTATGGATGCAATCCCTATCAAAATCCCAGTGACCTTTTTTGCAGAAACTAATCTTGAAAAAGAAGAAAATAGTTGGAGTATTTCATATCCCAATTTCAAACTTTACTACAAAGCTGTAGTAAAACAATGTGGTACTACTATATGGATAGACATATAAATCAATAGAATAGAATTGAGAGTCAAAAAAGAAACTCTTAAATTTATGGTCAATTCATCTTCTACAAGGGTGTCAAAACCATTCAATAGGGAAAGAGTAGTCTTTTCAAAAATGGTGCTGGGACAATGGGATAGCCATATGGGAAAGAATTAAGTTGAACCTCTTCCATACACTAAACACATATAATTCAAAATGGTTCATGGACCTAACTGTAAGAAATATGTTCTATTTATACCATAGAATGTTATTCAGCTATAAAAAGGAATGAAATATTGATACAAGGTATAAGCTAAGTGAAACATGAAAACATGCTAAATGAAAGAAGCCAGTCGCAAATGTATGATTCTATTTATAAGAAATATCCAAAATAGGCAAATCCATATTTTGGATATTTTTATAGAAATATCCAAAATAGAGACAGAAAGTAGATTAGTGGTTGTCAGGGACTAGGAGGGAGAGGGGAATGGGGAATTTTTGCTAATGAACAGAGTTTCTTTCAAGGGGTGAGGTGAAATATTCTAAATTTAGATAGTGATATTGGTTTTGCAACTCTGATGTAACAAAAACCACTGAACTGTACACTGTAAAATGTTGAATCTTATGGTGTATGAATTACGTCAATAAAGCTATTATATAAAAATCTATTATATAGCATTCAAATTATGTCTTATGTATTTCAATAAAGCTATTATATAAAAATCTATTATATAGCATTCAAATTATGTCTTACGTATTTCTCTTCCTACTAGAATCGGACTATGAACTCCCTTCATCTTTACACATTGTAAGTACTCAAATGAACACAATAAATACTTTTGATCCAGTAATTAATTCATTGACATATATGAAAGAAGTTTAAGACTTTGACAGGCAGTTGGCAGAAAAGATTGGTGGCTGAGCAGAGGTATGGAGAAGGAAAAGCACCAAGTTTGAGCAGTCAGCAATTCCTGTCTGGCTAGGAGACACAGGAAAGGAAGCAGTCCAGATGTGGGTAAGTGTGGTACTACCTACTCTTTGTTCCATTTTTAATTGTTAAATATTGTTAATTGATGATGTTTTGCTAACTAAAAATATTTTCAGACAAAATGCTGATCCAAGCTCTCTCTCCCCTATGCTTATTCCTAACTCCTTAGTTTAGTCAAAAGCTACAAGGGAGGTTGCTCCATTCGAACAAAACAGGAGGAAAGCAGTTTCATCTTTGGCTACCACAACCAGCTATGCCCACTCTGGAAATCCTGCTTTAAAAGTCTGTGGTGATCAGCGTGCTTCATTCACACAACTGCTCTGCCCCACTTGCAAATAGTTCTAAAGCCAGAAACCTATTCACATATACCTTTGCAGTTTTTTATTCCTTCATTCATTCATTCAACAAATATTTATCAAGGACTTACTTTTTCCCAGGTATTGTGCCAGGCACTATATGACAGCAAATAAGTAAACTATGTACTCAATATATGTTGTAGTATCCAATGTCAAGTTGAAGCATATCTTTTGGACTATTAGTAGCAATGTTTTAGTAAGAGCTTAAAAACCAGGCTCTAGTGAATGTGTGAGAATACTATCTTGCATTTGAATATAATAGAACAAAGCAGTATTCAAGGATTTCACATGCAATATTTCATTGGATACTCAAATCTGTTAAAAAGAAAAAAGGTAGGGTATTATCTTCATCTTGTAGGTGAGACAAATGAGATTTGAGTAGGTTAAATGATTCCTTTAAGTTCATACAACTCATAAGCAGCCATTACTTCTAATTGGTTGGTTTTTCCTTTTCTGAGACTAGATTCTTAGGGGGCAACTGCCTCTGTCTGTTTGTAAATAATAAGGTAGCAAAGAACTTTTAGATTTGTTCTTTTTAAATATTTAATAAACCATCACTGTGCTTATCAATTTTATAAACAGACAGCTGTTAGGAAGCAAAGTAATGAACCCAGCAGATGGAGACATTGAGAAAATATGTTTCCGTGAGACATGTAAGTGCACAGTTAATGAGAAAACAGAAATAAAATCTTTAGACTGTTAGTCTCTTGTCAGGTGTGCAGTTTCCTACTCAAAGTTCTCTCCTGGAGAGCTTTATCATTTACCTTAGCTATCATCCTTTATGGGAATGACTTCCAAATTCAATTCAACAAATATTATGAGAGTGACAAAGTACACTGAGAATAAAAACAAGAATGAGGCCCCACCCCAGCTTTCAGAGCCTCTAGTCTACATTGGGGGGCAAATAGTTAGAATTCAATGTGAATACATACTATAAAGGACAAGTGCTGTAATGATACGGAACATTTCTTAACAAAGTTAAGAAAAAATTATGTATAGGAAACCATTATTTATTCTTAAGTATAATTCTACATCTGAAATCTTTCAGAACTGCCAAGCTTTCCAGCTTCTTAAAGTAACATTTTTATTAAATACTCATTATGTGCTGGACATTATGCTAACTGCTGTATGGGTAGTTATGTCTCCTTTAATCCTCAACCCTATGATTTTTCTTCATTTTACAGATGAGTAATCTGACGCTCAAAGAGGTTAAGTGATCTGTTCCAAGTCCCACAACTACTCAGTGAATTTTACAAACTTCAGGTGATTCTAATGTGGTTCTCAAGACTTGTGCACATGCTTCTGAATCACCAAGAGGACATGTGAAAACATAGTTGTCTGCTCTCCATCCCCAGATTCTACATCTGAAATCTAAAATCTTTTAGAACTTCCAAGCTTTCCAGCTTCCTTAATGAAAATAACATTATGCTAACTGCAGTACAGGTAGTATATCTCATCTAATCCCCAGAACAACCCTGTGATTATTTTTCATTTTATAGATGAGGAATCCGAGGTTCAGAGAGGTTAAGTGACTTGTTCCAGGGCTCACAGCTGCTAAGTGGACAGAGCCAGTTGGGCTTCCATGTACATCCTCTTAATCAAGACCCTATAGGGCCTTTTTTCCTCTGAATGCAGCTATTCTTTGATCTTACTGAGATCTCAAAGACCTTGGCTTCCTTTTTCCCCTTCTCCTGGCCATCACCTTTCCTTCCATCACTCTCTGTCATCCAGCCATGCCAGACCACTCACAGTTACCCCTCTGATGTGTGGTGTGACACCTTTTTCCTTTGTACACATGGTTCCCACTGCCTAGATGAGCGAAATCAAAGAGCTACCAAACTCATTTTGAAATCTAGCAGAGTAAAAGATGAAAAGGAACCATTATAGTAGAGTGTATTTGAAAAGTTAATGTCACTCCCATAATGCTGAAAGAATTAAATTACAGAACTGGAAAATTCACAGTAGACTTTATACATGATAAGATCTTACTGGTAGAATGTGGAGAAACATACTGTCTTCAAGTAAAGTTGTAAGGTTTACATAATTTGTTTCTGTATTATAGGACAAAGATATACATAGTTAATACTTCAAGATATTTCCATATATGGCATTCTTAATGACAAAACAAAATTTCAAATATGTTTTTAATGCGATGTCTTTAATTCATACAGATGTATGTATATATGAGTGTGTACATATACATGTATATATACATATATTCTCTTATATGAAACCTGTGTTTATAAAGCAAATCCAGATCACAATATTATCAGTTTTCTAAACAACAAAAATAAAAATATAATACATATTAAAGATCTCATGCTCTATTGACTATGCTAGCTGGGCACCACATATAAGATACATATTAGATGCTGTTAAGTCAGCATTTAGAGAACACTTCTTTACTCTTAAATGTTTACAATAGTACATTTTTAAAGAAACACGATGAATTAAGTTTTCTATCTAAAGATTATAAAAAGAAACAAAGTACCTCTTAACAACTCAGTTCTGCCATATCTTAACATTTTGCCATATTTTATATAAAATTAGATATTTGAAAAATCATTGTTAATTTTTAAAGAATAGATTGGTTTATCAATTCTATTTTTTGTCTTTTATATAATTAATGACAAATAAATACTTTGGCTATGGACAAAAAATTTGAGAAACCACAAGCTTAGTTCATAAAATAAAAGGAAAATTTGAAGTAGCAAAATCATAGAAAGGAAATAATGATATAACTCAAACATTTTTTTAATGACAAAAATGTTAATTTAAGCCACAAACTTATAAAATGTGCTAAAGAAGTGGAAGAGGGTAACTATAATAGCGTCAGAGTACCAACCTCAAGGTAGCTAAAGAAACCATGATGCTCTATATATACACAGGAGAGAAAGAAACCGGCGCTTATCAAATGATTACTAGAACAACAACAAAAAGCCACCATTTTATGTTCTATTGCTGGGAGGGTAAGTAGTAGAACTTTTTTGGAGTACCTTTAGAAATATCAAAATTTTTGTGGCTACCGTTTGACCCAGCAGTTGTACTTTAAATATTTTTACCAAGCAAATGTTTAAATATGAATATTTAAAAAACGAAGCAGAGATTGTTCACATTTTTTTAAGAATAAAAAATTTAGAAACTATCCATATTTGATGAGGCATAGAAACAGTATAATTTCCAGTGTATTAACATAGCGATGGCCAAAATCTGTCAATAAAAGAAAAATACAGGTTATAAAAGATATATATGTATAATCCAATTTAAAAAGGAAAAAAGACTGGGAGGATGTAGATGAAATTTAATGGTGCTTCTCTTCAATGAGTAAGATACAAAGACTTCTTTTTTACATAAAACATTTCTAATTTTTTTTTTTTTTACAGTGACTAAAATGGGAAAAATCAACAAAGATATTGTTGTTTTGGGAAAAATGGTCACTTGACCAAAGACCCTTAAAGGACTTTTCCAAACTTTCAAAAACTGTGTAATCCTCATATTATATTATATTACATAATCCCCATGTGTATTACATTACTTTTTTTTAAAGGTGGGATATGTTTTACAGTTTTGCTTATTTTATGATTAATGTTTTTCCCACCTTTATTGAGGTATGATCGACAAATAAAAATTGTATATATTTAAGATACACAATGTGATGTTTGATATGAATATACATTGTGAAAATACTACAGTCAAGCTAATTAACATACCCATCACCTCACATGATTACCATTGTGTGTATAAGTGTGTGGTGAGAACACTTGAGATCTACTCTCAGCAAATTTCAGGTATACAGTACATTATTATTAACTACAATCACTATGCTATATGTAAATTAGGCTTTTTGAACTTATAACTGAAAGTTTGTACCCTTTGATGAATATGATAATGTGGTTTTGATTCTAAAAACTTGACAAGAATAACCAGAAAGAACAAATTTTCAGATTAATACTGTTTTTGAATGTGGGTGCAACCCAACTCTGCTGCACATAGTCAAGTTTTCTCCACCCTGTCTACATAGGCATCACCACGCAAGGCAAAGGGCCAGTACACTTAACGAGTAAAAATAAATCAGCTCATTATCTCAACAGACTCTAAGAAAGCAGGAAATAATATTCACCATTTGAAAACTTAACATGAAGTAGGTTTTTTAACATAAAATATATATCTATATATAAAATATGGCAAAACATTGGGATGTGACAGGTGGGCTGAGGATGCACTGCTGTTCATTACATCGTCATACTTCTCAGTGTGCTTGAAAGATTTCATAATACAAAAGATTGGATGATTAAAAATGACATATACTACGGCCATGCCACCCTGAACACTCCCGATCCTGTCTGATCTCAGAAGCTAAGCAGGATTGGGCCTGGTTAGTACTTGGATGAAAGACCATCAAAAGACCAGGTGCTGTAGGCGTAAAAATAAATAAATAAATAAATAGATAGATAGATAGATAGATAGATAGATAGATAAATAAATACATATATACATATACATGTGCACATTTTTAAAATTGTATTTTCAAACCTTTCTTCTCAATAAGGAAAGCTTTTCCTAGACTGTCCTCTTGCTAAAGCTTTTTATCTTTTCTGCTCTTCCAAGCCATCACCTTAAAAAAAAATGCTATCTTTTCCTCCTCCTTTCTTGGTCTCTCTTTCAACTCAGCAATAATCTTCTACCTTTAGTTCTCACATATTGCTGAAACTTATTCTGGCAAAGGTCATCAATGAGAAGTTGCTAAATCCCTTCTTACATGATATTTCGCATATTGCATCACTGCCTTCTGTTTGGTTTCTAAGGGAACAGCCAATTGTGGTCCTCCTTCCACCTTTCTGGCTGGCCTTCTTGATGACCTTTGCAGATTTCTCACCCTCTGAACACCCATGTCTCTCCACTTTCTCTAGTTCACTGCCATGGCTCCAGCTACACTTGTTGATAACTCCCAAATCTTGGTGAGAATTCAGTGCAGACCTCTCTTCCAAATGCTAATATCCTCTAGTTCAGAGGCTAGACTTCAGTCCTAATTCTACCACCTGCTGTAGGCAATTTATTAGCTTATCTATTCTTTATCTCATCTGGAAATAGGAGTACCTGTCTAAAAGAGTCATGAAATAAGATTTATAATGTACTTATCACAGTATCTGTCATATTTGATCAGTAAGTGTTAGCTTATTGACACCTCTACTCTGCTGTTCCAGATATATGAATTCCATATATCCCAAACTAAACTCATTATTATTTTCTCTACCTGTAAACCCACTCATCTTTCAAAACTCCCTTGTGGGCCATGCTGGTTAGAATCCTGCATCACGCTGGACTTTTCTCCTTCCCTGTCACCCCTCACATTCAGTGTATCACAATGCTCTGCAGATTCTTGGTCCTTAAAAATCTTGTGCCCAGCAACTCCTCTCTATCTCTGCTTCCTCTTGCCCTTCTCCCTACCAGTTGCTCATCTCAACTACTCCAATAACCTCTGAACCAGTGTCACTGATTCTACAGTTGCTCTCTTAAATCCATTCTCCACTTCCCTGCAGAGACCTTGCTAAAACGCTACTCTGTATCATCCTGTCTCTTCACCCTACAGTGCTTCTGAGTTAACAGGGAAACTGAGGGAAGAGGAGCACTCTACCCAGTGGTACAGTTTGGTGGCTTCTTGCTGAGCTCTCCACCTGAAAGGCAGTTTTATTAGTTCTACACAGTTCCATTTAAAGCAATTCAGTTCTTTGTGTTTAACTGCACACTCCGTCAGTCTCTTTGAAACTGCAAATATTCCAGGGAGGATTAATAGAGTAAACTCATGATACTTTGTTGTGCAGAGTTTGAGAAAGAAAGCCATTGTATATATAGGACTCCCAAATAAGGCTCCTTTGTGGAGGGCAGAAGTTTTTGTCTAGCGATGTGAAAAGAATATTTCCTTTCCTGATTGGATTTTCTGTTCTAAATATATTGGGTCTTAGGGCAAAGGTGGCTCTGCGGCTGCATACTAGAACAGGTGTTGGATGCCCACTCAGTGTCAACTACCAGATCCTAGGCACTTTAACCACATCTTCCAATAACCCTGAATCAACTCATTTAAGGAAACCCAGGCTTGGAACAATGTTCTGCTTTTAGAAGCAAATGATTTGTGAATCATAAAGAACCATGATTCCTTGGTGTGGGGTTTTAAAACAAATACTCTTCTCTTTCAGTCTTCTTCCCACTTCCTCCAGGCTAGTGGTTCTCAAACTGTGGTCCCCAGACCAGCAATATCAATATCAACTTAGAAACTTGTTAGAAATGCAGATTTTCAGGCCCCACCCACCGTTGGCCATGGATAGAGAGGGAAGGAAGGAAGGATGATGGATGAGAGACTGGGAGAAAAAAGAGGCCAAGGTCTGAAGATTTCAGTAAGATAGAAAACAATTGCATTAGAAGGAAAAGAAACACTATAGAGTCTTGATTAAGAGGATGTACATGGAAGCCCAACTGGCTCTGTCCACTTAGCAACTGTGAGCCCTGGAACAAGTCACTTAACCTCTCTGAACCTCGGATTCCTCATCTATAAAATGAAAAATAATCACAGGGTTGTTCTGGGGATTAGATGAGATATACTACCTGTACTGCAGTTAGCATGTTATTTTCATTAAGGAAGCTGGAAAGCTTGGAAGTTCTAAAAGATTTTAGATTTCAGATGTAGAATCTGGGGATGGAGCCCAGACAACTGTTTTCACGTGTCCTCTTGGTGATTCAGAAGCATGTGCACAAGTCTTGAGAACCACATTAGAATCACTTGAAGTTTGTAAAGTTCCCTTCGCAGACTGCACTGCAGACCTATTAAACCAGAATCTCTAGTGCTGGAGACAGCCCGGGCCTTGGTGTTTTTAGAGCTCTCCAGGTGATTTCAGTATGCAGCCAAGCTAGAGGGTCACTGCCTAGGTTCACTAATATAATTTAAGGGCTATCATTTTATTAAGCACTTATGTGCCAAGCATTGAGCTTCTGATTTACATTTACAATATTATGTTCACAATAGCTCTAGGTCTTTAATATTATTCCTAATTTAAATAAATTAATATTGAGGTTTAAGATGAAGCCCACGGGCACCAAGTTAGCAGATCCAAGATTAAAATTCAGGATTTTCTGACTCAAAATCAGGGCCATTGCTCCCTGCCCACTGCCAGTTAACAAAGCATTCTTAGAGCTATCATTAGTGTGTGAGCAAGTATGGTCAGTGGCGAGGCCAGATGAGAGACTTTGGAGTAGGTGGTGGCTCAGCAGCTACTAAAAAGAACTTACAAAGCTCGGGTTTAGGACTCAGACAAACTAAGCTTTAATGCTAGTTCTGCCCAAGGTGCTATTTTGTGACTTAACTTCCCTGAGCCTTAGTTTCCTCAGGTACAAAATGGAGATATTAATACTTTGTAGAATTGCTGTGAAAATTAAATGAGATAACACCCATGAAAGTGTCTGGCTTGTACTAAGAGCACAATAAACATTTGTATATCCTTCCCCAGAGATAAATTCCTCCTTCACTTTGACCCTAACCTGTTAGGGCTTTGGGGTAGGGGGTTATTGTTGCTATGGGAATCAGCGTTGGGAAGAGCAATTTCTCTTTCTTCAATGTTTTCCATTAGTTGAATCTATTTACATTTTTTGTTCTTCACTCAATCTCTAATGAGAACCAATTTGTCCTTCTTTCTGCTGCTGTTGGAATCACCCCACCCAAACCTTTGCCTGGATGCATGAAATGAATCGCCTCCCTTTTCTAGATTGACAGTCATTCTGCACAGGTCAGATATCTCCTCTCCTGATTAACTGCCCCCTTTCTGATCCAACACAGGTTTTGCCTGCTATTAAGGCCTAAATGTAATTATAGTGTTGGCCAGCTTCGGGCTGATAGAACATGGTTTGATGATAACTTCCTGTCCCAAAGGAATACCCAGCCTCTTGGAAAGGCTCCAAGTGAAGTAACCTAATTTCTCATCCTCTGTAGAGATTGGCCAGTTTTTTCCCTAGCATTCCACCATTCCTGGTCAGAAAGGCTTGTTTCTCTGCACTCAGACAAAATTGAAAGGGACTTGAGAGGGGGAATTTTGAGTTCTTCTCTTTTGTTTTGTAGGTGAGGAAACAAACTGCTCTAGATCGAGTTGTGAGTTAGTGCTGGAGCCCAGACTGTTACTCAGGTGTTTCTACCTATAACAAAGTACTCCGGCATCATGGAGCTGTTTTATAGTGGAGAGTGCTCCGGACTAGAGTTGCAGTCTCTAGTAACTTTACAGCCACAACCATACTAGGTTTTAGTGACCATCTGGTTATTTTTTTGTTAGCATTTTTAAATGGTGTATTAATTAAAATGTCATTGTAGAACAATATAGCAAAAAGAAGAAAAATAAAAATCAAGAGGAAGACAGAATGGGGATAGAGGAGAGAGAAGCAGCTAAAATTAAGTGATAGATGAAGAGAAGGAAAATGGCAAAAAAAGACTGAGGCTTGGAATGGGTGAGCATCTTGTACCAGCCTTGTTGGTCAGAGGGCCACACTCAGCTTCTGGTTCTGTCACACAAATAGTTACTTAGAGAAAATCACCATTCCCACAATCAACCCTAATTGCCCTACCCCACAGATATAAGGCTCTGTTACTGTTCCCTCCTTTCCCTACCCTAACACTGTCCGCCATATGTAGCTGAGCCCATAAAGTCAGGGAAAACTCAAGATACATGTGGTAGAATAGCTGGCTCAGAAAAATAAAAATCCTGCAATGCTCAGTATAAAATTTAGGTATTCCTGGCTCTCAATGTATGGAACACTCTGGGAGTTTAATTATTCTGGAGAATCTATTTTTTTTTGGTCTGATTTAATAATACCTTCTAGGGTCAAATTTGGATATACCCCATCTCTAACTCACTCAAAGGGCACTGAGTCAAACTGGGGATTCCAAGAACAAAGCCTTATCTTTTTCCACTACACTTTGGGAAGGTAAACAATACACAGGCAGAAACCAAGACCCCCTAGACACACCCTGATTCATTCGTTTTTTTAAATTGACGTTTTATTGAGATAATTACAGATTCATATGCAGTTGTAAGAACTTAAACAGAAAAATACCCAATTTCTTCCAATGGTAACATTTTACAGAACTATAGTACAGTATCATAACTAGGATGTTGACATTGATATAATTCATTATTTAGATTTTTTCTATTTTGTTTGTTCTAATTTGTATGTGTGTTTAGATCTACGCACTTTTTTCACCTGCGAAGGATGTATCCACCATAGCAGTGTAGATACTGAACAATGCCATTACCACAAAGATCCCTTGGGTTGTTTTATTATAACCACACCTACCTCCCTCCTGTCCCACCTCCTTCCACCATACCCAACCTCTAGCAATCACTGTTGTTTCTAAAATTTTGTCATTTCAAAAATTTTACATAAATGGAATCAGTATGTAACCACTTGGGGTTGGCTTTTTACACTCTTTTTACAGCACAATGCCCTGGAGAGTCATCCAAGCTGTGGCATGTATCAATAGTTGGCTCCTCTTCATTTCTGAGTTCACTCACTTACTTACTCTGTGATTGTGAATAAGTCTTGGAAGTTTGTACTTTCTACTTGAAGGACCCTGGAACTTGTCTTAACAGTTTTAAGCCTCCATTTATTCATCTGCTTTTTTTTTAGTGGTGGGAAATTGATGAGAGCATAGTTTCTCCCAGATTTGATATAAAGATCAAATAAAGTAATAGACATAATGATGCACTGTGAACTGCAAAGTGTTATTCACATGTAAGATGGTATTACAATGGCCTCTTTGAGGAAAGCTCTTATTTTAAATTTTGTTTTTCCTGCTTCTTCCAGAATATCAAATTACTTCCATTTGGGGATTTTCTTCCAGCCAGCTGAACTCAAAGGGTATAGGGATTTAGCTTTCAGACCTCCCTCAGGGAATGCTCACCAGAGCAATGGGGAGGTGGGGGAAAATGGGGGAAAGAGGGAGAGAGACAGAGACAGAAAGAGGGAGAGATGGAAAGAAGAGGAGGAAGAGAGGGAGAGGGAAAGCAAGAAGCTTTCAGAGCTGTTTCAAGCATTCTCAAACCTGTCCTAATGGCAGAGTACCTAAACATTATATGCAATTTGCATAACAATGTCAAAATTGCTTAAAAAAAAACCCCTCCACTATCAAGTACAAAAAGCAATTTCAATGGCAGGAAAAATCCCTCTAATTCTAACCATGCAGTATCAAATCTCCATCATGAGTACATACATCCATGAAAAAGAGTAAGAAGTCTAAGTATGGTTACCTATTTTTGAGTTTTACATTTTGTGGTCTACTAAAATTCATCAGATGATAACTGGTAGCAAGCTCTAGTTTTTTCCTCTGAAGAAAAAATTTAGGAGAGATAACATGTGAAAGTTCTACCTATTAACCTTAAAAAAAATTTTTTTAACCAGGAGAAAGTTATTGATTCTATTTTGGTGGGAACGTTCCTGTTCAGTTCACCTCTACTCTTATCAGTTAAATCAGAATTACCCAAGAAACTTTTTAAAAATGTAGAGACCATTAGTAAAAATTATATTAAAAACTAATGACAATAAAAATAATAATTTACATATATATAGTAGTGCCCCCTTATCCATAGTTTAGCATTCCACAGTTTTGGTTACCTGCAGTCAACTGTAGTCTGAAAATATTAAAGGAAAAATTCCGGAAATGAACAACTCATAAATTTTAAGTTGCAGGCCGTTCTGAGTAGCATGATGAAATCTCATGCCCTCCCACTCCATCGTGCTCCATCATGAATCATCCCTTTGTCCAGTGCATGGTGCTGTTTGGGCTCCCTGCCCCTTAGTCACTTAGTAGCCCTCTTGGTTATCAGATCAACTGTTGAGGTATCACAATGTTTGTGTTCAAGTAACCCCCATTTTACAAAATTTATGGGATAAGATCCTTGATGGGATGCAGCACTAAAGTCACCCAGATGATCCCCAAAAGATTACAACCTCTTCAGCAAGACTTTGATGAGTTAAAAGAAAAAAAACAACTTCCAATTACAAGGCTCTTCCAAAAGGTTTTGGCAAAAAAAACTCCAACTATTGAGGATCCCCAGCCATTGACATTGATCCAACCATCAACGTTGTCATGGCTGGATGATCCAGGATCAATGGAAGCCTATGATCCTCCTTCTGATGGATTGTCAGAAGGTCAATAGATGCTTAACGTTATGTCACAAGAACTATGTTATTCATCTCGCTTTATTTCATCATGTAGGTGTGTTGTCATGTCACATCATCACAAGAAGGGTGAGTACAGTGCGATAAGATATTTTGAAAGAGACAACATTCACATAACTTTTATTACAGTATATTGTTATAGTTGTTCTATTTTATTATTCATTATTATTGTTAATCTCTTACTATGCCTAATTCAATTAAATTTTATCATAGGTATGTATGTATATATAGAGAAAAAACAGTATATACAGGTTTTGGTACTATCTGGTGTTTCAGTTATCCACCAGGGGTCTTTGAATGTATCTCCTGTGAATAAGGGACACTATTGTGTGTGTGTGTGTGTGTGTGTGTGTGTGTGTGTGTGTGTATACACACACACATATATATTTCAATTTCCACACCTACTAATTCAGTAGATCTGGGAGAGGACCAGGAAACTTGTTTTATTTTCTGTTTTTAAGTTGTTCAGTGATACTGGCATTCAGCCAGGTTGGGAACCTCTTCTTGAGATTTGTCTTCAGTGCTCCCTGACGGAGTCTTTCTGATGTATCTGGGTATGCCTCTCTCCTGTATGATCTCTTCTCACAAAAGTTCTTCTTTTTATCAAAACCTGGTTTTCAGTGGGTTTTTAACCTCCTCACTTCCTGGAACTACCCTTGTCAAGGTCATCATCACTTCTCTTTCTCAATTTGTTCAGCAGCTCAGCAGCATTGGACATAGTGGCACACCCACTTGGCTTGAAATACTTCCAACTCTTCATTTCCACAAGTTGGGCAGTCTTACCACTCAGATTGTCCTTGGGCTCCTCTGCTGGCTCCACTCCCCTGCCTCCCTTTTCTAGGACCCATACCTGGAGCTCTGACTGGGCTCTTTTCGGCCAGGTCTATATGTTGTCCCTAGGTGATCCCATTTAGGCAGTTGGCTTTAAATACTATCCATATACTGATGGCGTTTATAGTTTCACCCCTGATCTTCCAGAGCTGCCTACTTGTTATCTCTATTGATATCTCATAGGGATCTCAAACTTAACATCTCCGAAATAGAACCCTTAATTCCCCCACCCCTAACATCACCAGCTGGTTCTATTGTCTTTCTCATTTCTTTGAAGAGCACCATCATTCCCTGGCTACTTCTCTAGTCCATGCCACCATTGTCTCTCATGGAAAGTATTACAGTTGCTCCCTAATTGGTCTCTCTGCTTCCATTCTTGCCTCCTTAGAATTGATGCTCCACTGAGCACTATTAAAAATGTAAATGAGGTCAGACCACTCTCCTGGTTAAAACTCTCTGATGATTTTTCATTTCAAGCAGAAAAAAAAATCCAACCCTTTATTTTGGAGCTTCCAAAGCTAAACAAGATAGCCCTGAACCCTTGTACTGCTCTTCTCTCTGCCCGAAGGTCCTTCCTGTGGACCTTTGCATTGCAGACTCCTCAATTTTCAGGCCTTGACTCAAATATTATCCTTAAAGAAGCTTTTCCTGAGCATCTTATCTGAAGATTTTACAAACCTGTCCAGTCTATCTCTTTCTTGCTATCTGATTCATTTTCACTATAGCCCTTTGACTATCTGATGTATTTGCATATATTTATGTATTAGTTTACTTGTTTATTGCTGGTCCAGCCTCACTAGAATACAAGCTCTAGCTCTACAAAGCAGATGCTCAATTAACATTTGTTTAATTGAGTCATTCATTTGCAACATAGTATAAATTACTGACAGATACTGCAAGTATTACATTTTTATTGGGCATTGCATTTCAACTGGGATAAAAGCTTTAGGATTAAGAAAAAGCAAGCTGATGAAATTTCAGTCATCACTTTACTGACTGAGAAGAATTTCTTTACCACTCCCCTGAAAAACCTCTGTTTTTACAGGCTATCCCCATTTTCTGTCTATACTTGCTTCTGGATCCTCTCCAACTTTCCTGGGAGGTTCCCTTGGAAAACTGTCCTTCCCTAGTAGCCCCATTCCCCTATCCTCAATAAATAGATATCTAGGCGTACAGGCTTACAGACTCTTGTTTGCAGTAGCTACACCATGGGTACCCTTGTCAGAGGCAATGCCAGTTTCTGGAGGTCCATTCAACCCTTCTCGCCCTGCATTGCAGCAGTTTTCGGTAGCCTATTGCCACCTCAGTGTTATGCTTCTGGTTGTCCACATTCCTGCCTGCCAGCTCTGCTGAGCCCATGTTTCCTGTGCCTTTTCAGGCCTGTACCTTTTCTTGCTTTTTTACTGGCTAAATGCCTAATTCTGCCTCCAGCTTCTCCATTTCTGGAAACATTCTACCATCACTGGTGCTGCAATTCTGCCCTCTAGTAGCTGAAACTGAAACCACACTCCCTCTTTCCAAAGCAGTTTCCTTTATCTATCATTGTCTTCCACTCCCAGAAGGACCCAAGGGGTAGATAACTGGCTTTTTCTGCTGCATGGCGAGGGCCAAAGTATTTCTGTATTCAAGTCACACTCTCTGTCTCTCCCCTTCGGGGGTATGTCCCCTTTTTTTCTGCCATGTCCCTTGTTCACGACAGGGGTGGCAGTTACTCCCAGGGCTAGACTGAGAATTTGGTACCCCTTTAAATTAACAAGTAGTCTGTAAATGATCAACATTTATTTAGTGAGGGTGGAGAGAAACTAGTTTTCTATTAATAAAAATTCCTCAAACTAAGGGATCTATAACATTTAATTTTATAAACTAGAAAACTTCCTGAGAAGAATAATTTTTTTGCTCTCTAGAGACAACTACAATTTTGACTTCTATTTCCTCAGATTAGATTTGCCTGTTGTTGAACTTCATATAATGCAGCCATATAATATGTACTTTTTGGGAGCGGGGGAGTGGGAGTCTGGCTCTTCCACTGTTTTTAGGATTTATCCATGTCGTTGCATGTAATAGTTCTTTTTACTGCTAAATAGTATATTATTGTATGGATATACCATAATTTATCTGTTCTCCTATTGATGGGCATTTAGACTGTTTCCAGATCTTTTCAGGCTATAATGAACAAAGCTACTATGAACATTTGTGTACAACTCTTTTCATGGACATATGTTTTAATTTCTCTGGGGAAGTTATTTAAAAGCAGAGTTGCTGGGTCGTAGGGCATATAGTTAAGATTATTAGAAACTGCCAGTTTTCCAAGGTGGTTGTGTCATTTTACATTTTGGGAGACATTAAAAACTGTTTAAAATTTAGATAATAAAATAACTCACCCTCTGTGACTAGCTTTACACTATGCTTGATTTGGTATGAAAATTTCATTGGTTGTGACCACCAGGCTCCAGGGAACTGTCAGCTGGAAGGTCTTCAGGATGGAGGCTTATATTTTAGCTGTATCATACAAATTATACATTTAGGTCACAAAATTCATCACTCAAGATTGGTCAGTTTTAGCAAGGCATGGCTTTTTATTTCTCTAAAAAAATGCTGTGTAGTTTTGGTCAGTTTTATGGTGAAATCTCAAGTTAACTGGTATAACATTTCAAGTTTATGCTAGTGGTGTTTTTAACCTCCCTTACAGATCACTGTTTCAAAAAGTCAGGGCATATGAATATGTCTGTGTTTCTCTTACTATTCTTTTTGTTTTGGAAGATGGTGATGGAAACACCTTTATTGTGCCATCAAAAGCCTAGGTTTTGGTCTACAGCCATGCCACCCTGAAAAAGCCTGACCCCATCTGATCTCAGAAGCTAAGCAGGGTCGGGCCTGGTTAGTACTTGGGTGGGAGACCACCTAGGAAGACCAGGTGCTGTGGGCGTAAAAAAAAAAAAAAAAAAGTAAGGGATTGTAAGCTGGCAAGGTCCTTGCAATCTGTGAGGTCAACCAAGGATTGCCTCACCTAAAAAAAAAAAAAACAAAAAAACCCTAAATTTTGGGGGGAATTATTATACACAAATATTTTTAAAAACTTAAAACTAATATACGGCTTAATAAATTTTTATAAGGCAAATACCCTTGTAATCACCCTTCACAAAAGGAAATAGGACCTTACCAGCTACTCCAGAAGCCATTGCTATGTCCAAAGACAAATCCTTCACCACGAAGACGAGCCACTGTCTTGACTTTTATGTTCATCTTTACCTTCTTTTACTTGCAGTTTTATTATCTAACTGTGCATCCATGGCTTTATTTGTTTTTGTAAAATGTGTCATTTAGGTCTTCTAAATCATTTTTCTTATCACAATTTGTTTGTTGAAGATACTGGATCATTTGTCCTGATGAGTTTCCCAGAGTCCAGATTTTGTTGACTGCAATCTTATGAACATAGTATGTGTATCATTATCCTCTGTTCTCTGTACTTCCTACAAATTGATAGTTGCATCTAGAGGCTTTATCTGATGCAGGTTTGATTTGGGGGAGGAAGACTTTTTTGTAGGTTGTGTTGTCTTCTTCTTCAAAAAGCACGTATTGTCCAGACAGCTCTCTTTTTGTGTTGGCAGCAACCAGTGAGACTCAATTCGTCAGGGATTGCAAAATGATGATATTCCAGTTCTATCATCCTTCTTCATGTATTGTTGAAATGCTTCTACAAAGAGAAACTTCCCTATATCAGTTATTTGGCTACCCCATGGTATATTCATGGGAAATGCAAGATATATTCTTCAGTAAATAAATTTTTTATTTACCAGTTTTCAAAATAAATTTAGTTTATAAGTATCCTCCCAAGATAACCAAATTTTTCTCTAATATTATTGTGAAACATATGGACTTAAACATATTTTTATCTTTATTGATACTCGAACTGTCCCATCTTTACCAATGGCAACCTCTTCAAATTAGCGCCCGAATCCTTTGAACATGACTATCAATTTTTGATAGATATTTTTTTCTTTCTCTCTGGTGTGATATGATTTTCTAGGCTCATTTTACACATTTCCAGCCTTAGTCTTAGAATCAGCTTTTTTTTTTTTTTTCAATCACCCAAGGAGCTTTGTTTTAATTAGTGGGAAAAGGCATTCCAAGACCATATTTGGGTTTTAGAGTTATTGTTATTGGGTTGGTTATTGTTTCTTCTCTCTCTCTCTCCCCTCCCTCTCTCTCCTTCCACCCATCCCTTCCTTCCTTTCTTCCTTCCTTCCTTCTTCCTTCCTTCCTTCCTTCCTTCCTTCCTTCCTTCCTTCCGATAAAATACTTCCCTAGTCTTGCTGATACTTTCAATTCAAATTCAGAACTATGAGATTCTTACATAACCTTCTATATTATATCGATACCTTATTTTTCTCATTACTAAAAATTCTGGTTCTCAAGAACACTGGAGATAATAGAATCAGAATACTACATAATTTCTCATTTGCTTTATTGCTTTTCTTTATTTTTTTAAACTTAGATTTATTTAAGTATATTTGACATACAGTAAACTTCACCCTTTTTAGATATGCAAACTGAAGAGTTTGGCAAATATATATAGCTATTTAGCCATCACCACAATCATGATACAGAACATTGCCAGCTCAGATTCTGTGTGAGAAGGGACTGCACAAGGGCATGGGTAGTGGGAAGCATGATTCATTGGGGCCATCTTTGGAGACTTTCTACATATAAAGCTTCCATTTGGGGCTCTCTTCTTTCCTTCTTATTCCATATACTCTCCTAGGCAATTCATCTACTTCCACTCCCTTAATTACTGGCTCATGATGGCTCTTATCTCCTGAGCTCTAGACTTGACTTGAAGACAGCCTCCTAAAGGTGCCACATTATGTTTTCCCAAATTTGCTTCTCCCTTGCATGCCTTATTTTAATTATTACCAATTGCCCTATGATTTATCCTTCACCTTAGACTATACTATCTCTCCTTCATCGCTCCCTCAGTTTCTACAGCCAAGAGATTTCAAGTCTGTCAATTGCCTTTGAAATAGCTCTTGACTCAGTCCTTCTCATGACAATTTTTTGAGTTTGTGCCCTTGTTATCACTCATCTAAATAACCTTTTTGTTTCTGTAGCCTCTTCTTCCAGTTTAGTGCTTCCCTTTTCTCCATCATTCCCTTTCTTCTCACACTTCCTATCTCTTATCTTCTTTCAGTCTATAGTCTGCAGTAATATTTCTAAATATAAATCATGTCATATAATTCTGCAACCTAAAATTCTTAAACATTTTGTCACTGTTTATAGGGTAAAATCAAACATATTTGAATCTTATACAAGGTCTTTTTCACATTCCGAAATATACTTTCAGTTCCACCAAATAAGCCATGGTTTTTCCTTTTTGCATATGGATCTCTTTTCTTGTTATGTCCTTCATACTTCTCTATCCATAAATTCCTCTGTCTCCTTCAGGAGATACAGCAAGAGCTTTTTCTTCTGTGAAGCCTGCCTTGATTTTCCCAGATTTAGGATTACTCTCCTTATGCTCTCATTATATTTTGCACATAACTTAATCATGTTTGTTTATAGAAGCCTCACTACTCCCCCTGCCCCTATTCTGGAAAACATGCTTCTTCAGAATAAGAACCACATCTTTTTTATTTATTTGATTTATTTTTAATTTTTTAAATTAAGTTTATTGGGGTAACATTGGTTAATATAATTATATAATATTCAGGTGTACATTATAATTTGACATCTGTAGATGCTACTGTGTATTTACCGCCCAAAGTCCAGTTTCCTTCAGCTACCAGACTACATCTTTTGTAGTTGTATATTCTTATTGCTAACATGGAGACTGGCTGTATCAGTTAGATTCTTCTGCTATTAACAGTGGAAGCCTGACTATGATTAACCTAAACCAAAGGGAATCTATAGGAGGAATATCAGCTCATAGAATCAGTTGGAAGAACGGAGAGGTAGATTTGGAAGTAGGCAGGGTCCAGGGCTGTTACTGAGAGACAGGAAACAGAAATAGAAAGAACAGTTTTGTATTTGGAGCAAACTGGATGAACTTTTACCATTTTCTGTCTCTCTGGCTGAGCAAAATTCAAGAAAGGGATATCCAATTGTCCTAGCTATACCCATCCCTAGCCATGAGAGCAAGGCCCCTGAAAAAGTCCCATATAACTGGCCAATGGAGATAAGGTAATTTTTTTTAAAGATAGAGAGAATTTCAGTTTATTATACAATTATAAAGGTAGCCATTGGAGAAATACAGAAATTATAAAATGTCTAGGTCATAGAAAGAAAAACATGCCCAAAACAAAGAAGATAGTAAAATATTTAAAATTTTCCAACATTAAAAAGAGAAAGCAAAAAAACTAACACAACTCAGAAGACATTGTCATGTTAATAAATATAAACTCACCTATTTTAAAAAAGAATTCTCAAAGTGGAACACAAAACAAAACCCATCTATCTACATGCTACATTTTTAAAACTTACTCACAATAAAGAGACCCAGAAAGGTTAAACATAAAAGATAAAAATATAAGGGCAGGTAAGGCAATAAAAAATAAATAATGGCCAAGAAATTAATAGCAAATTAGGTCATATTCAGGGGAGAAAATCTAGTTTAAAAGATAAGAAATAGAATCCATAAAGAAAACTTAAGTGTAGTGATAAACCAAATAACACAACACCAAAATACATAAGTAAAATCTACAGATAATACAAGGGGAGAGAAACAGAAACAGAACAGAATTAATTCACCATTCTTCACCTATGGTAAATCAAACAATCTTTTTTAATGGACAAAGCTGGAATAATCTGAGCAACAAAAGAAAATAGTATAGAATTATAACCCAAAGTATAAAATAAATATCCATGAGTCTACCTTGATAAAATAAATAAATATATATTTTTTTCTTCTTGAAGAAGTCCGTTTATCATTTCTTGTAATACTGGTTTGGTGGTGATGAACTCCTTTAGCTTTTCCTTGTCTGGGAAACTCTATCTCTCCTTTGATTCTAAATAATAGCCTTACTGGATAGAGTAATCTTGGTTGTAAGTCCTTGCTTTCCATCACTTTGAATATTTTGTGCCAATCCCTTCTAGCCTGCAAACTATCTGTTGAGAAATTGGCGGACAGAGATAAAGTAATTTCTCGAAAAGAATAAGCTGGTATTGAGAAGGGAAAACGAAAACCTGGTAGTTAAAAAGACAATAAACATTCATTGTACTAGCACATAGGAAGCACTCATATTTTAATGTGAATCAATGAATAAATACGTAAACTTTGTATTTCCTGCTGTACTAAACTGCAGCCATTTACTCGATGCGTTAAATAAACTCTATTTCCCTGGGTGGCACCTCCATATGGATGGCCCTTTCTCCACTTTTATGCCTGGGAACATGTTTGTCATCTAAGAGTCACCTTAAATGAAATAATCTCTTGGAAACTTTCCATGTCCCTTCCTCATCTTGTGCTCTTATAGTCTACTCTACATTCCTCTGTCACACTGCCTCATTGGTTACGTTCCCTGTGCATAGATACCCCCAGAGTTGATTCCTGTTGCTTGTAGCAAAAGTATTCTTACTGATACACCAAGACAGATGCATCTCCTGTCCTCCTACACCTTACATTCTAGAAAGGAGACCTATATAATATCAAAATTCAACTTCCAGTTTTCTGGCAAAAACTCTCATTTTTGCCAATTTGTCCATTGAACCACCAATTTAAAAAATTTTACTGGAAATCTTGTGCTGAGTTCCTAAAACTAAGTAATAAACTATAAAACCATGATACTGTAAATTGTGGCCCATCTGCTTATATATATCAACAAATACTTAACTATGAGAAATTTGTGGAAGGATAAACCTGCTTTCCAAAGAGTTTTTATTCCTGTCCTCAGGAATTTACATGTTGATTCTGTTGGGAGAGATAAGCATTTAAATAATTAATTATAAAAGAAGACAAAACATATATACACAAACACAGGCTACTAGCTCTTGTGAAATATTAAAAAAAAAAAGTAACTTCTCTATGGAACAAGAGTTATGCTTTACCTCGTTTCCGTTCCTCACAATGTCTGCCAGAGTGGTCATAAAAGAGGCTCAATAAACAATTTGATTGATACTCTGGTGTAGAGAAATTGGTTAATGGTATTTTTAAAAGCTTCAGCAGAGATTAATAAAGAGATTAGTTGTAAATAAATATGTTCTTGAAATGTCATTTAATAAATAGAGGAGATAATTTCAGCCTGAGATTACTTCTTATGCCTTATGTATCATTTTAAGTATAAACAATATTTTCCTAGTGCTGACTCAGAAGGAAATTTTGTCTTACTAAATCACCTACAATATATGTCCCTGAGCACACCTGGTTTCCCTCGAAGGTCTCAAGAAGTGTCCAGTTAGTCATGCCTAGAAATGATATTAGTTTGGGAGAATAGCATAATAGGTCAGAGTGCCATTTAGAATTTTTCTCTTTTTCATTTAGTTTTATATATATATATATATATATATATATATATATATATAACATTTCATTTAGTTATATATATAATATGTATATATAACAAACATTTCAAAAGAATTTTAAATAATTTCAGAAAGAATATTTTTCACGTTTTTAATTTTAAGATTTTTAAAAAATCTGTTTTCAGACCACTAGGTTCAAGTGTGAAATGGAGGAAATGAGTCATAGGAATAGGTATTAATTTTTGCAACAAAAAAATCTTACATACACTTTAAAATTTTTTTATTAGAAGCTTAGAAGTTAAATCTTACAGTTAAAATAGAACATTTCTTTCAAAATTGAACAATTCCAGCAAAAATTAGGGAATGAAAGTGTTTTTTAAAAAATCTTTTAAACTGTAAAGTATGTTTTGATTTGCAAAATGCTTTTGTGGGACAGAATGGCATATGAGACATTCAAGTTTGTAATTACCTGATTGCATACACCCAGACATCTATTTTTGAAAACTAGTGAAAGGAGTTTCATTGAAGATGCCTGAATAATTTTGTGGTTATGTAATGCCCAGGTTAATTTCAGAAATCACTTAAAGCAGAATGGGGATTAGCAAAGTAACCGAAAAAGATCAAGATGTCAGAATTATGTTTAGATATGTTTTCTAATATTCAAATCAGAAGCTTTGACTTTTACCCTCTCCTCTTTCCAAGCTGCCAAACTGGCTTTTCTGGAAGCAGGCTTGATCCGAATGAGTGGCAGTTTGATGATATTTCTGTTTTAGTAAATCTCTTTTGAATTTTCGGTCTCTTGTTCCCTCTCCTAAATCTTTAATCTTTCTTTTTTCTTCTTTTATCTCTTTTTGTGTCTTTGTGCCTTTGCTTGGTTTCCTCTGTGTTTGCCCTGTCCGGAATTTCCCTTGGAACTCTTCCTGTCCTCATTTGTCATGCTTTCTCATGGCTGTCTAGTTCAACGCCTGTTTTCTTTGACACAAAGTTTTTAGGTGTGTGTGTAGTGGGGAGCGCCGGGACTAAACAGCAAACTTTGGTTTTCAACTGCCCAGGGTCAAATGTTAATTAGTGTGGCAAATCTTAACAGACACATAATTGTTTGTTGATAGTGTGCTTGTTAAGGATACCCAGAATATATAAAATGTGGGTGTCTCTCACACCGAGTAGGATGACTATTATTTAAAAAAAAATGGGAAATAACAAGTGTTGGTGAGGATGTGGAGAAATTGGAACCTTCATGCATTGCTGGTGCAAATGTAAAATGGTGCAGCTGTTGTGGAAAACAGTTTGGCAATTCTTTAAAAAGTTCAACACATAATTACCTTGTTACCCAGCAATTCCACAACTAAGTACCCAAAAGGATTAAAAACAGGATAACACTGGAGGAGGGTGGAGGTGATAGTGTTCGTCTTCTTTCTCCTTGTCTACCGTGCATTCATCTTCCTTTCAGAGTACTTCATAATTACATTGCCTGATTTAGAATGTGATTACAATAATGTTAGATCGTGTTGCTCAACATTAAACAAGTGAGTAATTCCTGAATCAATTGGCCATACCATCGTCACTGTATTAATGCTCGTTTCACTTAACTGGTTCATCCTCCTTCCCAACTTACCTGTTGGCACTTGAAATATGTATGGTTCATTATAGTGCCAAGTGGTGCCAAACATGGGAGTATTTGATCTAACAGAAATACACAGTTGAGGGCAGCTGAAGTCACACATGAAAAAAGCCATGATCAAGCTTGGTTTCCACTTGCTCTGTTTCTTCATGTATCTTTATAGTACGATTTTAGCATTGATAAATAATGAAGCTGAAGAAGCAGTGGTTGAAGTCAGCCTACACTACAGTGCACAGTTGAGGAGCCAGAGACTAGTTAAATCATCCTTAAAACTATCACCATAGCAATATATTGTTTCCTCTTAGAACAACAATAACAAAAAATTTGCTGTATTTTTACTATATAAAGTCCTTAAAAAACAAAAACAGAGAAAAAGTATTAAAAGTAGAGACTTGAACAGATACTTGTACACCCATGTTCACAGCAGCATTATTCACAATGGCCAACAGATGGAAACAACCCAAATGTCTATCAACTGATGAAAGGATAGACAATGAAATATTATTCAGCCATAGAAAGGAATGTCATTCCACAGCATGGATAAAGCTTGAAAACATTATGCTAGACATAAAAGGACAAATATTATGTAGTTACACTTATATGAGATACCTGGATTAGTTAAATTCATGGAGACAAAATAGAAAAGTGATTTTGTGTGGGGGTAGGGGATATGAAGAGTTAGTGTTTAATGGGAACAGAGTTTCTGTTTATGATGATGAAAAAGTTCTAGAGATGGGTGGTGGTGACGGTTCCACCACATTGCTAATGCACTTATGCCGCTGAATTGTATACTCGAAAATGGTTACAATAGTAAATTTTATGTTACGTATTTTTCACCACATGCAAAACGAAGTGTAGGTGGTTTGTAGTCACTCAAATCACCTTTATCTAATGAGAGCATCTTTAGGCTTTTATGAACCAGTTCTGTTTCTGCTCCAACATAGGGACCTAGAGGAGATTGAATCTGTCTTTCTTAACCTCTGCCTGGAGTGGGAATTACTGTCATTATGTGGAGCAGTTTCTAGAAAGTGCTATTTAATATGAATCAGAACTTTGGGAAAAGCCCAGAGCTGTACATCATAAATGGTTATAATATGGGACTTCTCTAGAGTTAATACATTTGAGAACATTAAATTAAAAAAAAATCTTACTTTATTACCAAAATAATGCATATTTATTATAGGAAATTTGGAAAATTAAGTGTAACTGGCCGGGGAGGGAATACCTATAATCCCACCATTCAGAGAGAAATAACTAACATTTTGGTGTACATCCTTTTCATTGTATTTCATCTATATCATATATAGAAATATATAACTTTTATAACCTTTCGAATGTAACAATTTTTTGTAAATATCTTTTGATGGGAAACATTTAGATAAAATGTTTAATGGTTATTTAATTAAATTTGTTCTATCAAGGTTTTTTGGTTTTAAAATAAACTTTTATTTTGGAATGATTAATTTTAGATTTATAGAAAAGTTGCAAAGGTAGTACAGAGTTCCTGTATATTCTTTGCTTACCTTCCCCTAATATTGACATCTTATGTAATCTTTACACATTTATTTGACAGCAATAACAAATTCACCTTGGTACATTTCTAAACTACAGACTTAATTTGAATTTCACTCGTTTTTCAATTAGACTTTTTCTGTTCCAGGATCTAATCTGGGGTATCACATTAGATTTAGAACAAGTATTTTTTGGCCATTTATCTGCAAGATATTGTAGAGGATGTAAAAATAAATAAGTTGCAGGCTTGCTTCCAAAGAGTGTTCTCTGTCAGATAAGGAGGTAATACAGGTGCATGAACCTTAGTAGTTCAGGGCAGAATACAATAACAACATAAGAGAAGAACAAAGTGCTATGGTGAGTCCATTTGGGAGGTCAGAAATGTTTAATGAAACAAGAGGGCTAAGCTTGGACAAAGTCATGGGCATGGGAAGTCGAGGATTTTTCAGAGATCGTAAGTAGTAGTTCAGTGTGTCAATGACACAGGCCAAGTCACCCTTTCTTGGGTCTCACTATGAATCAGACTCCTCTCTACAGCTTTTTAAAAATTAGATGTCTGAAGAATCTGGACCACCTTCTTACACTGTATGCAGGAATAGACTCAAAACAGATTAGAGACTTAAATGTAAGACCTGAAATCATAAAACTTCTAGAAAAAAACATAGGCAGTAAACTCTGATATTGCTAACAGTAATTTCTTTTCAGACATCTTCTAGGCCAAGGGAAACAAAAGAAAAAATAAACGAATGGGACTATATCAAACTAAAATGTTTTGCATAGCAGAAGAAACCATCAACAAGACGAAAAGACAACCAACTGAATGGGAGAAGATATTTGCTTATGATACATCTGATAAGAGGTTAATATCCAAAAATATATAAAGAACTCTTACAACTCAACAACAAAAAAACAAACAATTCAATTAAAAAATGGACAGAAAACTTGAATAGATATTTCTCCAAAGAGGAAATACAGATGGCCAACAGACACATGAAAAGATGCTCAAGGTCACTAATCATCAGAGAAGTGCAAATTAAAACCACAATGAGCTATCACCTCACACCTATCAGAATGGCTATCATCAATAAATTGAAGAACAACAAGTGTTGGCAAGGATGTGGAGAAAAGGTAACCATCAAATACTGTTGGTGGGATTGCAAATTGGTACAGCCACTATGGAAAACAGTGTCACAAAATTAATAGTGGATATACCTTTTGACCCAGCAATTGCACTTCTGGGTATTTATCCAAACAAAACTGAAACAATAATTTGTAAAGATCTATGCACTCCTATGTTCATGGCAGCACAATTTGCAGTAGTCAAGATATGGAAGCAAACTAAATGCCCATCAACAGATGATTGGATAAAGAAGTTATGGTTCATACGTACAATGGAATATTACTCAGCCATTAAAAAAAAAAATAAAACCCTACCATTTGCAATGACATGGATGGACCTAGAGGTTATTATGCTGAGTGAAATAAGAGAAAGATAAATACCATATGATTTCACTTATATGCAGAATCTAAGGAACAAAAAGAACAAACTAATCAAAAACAGACTCACAAATATAGAGGACAATGTGGTGATGAGTAGAGGGGAGGGGATTTGGGGGACTGGAAGAAAGGTGTGCAGGTTAAAGAAGTACAAATTAGTAGCTGATAGATGATCATGGGGATGGAGAGCACGGCATAGGGAATGCAGTCAGCATTAATGTAATGGCTAGGTATAGAGCCAGAGAAGAGAAAGAACAATTAGGGCGATCGTTTCATAAACTATATAAATGTCTAATATATTATATACTTGAAACAAATAATAAAATTTAAAAAAAGAGAAAGAAACCAAAAAAAAAAACTTCAGTTCTCTGAACCTAATTCCCCTTTCTATTGTATCAAAATTTAAGAAGGCAGGGCCAAACAGCTTTTTTCTTTACGAGTCCGTGGCTAATTAGGAGAGAATCCAGAAGATAAGATTAAAATAAAAGCAGAAAACCACTAAATTGAATTGACTCTATTAGTGTTTTGATAAATTTGAGCATTTTTCTTTTAGTAGATTTATCAACAGAGATATGAAATAGAGGCATTTTTTATTGAAATTGGTTAGACAGTCATTATAAAATGACCTGTCTTTCCTGCATCTCTACTTATGTATGCTGGAATAATTCCTGCAGCCTATCAGTGATCAAGTCACTGCAATATTGGCTAGAACTTCTGTACATATTTTCCTCTCAATTCCTCATCTGTGAAGTAGTGAGTACCACACAGAATAGTTGGATTTGTCATTTTGTGGGTTAGTGTTGCTTTTAGTGTGGCTAAGGCATTGTTACCTTTTAGTATCCGGGGCTCCTAAACTTCTTTTCAGCCACCTTTGAGAATGGTCTATTTGAAGTATAAAAGAAGCACACATCTGTGTGGAAAACTGAGTTCACACTGCTTCTTTGTTACTCGATCTACTTGGGCATGTCTGCACACACATAGTAGCTAGAATTTGGATCTTTAGGACCTTATTTTAGCTTAGAATACTCACTTTGTCACAATGGTCCCTCAACCACTTTAGTGGAACAGCAAATAAACAAAAGGCTCCCAGATCTTATATACCATGAGGAAAATAGGACCGGGCTACCTCATGCAATTACCCTGATTTAGATACATGTTTGGGTTGGAGGAAGTCAAAGAACACCTAAAGAACAAAACACTAGGAGTTCCACTGATAAAATAGAGCCTCAACAGTGTGGACTCCCTCTGGCGGCCACAAGAGTCAGTATAGTAATTTTCAGAACAACTCTGCCCCTCCTCTTGTTAAAGTCCCTTTAAATAGACATCCCTACTGAGGAGTTCTTTATACTAAGGGAGAATAGAGCTTCTCCAAGGCTTTTGTTTTTGAGTTCAAGAATTCTGTCCTAAAAGTGGGAATAATGTCAACATCTTAATGTGAAAGCAGAAAGGACAATAATAAAAGAAATGATAGGTTTCAGTGAATAAAATGTAGTTAACATTTGGGGCATCTAGGAACAATGCTGATATTAACCAGTAAACAGAGATATATGAACCAAAACAAAAACAGCAGTTCTAGAAGAAAACAAATGCTACTACTACGATGTTTTCAAACACTCAACAGACAGGTAAAATTACTTTTTTATTCCATTAAAGTGTATCTGTGTTTAAATTTGTGTTTATAAGTTGTAAACTCCATGAGTCCAAGAACAGCATCAGTGTGTGTAACCGGTTCTTAGGCAGAGTAGATACCAGTTCCTCTTTTAAAATAAAAGAAATACATAGTTGTCTAAAATGTTAGTCCCCTCTGAACTAATACTCAAGTCAAAATTTTCCCTCCTAAAAAACAGACTGTTGGAAGGCCCTAACCAAATTCAAGTGCTGAAGCATAGGACCCTGGGCAGGTAAAAAATCAGAGCAAAGGTTACTTTCATAATAGCTTTCTTTGCTATATAGAGCTAATCAAAGGATGTGGCTAGAGCTGTGACCATGCTGTGACAGGTCTGGTCATAGGTGAATATGGTCTCACCGTTGTGAGTCCTCTGTGGGGAAGTGAGTTGGCTTTCTTCAGAGAGTCTCTACCTCGAGGAAGCAATCTATGGCATTCCTTCTCTGATCCAACGCTGAAGGCGTTTAGTCCAACCTTAGAGATTTCTCACACATGGTTTCCCCTCCGACAACATCTTTCCCCACTCTTCACAGCACTGGTTTCCTGTCCTTTAAGTCTCAGCTGAAGTGTTACCTTCTTGCACAGTCCTTCCCTGACTATCATACCTGTTTTTCTCCATCAGAACTCTGTTTGTTTCTTTCCTAGCATTCCTCTTACTTTTTAATTGTATTTATTGGTTTGTTTATCTGGTTAGTGTCTCTCTTCTTCCATAGACTGAACTCTATCTATTAGGGCAGAGTCTGTGTCCATTTCCGTCAACATTGATCTGGCACAATATATGGCTCAGAGTAAAAACTTTATTTATAAATAAATAATGTGTTGAATGATTGGATAAATTTAGTACTGGCTAAAGATAAGAATATAGGTTTTATCTCCTGTGCCAACTCAGACCTACTGCTATAGAGTGCTTATGTGGGGAATGATTCTGAGACTAACTCTATAATCAGTAAGAAATGAAAGATTGATCATATGGTAGGCTGAATAATGGCTTCTCAAAAATGTTCACATTTTGGGACCTACGAATATGTTACGTCGAATGGCGAAATGGACTTTGCAGATGTGATTAAGTTAAGGATTTAAAGATGGAAAGATTATTCTGGATTATCTAGTTGGGCCCAATGTAATTGAATGGTCCTTATGAGAGGACAAGGAGATGAGATAAAGCACAGGTCAGAGAGAGAGAGTAGAAGATGCTATGATGCTATGCTGCTGGCTTTGAAGATGGATAAAGGTAATTACTACAGCCAGGGGATGGAAAAGACAATGAAATAAATTTTCCCTTAGACTCTCCAGGAGGAATCCAGATGACCAATTTTGGACTTGTTACCTCTAGAGCTATGAGATAATAAATATATGATGTTTTATTTTATTTATTTATTTATTTTTTATGCCTATAGCACCTGGTCTTCCTAGGTGGTCTCCCATCCAAGTACTAACCAGGCCTGACCTTACATAGCTTCTGGGATCAGACGGGATCGGGCGTGTTCAGGGTAGCATGGCCCGATCAGATAGCACAGGGTAGACTATGTGATGTGTTCAGATAGCACAGGGTAGACTATGTGATGTTTTAAAGCATTGAGTCTGTGGCAATTTGTTATAGCAGACAGGAAATTGATACACCCAGCATTGTGACAATATTCTTATAATATTCCTGAATAATTAGCAAGAAGCTTTCATGAGCTGATATAAGCTGACACCAACATACCATTGCAACTAGACTAAGAATGGCTAATAACTGAGGGGACAGTGCCCCGTTTTCATATTTATTTCCTACCCACTAGCATTCAAGTGTCTTATAAATAGAATATTTATTACTTCCTGACCACCAAGATCTGTTAACATGAAGTTAGCAATGTCATGAACCAGTGTGATATTTTGTAGAATTACTAAATCGTCAAGGTTCCTAATTATTGCCAAAAATGGAGAGTTAATTTAGCCCCAAGTCAAAGGTATAAAGCTATATTGCTATCCCCCCATAGGTCAAAGCAAATTGTTTCTGGTATTTTTAAAATATCTAGATAGAGGAAAACAGCATATTCCAGATTAGCAGATGTATACTAGGTGCTGGGAACTGCATTAATTTGTTCCAGTTCCCAGCTACAAGTGGAGTCCAACCTGACAGACCTTATGACTAACTCCTATTAGTCTCATGTGTCCCTCTTCCCCTGGAGTCCATCTCACCAAATCCACAGCCATCTTCAATTCTTGCTTTGCTTGCCATGGACTGAATAGCTCACTTGATTAGAGCTATCTCTTCTGTTAACTTTCAGTAGGGACAAAGGTAGAGCTCACTACAAGAGGCAGTGTGTTAATCTGCTCAGGCTGTCATTACAAAATATCATACAGTGAGTGGCTTAAACAGAAATTTATTTCTCATAGTTCTGGAGGCTGGGAAGTCCAAGATGCCTGCTAATTCAGTACTGGTGAGAGCTTTCTTCCTGGCTTGTATATTTTCACTATATCCTCATATGGTCCTTCCTTGGTTTGTGCATGGGGAGAGAGACATCTCTCTCTCTCTTTTTTATAAGGCTGCTAATCCGATCAATTTGGACACTACCCTATGACCTCATCTAACCTTAATTACATCTTAAAAGCCCTATCTCCAAATACAATTGCATTGGTGGTTAGAGCTTCAATATATGAATATGAAGTGGGGGTGGGCAGATACAATTCAGCCACTGGCAGGCAGAGCATGAGCTGGATAGGTGTGTGCAGAGATTTTGTAGATCACATTCTTTAACTGTGGGTACTCTCTACAATTTCCCAAATTGTTGCTCTTAAATCTTTGGTAAGGAGTTTGTAGTGAATAGCAAACTTAACTGTACAACAGAGCAAACAAGTTGAAATTTTATTACTAATATTTCTGTTTGCAAGAAGGGAGTGTGTAGTTTGTATTTTTAAAACCAAAAATAAAATCCATAAAATTCGATTCTATTTTTATTATCATTATGTGTCTGTAATTCTAAACAATGTAAGAATCTGCTCCTCTATAAAATCTTTTGTTATTCTAGATTCAAAAGACTTGCTGCAATTACTGGTGAGAGATTTAATAGCTTCAAATTGACATATTTTTTCTTAGTTATCCTTTAATAAACCTGGCATTTCACATGGGTGTGAATTGGAAGAGGTCCCAGTTATACAGTTGTCTCCTAGCACACATGGACTTGGGTATATGCATTCAAGAGTAAGTTCATAAAAGTTCAAAATGATCTAAGCTCAGTTTGGGCTCAGTTCATATCTCCAACCCTTATGTTTAAATAGTATATTTGAAATAAATTAAACTTGAAAATTATATAGACAAAGAAACAAAATTTGAATTACTTCATCTCTGCCATTCTGTGTAACCACTTGAACTTTTCATTTGTGTTTAAAATAGAGTATAAACTGCAAGTTGTGTATTTTGGTTTGGCAAGCTTTAGTTCATACATGAAATATTTTACTAAATTCAAATATCTTTACCATTGAAATGTATTATTCTTGTAAAATTGTTCTGTTTTAAACCTAGAAAAATAATCAAGAAAATACAAAGTTACATCAGTTTTACAATTTAGTAGTTGCCTAAATCATACCTTTTGCAGGTGGTTTGATTTTATTAAAATTTATTTATTAGTTATTGAACAATTATTTATACAAACTATTATCGGGTTAAGGTATAACCAGGGCATCAAAATTCAAAGTGGTAGGTATATATAAAATCTTTTGAATAAACAGTTTTGCTTTTTCCTTTTTGTACTGTAACATATATTTTATTTAATTTTTTAAAGTCAGCAGAGAAAAATTTTCATTGTTTCTATTTTCTGCCCATTATTATCATTCATTTAATTTCTTGATATTAAAAATGATCCACTCATGGCGTCAAAAATGCTAGGTACATCTGAGCCCAGCCCAACCCTTCTCTCCTGATCTCCCCATTTCTCTCTGGGTCATTTGCTCCCAATTCACTATTTCCTGCCATTTCTTAAGCACAGCAGTTTAGCTATTTCTATGAATAAAAGAAAGACACCTGTAAGTGTTACAGGGAATTAAGAGGAAGTGAGTGTGTCCATGTAGGGGTCGGAATTTTCAAAGAGTACACCCAAAGGCCAGCACTTGAGATATCCAAGGGGAAGATGGCTTGGAGTGAACAAGATGAGAATCTATGTGATCCACTTGCCCTCTTCCTATTGGGAGTCCCTATCCTTTTTCAAACCAAGGCTAGATTCTGTCAAGGGAGATAGAAACTTCCTTATGATCTGTTAACTCAACTGCCCCTGGAAAGCTATAGGTGTGCCTTACACTTTCTTGTGTCCTCAACAACTCAGCTCTTAGGGCATAGTATTAGGCTGGAACTATAGATTTTTTAGGTCAAAAAATGTCAAACAGCTGCAATTTCATGTGGTTCAGGTATTTCTTGCTGTTGATCAGGATGATTACAATGAAGACTTTCTCTCAATTCTCTAATATCAAGGCATTCTTTCACAGGTAGGTCCAGGGGACTACTGGCCTGGGCGGCAGATTCACAATGGGTCTCAACCTTTGGAGACGGGAGTGATCTTTACAGAGATACACTGTTACAACGGAAAGAGGAACTTCATCATGTAACTTTAAATTCCTGTCCCACTACCAGACCACATACCTTATAGAATACTACCTAAATAAATTCTCTAATTATTTTGTGGTTTATAGAATTAATTATATTATATTCCATGACATATTAAAAAAACATTAATGGTATTAAATATAAGCATTTAAAAATATTCCGCAATTGTTATAACTGTTTTGACATTTTTTCAATTTTTAATATATCATTAGCCTCCCCAAATCCGAGTGACCTAGATCTCTTGTTACTTCTGAGAGGTTCTGGTCGGTGTTCATATTTGTGTATGTGTGTGTGTATGTACACCCTTAAAGCTCATTGTTCACGTAACAAATATTAATTAAACACTACTGACTACCTAACTGTACTAACTCTAGAAAAGGAATTAAAAAAATTCTTCTTTTAACAAGACCATAGTCTTGAAATATAAAGTCAAACCTGTAAAGTGGCACTCAGTACTTTAGAGACAAATTTATCATTTGTGGTTTTTATACACTGGTAAGATAAAAATTTCAGTCTTAATGTCCTTCTCAATGTTTAGACCATTTCTATAGAGACTCAATAGTCTATGAACCTTTCTGGCCAAAATAGTTTTTTTAGCCTTACGAAGCCACAACCATATCAGAAAAAATAAAAAAATAAAAAATTTAACTAAAAGGAAGTCATGGTCTGATTTTAATAGTGATTAAAGGAAAATAGGTCATATCATGCTTAATATATATTTTGAAAGATACATTTTATATATATTTCATCCAGTTTGATAATTTGATCAGCCACTTAAATTCTTTACAATTTGTAGTTTTACTTTTTCTTTGGATTTTCTGGGGTTATAAAATATTGTAAAAGTTCTGCTTACATTTATCAAATGTTGCAGAAGGTTGTTTACAGTTATAAAGTATAGAAGATTGTTGTGTTCATAGTTATAAATTGTTGTAGAAAGTTGTTTTGTTTACAGTTCTAAAACGTAGAGTTATAATTATAAAATGTAGAAGGTTAGTTGTGCTTACAGTTATAAAATTTTGTTGAAGTTTGTTTTACTCACTACATCATTACTGGAAACACTATATTTTAACAATACTTTATTCGTTATATGAGATAAAACCCTTATGGTTGCAAGTGATAGTAGCTCAATTGGATAGCCATTGACCACCTTAGTTTCAGGTGCTCCCAGCTTCTCTGCCTCATAGGAAAAATGCAGCAGTCGTAAAAAGGGCTCTCATTCTCCTAGTTTGAGTTATAAACTTGCTTCTGAAACAATCACTGTTGCCATGTAGGTAGACATTAGAGCATGGCCCAATGATTGCATTCCCACCTGGACCACTTGGAGTGTGGAATGAGTGGTTCCCAAGGGAAGCAAATGGGGCATATAAATCACATTTATCCACTGAAGTTCTCTTTCAAAATGATTGTCATCTGTGAACAGCCTATGGGGGTTAAGTCTGGATTGTCCTCATTTGGAAATGAGGAAAATGACAATACTACTGGATTAGTTGTTATTTCATAAAAAGAATGAAGCTGTAATTTGCACCATTATGGACCTCAGGGTTTGCACTGAAAATACAAAGGCGTTCTTACAGGATTACATTTATGTTTGGTAGGAAAACTATCTCCAATCTTTACTAATTTTGTTGAAAATAGGATATCTGACTTACTTTTTAACAGTAGAAAGCCACATTAAGTGGTATGTAAGTCTCCATCATTTAAAATTTCTAGGGCAGATGGCATGATACTGTATATAGAGATCCCTAAAGAATCCTCCAAAAAACTGTTAGAATTGATAAATTAATTCAGTAAAGTACAAAATTAATATGCAGAAATTGGTCGCATTTTTATATACCAATAACGAACTATCAGAGGGATTAAGAAAACAATCCCATTTAAAATTGCATCAGAAAAAAAAAAAACCCTAAGAACAAATTTAACCAAGGAAGTAAAAGACCTGGACTTTCAAAACTATAAGACATTGAACAAAGTAATTGAACAAGATACAAATAGATGGAAGGATAAACCATGCTCATAGAGGAAGAATTAACTGTTAAAATGTCCATACTGCCTAAAGCAACACTTATCAACCTTTCTTTCTCTCTTTCCATTTCTTTTTCTTTTTTTTTTTCAACACTAGCCACCCTAATGGATGTGATGTTAGGTATCTCATTTTGGTTTTAATTTGCATTTCCCTAATGTTAGTGATGTTGAACATATTTTCATATGCTTACTGGCCATATCTTTTTTGGAGAAATGTCTATTCAAGTCCTTTGCCCATTTTTTAATTGTTTTGTTGTTGTCATTGTTTCTGTTGAATTGTAGCAATTCTTTATATGTTCTGGGTATTAATCAGGTATATTGGTTCACAGAGGTTTTACATTTTGATGTAGTCCAATTTATCTATTTTTTCTTTTGTTGCCTGCTTTGGTGTCATACCCAGGAAATCATTGTAGAATCCCATATCATAAGGCTTTTCTCCTATGTTTTCTTCTCAAAGTTTTATAGTTTTAGCTTGAAAAGCTAAGAAATCTTTTCTAGAAGCCTACTCAGCCAACTTCCCCACATGTATCATTGACCTAAGTGGAATTACATGTTTCTCCCTTAACTAATCACTGGCAAGGATAATGTAATAGTCATAAAAGGAAATTAAACCAAACAAGACACACTCCCTCCAGCGAGGGCTGAAGCCAGCTTTCCTGAAATGTATGGTTTCAGGGAGGAAATTGAGGAGTTTGTATCCTAAACAAATCAGTGTTCTCAGCGTTGAAGAAGATGCACCTATCTGTTCTTCTACAGTTATTATCCTCTTTTTTTAGATATAACCCCAGAGAGGAAAAGGGCATTCAGAGCTTGATTATACAGACTGGGCTTTGGAGTTTCCTGAGTCCATTCAGGACTCTGATTCTATAAGATCTACAATGGTACGTTAACACAGGTTCTGTTGTTGTTGTTGTTTTTTTAATGAAAATTAAAACATCAAAATATAGTTTATACTTAGTCATTTGTAAGGGTGATTAAAATGACTCTTCTGATTATTTCTGAGGAAACCAGTTAACCATAGCTTCTAATTCTATTAGTTTGAAGCCCAGCTCCTAATTCTAGGTCTAGAATCTAGCCCATGATCATGCTAAGATGCTGTAACCTCACCATGAGTCTGCCTGAAGCAGCCAGCCAATCACACCTATTTATTTCTCCATGTAATTACAGCTAATATTCTGACACGGATTCAAAGCACATAGTCTCATTTGGGAATATTAAGTAGGGAAAAGATAAAAATATTTCATAAATTAGTAAGAATAAACATATGAAGCAATATGCATAATCTCTCTCTACCCCAAGGGTGAATAGGTAGAAGAAAGGAAAGAATACTTACCTAATACATAATATTTATTAAGCACCATAGGGGATTTTTAGTAATTTACCATGGAGAAGGGTAGATTGGAATCTTAAAAAGAAAAACATATCCCTGGCCAAACAATCCTGACCCTTATACTTCTTTCTAGGCTTTTTGACATGCATGGAATATTAAAATTTTATTTAGCTTTATATAATTGTACTCATACCATAAATGCATTTTTCCAAACAAATAAAATATACTTTCTCATGCAATTCTGTTATTCATGAATATCATTTTTATGGCTGTAAAATATTTCATCTTATGTTTATAGCATTGTTTACAATTACTATTTTATTAAACATTAACATTATTTTCAATGTCTTGTTATTATAAGTGATGTGATACATGTTTGTAAGTAAAGCTGTTTCACCATTTTGTGAGTACTTCCTTAGGATAAATTTCCAAAATAAAAAGTATTGGGTAAAAGGGCATGAATAAAAGGATATGTATATAGATTCAGTATTACCAATATTAACATATCAATATAAATTTAAATATAGGATCACTTTACTAGATTTTAAAATATATTAGTATAGTATGGCAAAAATAAAATTAAAAAAAAAATTAAAAAATCAACTTGTAGAACAAACCAGAAGCCTGGTACAAGCAAAACTATTCTTACTTTTTAACATGTTTTTTTCTCCATTCTTTTTTACAATATCTTTGTCAAAGCAACTAACAAAATTTTGCTGTTTTAATATTAGATGTGAGGAAGCTATTAACCTAAGGAAATCCTAAAAACATTCACTAACTGTGGAATTAAAATGAGATAATGTATCAAGCTTAATCAGACAGTAGCAAGTCCACGGGGCCCGTTGATCTGATAGTTATACAGCAATTAGATTATATAATAAAGAATAGAAATCCCTATTACAATCCAGATGCTTGACATTTAGATGATAATAACGATAACTTAAGTTTGTAGGTTTTGCAATTAAGAGACTGTAGTAAAAAAAATATATATGGCATAGATGATAGAGGCTTTGTTCTCCCTCTTGTGACCAAATCAACGTTATGACAGAAACATTGGGCAAACAGCAAGGAAAGTCACCTGGGACCTAGATGAACAGAAGCACTACAACTAGGGAGACAAATAATCAACCTGCAGTGGTAGAAGGTAGGAGGCGGCAAAGACAGAGGCTGCCAAGTCCCCAGTAGCTGAGTGGGACAGAGCCTGCAGCAGCGGCAGCCCGCAGCCGCACACGCCTCTTAAAGGGGATTGTCCCCAGCTAACTTTTGCGGTGACGAATCTGCTGGCTATGAGCACCAGCGCCAGGTAAGCCTACCTGGGCACCAGGGATTTACAGGGGAGTCACTGAGTTGTTAGAGTGAGGGCCAGAGATGAGGCTTTCTCCCCAGCAGAAGTGCTGGCATTGTTCCTCTGTTGAGCCCTCCTCCATCCCAGTGTGCAGATGCAGCGCTGCCATAGCTGTGATATCATTGAATTGGAAAACAGAGATTGCTCCATCGAGAAGATTCCCTGAAACTTCGCATCCCCCAACTGTGGCCCCACCCAAGCCACATCCAGGTGTGTCCTTGCTTAGTCAGGTGCTCCTTGCTGAGCAGTGCCAAGACTCACACTGGTGGCAGCTGGCCTCAGTTTCTGATGTGGTTTCTTGAGGCAACTATAAGCACAGCTTGCTGAATCTTAACAAGTGGCCCCGAAGGGGCACAGGCTTGGGCTAAATTTGGCCTGCAGCTGAACCCCTCTCAGGACTATGCTACTGGACATCTACTACACAAATCCACACTAATAAGACTGGGAGACTTAGGAGCTTTCCTTAGTACATATAAACAGACACAGAAAGGCAGCCCAAATGGGAAGACAAAGAAGCAGAAACCATATGAGAGAACAGAACAGAAATCCAAGAATAATGGAGTCAAGCAATCTAACAAATGTAGAGTTCAAAACGCTGGTTATAAAGATGCTCAATGAACTTAGGGGAAGTGTAGATGAACTCAGTGAGAACTTTAACAAAGAGATGAAAAACAAAAATGGAAATGGAAATTATAAAAAGGAACTAGTCAGAAATGAAGAACACAATATCTAAGATGAAGAGTATATTAGATGGAATAAACTGAGTGGATGAAGAAGAGGATTGAACCACTGATATAGAGAATGGGGAAGCCAAGGACACTCAATCAGAACGGCAAGAAAAAAGAAGCCAAGACTATAAAAATAATTTAAGGAAACTATGAGACACTATTGAATGTTGAAATATCCATGTCATGGGGTACCTGAAGAAAAACAAGATGTTGAAGAGCTTTTGAAGAAATAATGATGGAAAACTTCCCTAACCTGGTGAAAGAAATAGACATGCAACCCCAGGAAGCTCAGAGAGTCCCAAAAACCAGGAACCCAAAGAGGCCCACACCAAGACACATCATAATTAAAATGCCAAAGGTTAAATACAAAGAGAGAATCTTAAAAGCAGCAAGAGAAAAGCACTTAGTTACCTACAAGGGAGCACCCGTAAGACTGGCAGCTGATTTCTCAAAAGAAACTATGCAGGACAGAAGGGCTTGGCACAAAGTATTCGACACGATGAAAACCCAAGATCTACAACAAAAGCTATCACTTAGAGTCAAAGGACAGATAAAGAGCTTCCTAGACAAAAATAAGCTAAAGGAATTCATCAACACCAAGCCAGTATCACAGGAAATGTTGGAGGGATTTCTTTAAGAAGAAAAAACATGTTTTAAAAACATGAATAAAGAATGGTAATAACTACATTCCTATCAACAAGTATCTCAAATGGAAAAGAATTAAGTGTTCCAACCAAAAGATAGAGTGGCTGAATGAATAAGAAAACAAGACCCCTACATATGCTGCCTACAAGAGACTCACTTCAGATTACAAGACACACACAGACTGAAAGGAAGGGAATGGAAAAAGATATTGCCTTGATGTTCCTAGAGGGTATTGCACTGAATGAAATGAGTTGGATAGAGAAAGACAAATATCGCATAATTTCACATACATGTGAAATCTAAAGAACACAATAAACAACAAGAACAGCAAAAGCAGAAATAAATTAATAGGTTCAGAGAATATTTTGAGGGCTACTAGATAGGGGATTTGGGAGGACGGTGAAAAAAGGCAAAAGGAATAAGAGGTACAAATGGATAGTTGCAGAATAGACATGGAGATGTAGGGTGTAGCATGAAGAAGATCGTTAATAATGTAATAAATATGTAAGGGGGAAGAAGGGTACTAGATTTAGTGGGGTGATCACTTTGTGAGTTATGTGGATCTCTAATCACTATGCGGTACAACTGAAACTGGTATATTATTGTATGCCAATTATAACTGAAAAAAAAAACCCTCATTGAATTGTACAATGTAAATGCAAGCAACTAATTGTCTATTTCAATAAATCCAGAAAAACAAACAAGTAACCCATAGTAAGAAATATATTTCACATCCAGACTCAGTGAAGATACACACACACAATCACACACATATGCTCCCTAAATTTCATAAAATACCTTTATTATGTGTAATAGATTCTGTCACTCTCCATTCTAATATTTAAAAAACAAGTCCCTGCTCTTCATCCACTAAAATGTTTTTTCCACCACTAATAAAAAGCAACCCTCCAGTTTTAAGAGTCAAGAGAGAGCTCTGGGTGCACTATTACTGAAGTGCAAGAAAGAAACAACTGTAGATAATGCTCTTCATCGTATTAGAAACGCAAGTTAACATTTCAAAGTATGTTCTATGTATGTAAACTAGTGGGAAATGTTATCCATGAGCTTTGTAAAAATACATATTCCTTCCATACAAAGGAATATTTCTGGCAATAAAAAGGAAAACACTGATATATGTGGGAACATGGATACATGCTGCAACATTGTAAACATTATGTTAAGAAGCCAGCAAGAAAGACCACATATTGTATGATTCCAATTATATGAAATGTCAAGAATAAGCAAATTTATGTAAAGACATAAGTAGATTAGTGGTTCCCTAGAGATACAGAGGTGGGTGGGTGGGGAATAGAGAGTGAATGCTAATGGAAAAGAATTTTAGGGGGGAATGATGAAAATGTTCTAAAATTTACTGTGGTGATGGTTGTACAACTTGTGAACACACTAAAAACCATTTAATTCCAAGCTTTAAATGGATGTATTGTATAGTATGTGAATCATATCTCAATAAAGCTATTTTTAAACATTATATATATATATATATATATGAATGACTATAGTCATTTTCCCTCTGCCAGTAGATGGCAGTAGATATTACAACTGGGCCTTGGAGTCCAAAATGTAAAATGAGATTTTACTTTTCAACCTAGCTTTTTAAATTTAAATAATAATAAACTTTATTAAAAACAGATTTGTTTATTACCTTACCATCGTGTCCCCCTATTTATTTCTGTCATTGGTACCAATTAGAATTTTAGAGTATCATAATTAGTAAATATTAAGTTTTATGCACTTATGCTAGTTATTAGAAACCATTGTTTTAACACATTTTCTTTTTAATGTCTCTTCTCATTCTTTTCTTTCCATATCCACTTCCAGCAATCTAAATTTCCTCACGTAAATTTTTAAAATAACATTCTTAATGACCTTTTTGCTTCAATTAATTGTAAACACCACAGGAAAGATAGTTTCCCTAACGCATCTTTTCTGTAATTACATAACTTTCAAAAAGGCCAATGCTCAATTTCAGTTTCTCAGTTCCCTCTCAGCTTACAAGACCAATTCCAACATGGAATTCAACGCTGTTCTCTGTAGAACCTCAATGGACCTCACTCATCTTATCTTTAGCTCTTACATTCAAATTCTACTCACTGATCAAACTGGTCAATCTGCCTTGGCTCCAATTGTTATACCAATAGGGAACTTGCTCCCCTCCTCTCTGGCCATCTTATTCTTATCTATCCTTTGGAAACAATTTAATTCAAATTTCATTATCATGAAGTCTCAACCAACCATCCCAAATCTCATTTATTCACTCATTCAACAAATTATATGAAGAGAGCACTTATTGTGTCCAGGTACCATTAAGCAAGAAAATACAACCATGAAGATGGTATAGTTCCTTCCTTCAAAGGATTTACACTTCCTAAAGGGAAAGCTAATTACATTGCAGGAATAAGTGATGTAATAAAATAACATGGTAAGAGCATAAAGCAACCCCTTGCTTGTATTGAGTTCTGAAAGGTGAATGGAGAGTTAGCTGGCAAAGAAGGGACAAGGGCATTTCAAACAGGAAAAGAGCAGGATTGGAAGCATGAAATATAAGAAAGCATTTATAATTGGAGAACCAAAATCAAAACTAACCAAAACACTCAATGCTTCTAAAACCTTAAGTAGTTTCTAAATGTTGTCTCTTAAAATCTTTATTTAAGCTAGAGAATGAGTTGGTCAAATCTGTATTTGTCACTCTGGAGGATAGATTGGAGCAGAGCAAGACCAGTCAGGAGGGAGGCTGTTGCAATACAGTGGACAAATGCTGAAGAACTCAGCTAAGGGAGGGCAATGGAGATGGATAGGAGGAGCCACGTGTGAATGTCATTATAGAGGTGAGATGGTTAGGTTTGATCGGATGGGATGGGAGTGAAGAGAATAGAAAAATGACTGCCAAGTCTCTGGCTTAAGCAAGTGAATAGGGAGTGGTAGAATAAGTGGGTGGTGGTCTGAGGTTCCCCGTTTTATGGGGTGAGGAAAACTGAGGATCACTGAGACCAAGTAACTTTCCAGAAACCACAAAGCTAATGAATGTCATAGTCCAGAGTACATCTCATTTGGTTGCTCCTCCAGATCCATTTACCACCCATTTCTGCCCTGTACTACATCACCTGAACTACTCGGTCCTCTAGCTTTTATCCAGTTTGGCCCAAGGGAGAGAAGTATGGGAAGAGAGACTGAGATATGCTTTTCTCAGCTCTCTCCCTGTGGAGCTGAAGTTTTATTAGAGGTTGAATTCCTCTATACCAGTTTTTCTCAAACTATCAGTGGTGAATATTCTTTTTTTTTTTTAATTACCACCCCACCACTGATCAACACACACACACACACAAAAACAAAAATAATTACTAGAAAAGTGAAAAAACTCAAAGACATACAAAATATAATTTTCAGGTTTTATATTATTTGAGTCAACAAATATAACATTAATCTGTTAAATTACTAAAGAAGTTTCTAAACACTCACTCTCAGTTTCTCAACTTATCTCTAGTGGATGACAACAAATAGTTTGTAAACTGCTGGCCCCATGTTTATGCCCCCAGCTCTGATGACTTTCTGTGAAATCTCCCTGTGCTCCTTCAGGCCTAGGGTAGTAATGGCTTCTCGGAATTGCTTGCCTATAGATAGATGCTTTACCCTTAACTCTGCTCACACTCTGTAAGTAGTTCTTTCGTTAACATTTTTTTTAGCTTTATTGAGGCATAGCTGACATTCAGGAAACTATCTATTTAATAAAGTGTACCATTTGTTGAGTTTTCACAATATACACTATAAAACTACCACCACAATCAATATAATGATCATATTCATTACCTCAAAAGTTTTATTAAACATTTTTAAAAAATTTATCGTTAAACGTTCTTGAATTAAACCTTTTAGATGTGCCATCTCTTTCCTGTCAAAACCCTGAATCCCGGGTCTCAAAAATTCATGTTTTTTCTCATGAAGTACAGTGATCTCTTTATACTGTATCCCACAGTTTAGTCTTAAATTATCAATCATCTTTCTAATGTTTGTATTTTATTTCTACAATCTTATTGTTAATACATTTAAAATCACTACCATATTTCATTTTGTAGCATATGTCCTGTTGAGCTCTGAAAAACTTTGTAAGCAGTTGTTTTATTTAGAATTGTTTGATTGCAGGAAATAGAGACACACTCAAGCTATTTAATTAAATACAAGGGGATTGATCGCATTAAGAAACATTGATCTCAAACAAGAGCAGCGACATGGCCCACCTCAGTGAATCTCTCTCTGGACTCAAGGCAGCTCTAGGACCTCAGCATAGGTATTCATCAACACTCATTCCAGTCTAGTCCTTTGTCTTTACGTAATTTGACTTGGCTCTGCATCATGTATCTTCATCCTTCTGTCCTATTTCCAGCTGGTAATTTTACGTGGGTCTCTCATCTTTTTGAGTCAGGCCACGTAAGTCAGAGGTTGCTGCCTATTGGTGACTCCACACAACCCACTTGTGCCCGGTGACTATCCTTGGTCAAATTAGCTGGAACTGGGAGACCAGGTTACTGCCACATATACTCTGAGGAAGATTTACATAGGCGTAGAATCTCTGATGCAGGAGTAAAAGTGGATCCAGAGAGAGAGAACCTAATTAATATTTTCTCATCAACCAACATAAAGTTCTTATATAAAAGCAAGTTTTTAAGCCAACTCAATCCATTCTACCAGGCATCTTTAAATCCACCTAGCTTTTGTACTTAGTCTTTTATTTAAAAGTGCTAAAAGTGCTGTAAGGCTGATGTCAGTAGCCCTTAAGGGTATAGGAATATCTGAAGTTGTTAAGAGCAAATTTAGATTAAGCTGCAACTGCTAGTAGTTAAGTTCAAAAAATAGAAGTCTCTTTTCTATACATATAGATAATATATAGAAATATATAATATATATAATATACATGGTGAAGCTCTAAGAGGGAGACAAGGGTATACAGGATTTCCTAAATTATTTTTGATCACTGAAACCTTTGTGTTCTTGTGGAAACATGCTTTGAGAGATGTGGGGTCTGCTAAATACAGCAGCACAATTACAAAAAAGGAAAAGTGCCATATGTAAGTTTATGGTCTACATAGTACTGGCTCTGTACCTGAGAGTGGAACTGAACCAGAGAGTTTGGCTGTTTGCCTGTCTAGAAAATAGACAGGATCTCAGAGTGTTTTGCCTTTTTGAGGCTGGAAAAAAGTTGGTAAATAGCTGGAGTCATTCAATCTTTCAGAACAACTGGCACTAATCGGTGGGCTTATTTTGAGATACTTTGTGTAGATAACAGTTTACAATCAATATATCTGAAATCTTTAGGTAATCTCCAGAATACATTCTGAAGAATGATGTGGAGGTTTCAGAGCAAGCTCTTGGCTGTGGGAAATGATCATAATCAAGTATCTTGGAGAAGGGGTGGCAGCTGTTACTTTTTATCAGTATGCTCAGAGAAGAAGGAAAGCAAAAGTCCTTTTTGTTCTTGTTGGTGGATGAATGTGTTGCAGTTGGCAGTTTGCCAGACTCTCAAATCAGTTGTTCTTGATGAACTTGTTCTCTGAAGAGGCTGAAATGCTTGGCAGTTCACTTAGATCCCACTCCTGCTCTGTTTTCTTCTGTGCATGTCAGTCACCTTAGAAAAGAGCTCACCTGTTACCAAATAAATGCAACATTGAATTGTTGTGGGCTGGTTAGCTCACTTCCATCCTTGCCTTTTTGCTAAGTTGTTCCTGGCAAGCATTAAGATTTGCGTAAGTTGCTTTTTCACATTAGAGGCAATTTCAGTTTTTCTTCAAAGTGCTCTTTTTACTGCAGAATGGTGAAAATCAAAGAAGGGAAGACACGTTAGTTTGTAAAACAACAGAAGCTACTATGGACTGTTCACAGAGCCTTGTTCTAGGGGAGGTTATAATCTGATGAGCAAGACAGACAAGAATAAAAGAATAAAGATAGTACAATCTAAGCATTTGATATATAAAACATGCACAATATATAATTCTATATGTAATTTGAAATAGTGAAAATCAATTCATTCAAGAAACATTTTTGAGTGTTTAGCGTGTGCCAGAAAGTAGGGACGTATTGGTGAATAGGATATAATCATTCTGTTGGAAGAAGCTCACAGGTTAGAAGAAGAATACTGACCTGTAAATAAATAAGGGAATAAACTGTTCGGGAATTAGAGCTTAATCTGTGGATATACCGGAGTCACAAATCAGAGAATATAAAATCTATTGAGGGATGGGGGAGCAAATAGGGAGCAGGGAGTATGTACATACCATTTTGTTTATCCATTTAGTTGTTGATGGGTATTTGTGTTGTTTTCACCTTTTGGCCATTGTGAGTAGTGCTGCTATGAACATGTGTACAAGTATTTGAGAACCTGTTTTCACTTGTTTTGGTATATATCTAGCAGTGGAATTGCTGGGTCATATGGTAATTCTATGTTTAACTTTTTGAGGAGCTGCCAAACTTTTCCACAGCAGCTGTACCAGTTTAAATTCCCACTAGCAAAATACAAGGGTTCCAATTCTCTACATCCTCACCAACCCTTATTTTTTAAAATTATAGCTATCCTAATGGGTGTGAAGTATTTCATTGTGGTTTTGATTTATTTTTTCCTAATGACTAAAGATGTTGAGCATCTTTTCATGTGCCTATTGGCCATTTGTACATCTTCTTTGGAGAAATGTCTATTCAAGTCCCTTTGCTCATTTTTTAATAGGGCAGTTTATCTTTTTGTTGAGTGGTAAGAGTTCTTTATATATTAGGGATTTAATTAATTAATTAAATTTAATTAAGTATTTTCTCCCATCCTGTAGATTTTCTTTTTACTCTTTTGAGAGTGTCATTCGATGCAAAAGTTTTTAATTTTGATGTTCAATTTATTTTTTCTTTTGTTGCTCATGTTTTTTTGTCATCTAAGAATCCATTGCTAAATTCCAGGCAATGAAGAGTTATCAGTATGTAATGTTTTCTTCCAAGAATTTCATGGTTTTAGCTCTTCTTTTTAGGTCCTCAATCCATCTCGTGTTCATTTTTGTATATGGTCTGAGGTTAGGTTCCAGTTTCATTCTTTTGCAAGTAGATACCCAGTCATCCCAGTACCATTTATTGAAGAGATTATTCTTTCTCCATTGAATGCCCTTGGCACCATTGTTGAAAATCAATTCACTATATATGTAAAGGTTTATTTCTGGACTCTTGATTCTATTCGATTGGGGCTCTGTTTATCCTTGATGCAAGACAGGGCAAATTTCCCAATGTGAGGAGAGCAAGCCCTGTACTGAGAGAAGAAGAGGGTCCTTTGGCAGAAAGTGTAGAAAGAATTTAACATACATGCCAAAGTTAGAGTCAAAAGGAAAGTTTACTAGAACAAGGGTAACGCTGCATAGACAAAGAGTCGTCTCCTCTCAGAGGCAGAGTTAGAGGGCCTAAGAGAGATGAGGACAGTGAGAGAGACAAAGTAGAGTACCAAGAGGAAGACAGTGAAAGCGACGAGGAGAAAAAGACTGAGAGGTTCTGAGAGAAAGACATTGAGAGTAAAGGCAGTGAGAGGGACCCCAGAGTGTGGGGAATTCAGTTTATATATCATTCCCTAGTTCTTATGAGTTACAGTTTAAAGACTTTGTTTACCCATTTCCTTTGATATGACATACAGTGAGGAAGGGGAAGGGGAAGAGTATGTAGCGTGAAAAGGAAAGAATGTGTAGCATGAAAGGCCTGCTGGCAGTTCTAAGCCTTTAATCCATAGGTTCCCCATGGTTTTAGCCATTGGGAATGAATGATTTTATTTTGCATAGGGCAGCCACTTAGAGACTGTTTTTCCTTTTTCCCCTTTACAGGTGTGGGAAATGGGTCATTAACAATCCCAGCAGAAATCTTCCTTTGTTCTGCAGGTGTCCTCCAGGCCTGGCTGCAGAGCTGATCAGCATATTGCAGTCTCTGAATGTGGCTTGATTTAATATTTTAATTCTCTGGCCTCCTCCCTACATTATCCTTATGCCATTACCACAGTTTTGATTACTGTAGTTTTATAGTAAGTTTTGAAATCAGGAGTGTGTGTCCTCCATATTCGTCATTTTTCAACATTGTTTTGGCTGTTTGGGGCTCCTCACAAATCCATATAAATGTGTGGATCAGATTTTCCATTTCTGAAGAAAAAAAAAAGGGCTGTTAGAATTTTGATAGGGATTGCACTGAATCTATAGATAACTTTGGGTAATACTGTTAACAATATTAAGTCTTCCAATCTATAAACACGGAATGTCTTTCCATTTAGTTGTCTTTAACTTTTTCAGCAATATTTTGTAGTTTTCACTGTATAAGCTTTTCATCTCCTTAGTTAATGTTATTCCTTAGCTATTTTATTCTTTTAGATGATATTATAATTATACATAGGCTTTTGAAAATCATATGGAGGGGTTATATTCAAAGCAGAAGAAACCATGTAAGCGATGTGAAATACCTCTGTATTATGGGAGCCATATCTAGCTGAGAATGGCTGAATCATCAGAGTGGTGTGGTAGGGACAAGGTGCAAGAGTGAGCAAGAAGTGAATTTGAGGTCCTGCATACTGTGAGAGGTGATGGTAGCCAATCAGGGATTCTGAACTCTCCTGGAAATCTAGTTAATACCGTCTCTCTTCTTTGACCTCCTACACATCTTTCTGCCCTCTCAATCATAGCTGACGATCTCAATGAGACAATAGATACCATCCAAAAGAAACTCCTTCATTTCCACATACGAAATCATTACTCCCATCTGCACATGCACCCATGGACTCCCTCTTGTCCCTGATTACCAGGAAGCAGGTGTTCTTTCTAGCAAAGGTCTTTTTCTACTTGGGTACCTCTCCCACCTCCACAATACTTTGCTGTCTCGATATTCCTCTCTCTCTCTTTATCATCACTGTTTCTATTGTTTCATTCCCACCCATCTACACACTGATATCCCTCATCTTAAAAACACTCTTTCTTGACTGCATGTTCTCTTTCAACAACTACTTCATTTCTCTGTTCTATGCAAGAAAGTTTTTGAAGGAGTTTTGTATACAAGCTTTTCTCTACTACTCAATTCTTATTAATCTTTAAAAATTTAATTTTATAATAGATAATATCTGTATATGGAAATAGATTTCCTGTTATTTCTATACCTTTGTCATTAAGCTCCCCTCCCTGGAGGCTACAACTATTCTCAGTTTCTTGCATAATTCTTTCAGAGACAGTCTATGAATTCAAATATACATACAATATATATATATATACAAAACAAAAGTGCATCAAAATGTAAGCTATGGACTTTAGTTAATAATAATGTATCAGTACCGGTTCCTCAGTTGTAATAAATGTACCACACTAATGCAAAATATTAATAATAAGGGAATCTTTGAAAAGGAAAAAAAGGAAATATATGGGAACTCTATTATCTGCTCAATTTCCTGTAAAACTAAAAATGCCCCAAAAAACACTCTATTAATTGAAGAAAAACAACGCACACTGTTGTGTCCAGAATAACCAGACCCAACTTGAGTGCTCTTAACCAGGAGACAGTTTATTAGCCGGCGGCTGTCCTTGCAAAGGAGCAGCCTCGAAATGCCAAGATACAAGGTTTTTAAGCCCCAAATCCCATTCCTCATTCTGTCTTAAACACAAAGGTCCATCTTTCTCCTATTCACTACCTGTCAACCCACTGGTCAGGTGTGCAAGCGGGAAGTACAGAAGCAGAAAGCTTGTGTTAGAATGTTATGTTCCTATGGGTGATTGCCTATGTTCCCATGGACAATAGCCGGTGTTCCCATGGGCGATGGCCAAACAGTAATTTTCAGCTTATATACAATTGATTATTTTTCATGCCACGCAAGCAAGCAGGGTTACACAGGCTAAAATTGGCAGTTAGCGTATGAGCTCATTGTTACAAGTTTCATGATTAACAGAATGTGGTTAGGGGTTCCAGAAACTAGGCCTAAGTTATAGACTTCTTTTGTCCAGTTTCAGGTTTTAATTATTCTTTAACCCTTTCACATTTCAGCGGGCTATTACAACACTTTCTTGGGTCAAAAAAGAAATTCAAAGCTAAGAAAATCAAGCCATATAAAAACCACCAATAATAAAAGCACTACAAGGTACATTAGTTACAGAGGTGAGGGGAAAGTTGGTAGACATAAACATATATAGTAATAAATAAGATATATGAATATAAATAACTTATGCATCACTATAGGAATTAGAAAGAGAATAGCAGGCATACAAGCCTAATGAAAGCAGAAGGAATCAGTAAATTCCAAAGCAGAAACTAAAAAATATAAAGAAAACTAAAGAAACTAAAGAAACTAAAAAAATGCTGGAAATAATAAATAAGAATGCCAGAACTTGGTCTTTGAAAAAACACCGTAAAAGAGATAAACTGTTAGTTAACAGAGGAAATTGGCTGGCTGAGGAAGGGAGTGGATGGGAGATTTACTTTAAAAAATTAAAAATTAATTATTAAATAAATACCAAAAGGCACAAACAATAATGCAAGGCACACCTGTGAAACCATCACCAACCTAAATATTACCAAAGCACTTGAAGGCCCTGTATACTTCTCAATTACAATTCTCTCCAGTTCACAACGATCTTAAAATTTTATCATCTCTATGCATCTTTGTAATTTTATAACATATATGTGCCCCCAAGTTATATTTTTGTACATGCTTTGAACTATGTTATTTTATACTACATATTTTTCAACTTGCTTGCTTACCCATTTAGATTGTTAGTAGATATGGTACTAGTTCATTCTTTGTTATATACTACTACATTGCATAAATATGTCGCGGTTTACTTATTCTTGTTAATGAGAAGTTTACAGCTTTTCTGCAACTATAAAGTGTTGCCATAAGCATTCTTGTATCTGCACGTATTTCTTTGGGCATCTGAGCAACAATTTTCCTAGAAGTGAGGTAGGCGCGTGTAATTTCACTAGATAATTCCTAATTGCTCTCCCAAGTCCTCGTGCCAATATAGACTACCAAATAGTTCCAGTCGCTGCAATGCTCATCAGCAGGGAGACAGGGAGACTTACTTTCCACTCTGCATTTTTATGTTGATGGCATTTCACATTATAGAGTTTCTTGTATTTTATTTCAATTAATCCTCACAAAAAGCCTGTGGGTTAGGTATTATTCTTCACATTTTTCAGGTGAGAAAACAAGAAAAAAATCTCGTCTTGCGCCGTTTCTTTTCTTCCTTTTAAAAAAGTGTCTAACTTTTCCAGTTCTCTCATTGCATCTTTTTCCGGCCAGCCCAGGAACGACGGCTTGCGAGCGCTTTCATTGGGTATCCAGAGTAGCAGCCTTTCCCACCCCTCCTCCACTTCTCGAAAGACTGCTCTGCACTCCGCCACCCCAAGGCCATCGTGGCTTTGTAACGCAGTAGAAACACAGGGTTTGGACCGCTGGAGCCGCCGTAAGCCCCTCTTCTCCCGCCGCTGCCTCCGTGCTCCGAGGGCGCCCGGCGCCGCGCTGGCCTGCATCTTCAGCCAGTACCGCGCTTCGGGATAGGCCAAGGCTGGCGGCGCTAGCGCTTCGGTCACCGGAAGTGCTGCCGTCTCTCCCTGTCCTGAACCACTGTCGCCGAGGTTGGAGGGCTGCCCCGGAAGTCCTCTCCCTGTCTCCCTCCCGCGGCAAACATGGCGGTGGACTCGGGGATGGAGCTCCTATTTTTAGATACTTTTAAACACCCGAACGCTGAGGTAAGGCTTCCCCGCTTGATTCCGATCCTACTTCTTGACTTTGGGACTTTTACAAAAAACCTATAGGTATGCCTCGACTTTTTCTGCTGCCGATTGCCGCTTTAATTCTTCACGTCCAAACCCCCTACCCCCAGCAGCGTGTGGGCACCACGTCTAAGGGAGGGCAGCGGTGGCCTTCTCATTGCCCTGCATTACCTCAGACCCCCGGTCTTTGGTTGAGTTGGCTGCTCTGCTTGCTTTGGGCCCCCAGCCCCTCGTCAGCTATCGGCCTAGAAAAGGTCTTGGTTCTCGAGTTTACTTTAGACGGTATTTGAGAGGGGTCTCAGACAGCTTGTGTTTGACAGTAGTGCCGGTGACCGAGCAGGTCATATTGGCTTCGTGGTTCCTAAATCCCTTCTCTTAGGTCCCTTTTCTGACCAGAGTTAGGTTGCCCAGATGTAAGACTCATTCGGTTTAGGATTGCGACGTTTTCCAGTTTGTCCTGAAACTTTCAGTTATTTCTTGGAAAGGTTTCACACATTAGGACATGAAATCCTTAACGTGGAACGGATTTTGCGTGGAGAATACCTGCAAGAAGGGAAAAATTGAGAGAATTGTTGTCAAACTGTAAGCACGGTTGTATTGTTTTGAGGGGCGAGGGTGGGGAATTGTGGAGTAATCGTTCTGTAATAACCTTAGCGCCCCTGAATGTATGACTGACTGGCTCAGCGATATGTAAATTGAATATAACTAGGTAACTAAAGGCTCTCGAAAGCCGGTCAAAAATGCACATTAAAGTTTAAAAAACCTCAGAACCCACATTTTTTTTTTTTTCAGCGTAAACGTAATCATTTTAGAGAATTCTTTTTTCTTCGGAGATAGTGATAATACTAGTTAGTGGTTTTTAATGCTTTACTTGGCAAAATAAAAAATCAACGACGTTGGTCTTCTAATTATTTTAACAAATGGTTTTTAGGTCTAAAAATAAACGGTTTGGAAACTTTAGTACGTCTTACTAACAATGAATGAATTTGCGGTCTCTCATTTCAGGTGTCAATTAGCTATTTGTCCAGTGACCATAATTCTGACTGTAATTCCAGCTCGGTTTTAGAAAACTTACAGTGGAGGCAGTAGTTGGATCTATAGATCCTGGTTTCCTGGGACCATTACCTGTGTTTGAAGCCTGTTTTTATTTTTTTAATCTTTTTTTGCTTTTCAATTACAGATAACATTATATTATTTTATATTAGTTTCAGTTGTACAGCATAATGGTTAGATATTTATATAATTTACAAAGTGATTCCCCTGGTTAGTCTAGTAGTACCCACCTGGCACTATCCAGTTATTACAATATTATTGGCTAGGGATATGGATTATTGGGATGTTTTGTTTTCAATGAGTTTATAACTAAGTATTGGAGTTTAGGTCCACAACATTATGATTCACTTTAGAATGTTATGAGTGCATAGACAGTGGGAATTCCTTGGGGTTTGTCACCTTTATTTCCAAAATGCCCATCACTTTCTGACATATTAGGACCCCAGTCAGTATTTACTTAGTTCTCTTTTGTGGTACAAATAAAAATAAAGACTATGTGGGAGAGATCACTTCATTTGTATCAGGGAAGACTTCATCGAGGCAGTTAGCATATGATATGTTCCACAGTTGTAGATAGGAAAACAGAGCATTCTCCTGGAGTAGTCAGTATTCTGTAGTGTATACTGCAAGTAGCAGTGTGAAGTGGCACCTGAAAGACAGTCTGAAGCCAGATCATGGAATTTCCTGAATGCTCAGCAAAGGAATATGGACTTTATTTTGTAAGAATGTGAGTTTATGAGCAGGCAAATTATATGATTACTAAAAATACATTAGGTAAATTAATCCATTTTAGTAATATCTAAAGTGGTTCAGAAAAATTAGAGATGGCAAATCAAGAAGAAAAGATGAGAGATGTAATGAAAGCTTGAGTTAGCAAATGGGCAGTAATCACTAGCATTTATCGAATGTTTATTTTCTGCAAGAACTGCTTTGGTAATTTAAAGACATTAATCTTTCCATCAGTTTTGAAAGATCGTTATCCCCATTATATAGATAAAGAACTGAGCATGAGAGGTCAAGTGACTTTCCTAAAGGGGCATACATAGCTGGGCTGACACACATCAGCATGCATTTCCTGGCTCCAAAGCCATGTCATGCTGTGTCCCAGTGGAAGTGGATAGATACAAGTTAAATTTTGGATAGATAATTGACAGGATGGCAACTGATCCTGTGAGGGAGACAGCCTCTAGTTTTAGGGGCTAGAGATGGGTGGGGCTATATTGATAGTAATGGAAAAATCTGGAAGTGGGTTTGATGGGAACAAGATAATTTGTTTTTGATGTGTTTAGTGGTACACCAGATAGATTTGTATGGAAGGAAGTTGGGAATCTGTTTAAGAATTATTTCTGAAAAGTGAGGTATAGGTAGGTGAAGGTGAGGTATAGCTCTAGGAAGGGCATTTACAAGTAATAAAAAGATGAAAAACCCATTGCCCTTGCTTTCAAAGGAGTTTGTAATCTAGTGGGGATGCCAGACATTCAAGTTTCACAAAGGGAATACTTTAAGGGGTTTGAGTAGTTCTAAATGAATTACAAATTGTGGTTTATATGCCACTTTTTAACCCAGTTCCTGTTTGCCTCAAGAATACTCACCAGCAGCACCCCCAAGATAACTCACAGATTACAGTCCTAACCTTACCTCCAAAGTTTGCCATGAAAGTCTTTGAAAACCAATGACATCATTCTACTTATAGCATTCTGTTTTATGTAAAGTGGTTATTTCCATTTATAAAATATAGTAATTCTTGATTGCTAAAAATGTCAAATCCTAGAAAATGTATCATTCCTACTTGTGATGTTAACATCATTCTCGAATAGTGTTAGCTAAAGATTCATTCGATGAATCTGATTTCTGTATACATTTTGTTACATTAGGATTAGAAACAAGTTCTGTTTAGAAATAACAAAAACAGTTTTTATATTTTATTTTCATATTGAAAATCAGTCATATTTGCTTCAGCCTCAAAGAGCGTGTTTATGTAAAATCAAATTAACGCTGGCAGTGAGCTGTACTTTTTTTTCTAAGAGAGAAATGTGTTAAAAAATACATATTTTAGTAAATTTTGATTCTATTTTAGAAAAATTAGAAAATATAGGAAAGTGAAGGCTTTCATAATCTCACCTTTCTTAGTCTCAGCTATCATTAACAGCTTTCTTTAATTTATTTCCAAATCCTGTAGTAAATATGTGTATGTGTATGCTTAAATGTGTGTACCTACCACTCACGTTAATGTACCAATACTTTGATACTGTTTTGTAATTTTTTCTCATCTAACAATGTGTATCTTTATAAATTAGGAAATACACTTATATAACATTTTAAAAGTAAGCTTCATTTTTAACACATTTACTGTTTTGAACTAGGTAAAACATGTATGAGGTACAAATTCAAAAGGTACAAAAGGATATACAATAAAAAGTCTTTCATCCCTGTCCCTAAGCCATCCTGCTTCCTACCATAGATATTTTGTGTAATCATTTTTATTGGCTGCATAATATTGTTTTAAGTGGTAATGCTATTGTTTATATATTAAATTCTCATACATTTAGGCTTATGACTCCCCCCCCCCTCTTTAATTCCCCAATCCCCCCACTTCCACCACTGACCTATGGATGTTGCTGTCTCCCCTTAAGAACTGGATCTCTGAAGGCGGGGTGTCTCTTCCCACGCGCTCGCGGTGCATACCCAAGGCCTGGCGCACCCAGGGTATGCTCTGTGGCCCCACCTGGGGCGCAGACCCAGGACCTTCTGCATGTAGAACAGATGTGCTAACCACTACACTATGGAGCCACCCAGGCTTATGACTTTTTACAGTGATGTGGTATTCTCGATGTCAATTTTTTAAATATATCTTCATTTCTTTATTTCAGAGTGGAATTGTTGGATTAAAATTCAGTCTTAAAAGAGTGATTGATGCTAAAAAGTTCTGTTTTTCAGAGTTTCTTTAAGAAACCAGTTTGGAACTAATTTCTGGACAAATGATAATGGAAGTGGTAGGAATAGATGAGATAGCCTTAGTTTACCCTTAGGAGAGGGTAAAAAGAGAAGAGAAGATAGTTACAGGCATAAAAGAGTAAGTGGGGAAAGTAGCTATACTGTGACCTTTTCAGCACACAATGACTCCTTTGGAATGGATGATGTGGCTTGGAGTCCTAGAATCTGACCAGTCTATTCTTCACATTCCTATTAGCTCCCTAATCATAACCTTTCTATGATTTCCCATGTTTAACCTGTCTTCCTAGGTTTATGTACTCCTCAAGATATTTTAAGACCTTCACTGTAATACTTTAAACTCTGAAAATGCAATTTAATCAACTCTTATTAAGTACCTATTAAAAGTCATTCATCCATTAAATGAATATGCGAGGCATTATGAATATGAGTAAACTGAGGCTTGATTTTTGTATTTTTGAAACGCCACTAGAATGGAGAGAGAAAAGAGATAATTAAATTTAGTTTGATAGGAGATTTTGGATACATAGAGAGAGGTACCTATCTAGACGTGATCTGGCTCATCTTTCAAGAGAAAGTTGACATCCGAAAGGTGTTGGGACAGAAGAGTGTATGTAGGAGGGTTCTGAGTAGAGATAATAGCATGAGTGAGGGCATAAAGATGTGAAAGAGCATGGTTTGTTGGGCTATAAATTTGAATTGATAAGAAGAGATGGTACTTGTTTCTAAGACCAAGGAATTTGGCTTGCGGACAGTAAGGAGCAAGGAAGGAGATACATTTACATTCTAGAAAGGCCACAGTTGCAATAGGAGAATCAGTTAGAGGGGGCCAAGAAAGAAGCACGAAACCACTTAAGATCCTGTTGCTGTTATCTAGAGTGCACAGTGTCTAAAACTAGAGGGGTGACAGCAGGAATGAAGGGAATTACACAGATTTTGGAGCTGTTTAGAGCTTTAATCATCAGGAATTGATATTTGGATTAATGAATGATTTAGGTGTGAGAGAATGAGAAAGAAGCTAAGGATAATAATGGATTCTGTTTTGGCCATTGTGTGGATGGTGGTGCTATCACTAATATAGGAGATTTTAGTTTTGGACTTGATGAATTTCTGGTGCCAAAGGGACATTCAAGTGATGTCCAGTTGGCAGTTTGATATGGTGGTCTGGGGCTCAGAAGAGAGGTCCTAGACGGGGATATAGATTTGGAGTCGACTTCTGGCAATGGATGAAAATCTTATTTCTTGTAATTCTATTGATTGTACTTAGCTACTCTGCCTGGCTTCCTTGCCCATTTTGCCCTCTAGCTGTGGTGAATTATGTTTGCATTTACTTGACCCTTCCAAGTTTTTCTTTGCTTTTCTTTTGTGTATGCTTCCTTTGCTTGGAAAGCTCTTCCTTCTCCTTTTCTTCCATTGATTCTTGTTTTCCTTGAAGATTTAGTTAGCTCAGCTACTTTTGGGAAACCTTCCTTGACATTTCCCCCCGCTCACAAATGTTTGCTTACAATCTGAGTTAGGTAAGTGCCTCTACATTTTCATGGTTTCCTGTGTGAGTCTGTCATGGCAGGTTATCAATTTGTCTGCCACAATAGATTGTTCCTTAATGGTAGAGATTATGTCTTGTCTTTGTATCCACAGGACTTAGCATATCTTGGAACATAATAGACATTTAATAATAATTATGAAATAATTATGGAATAAAAGTGGTATCACCTAATGCAGAAACTCTAATACTTACAAAATAGATTTTGTAGAACCTTAAGTTCATTTTAGTAGGCCCACAGTGACTGTACCCTAACTGCTACTAATACCATTAATTAGTGGAGGATAGAATTGATAAACTTTGGTTCTAAGCTTTATTTGTAAACACTGATGCAACTTTATAACCATGTAAGCAAAGGAGCGTATGTCATGTGCTGCATAACAATGTTTTTGTTCAGTGACAGACTAGATATATGACAATTGTCCCATAAGATTATAATGAAGCTGAAAAATTCCTGTTATCTAGCGTTGTAGCTGTTACAACGTCCTAGTGCAACACATTATATGTTTGTGGTGACGCTAGTGTAAACCTACTGCGCTGCCAGTCGTATAAAAAGTATAGCACTTAATAGTTAAATACAGTACATAATTCTTGTAATGATAATAAATGACTGTGTTACTGGTTTATGTATTTGTTATACTATACTCTTTATTGTTATTTTAAAGTGTACTCTTTCTACTTATAAAAAAGGAAGTTTGCTGAAAAATAGTATGCTGTGTTATACCAGCAGCAGCTTCATACATATTGTGTTTACCTGTGTCTTGATTGCATTGTTTTCTCTTATGCTTGATTCAATCTCATGTTCAGTCCATAATGGCCCCTAAGTGTTTGTACAGTCAACTAATGACGGATTTCTCAGAATGTGTCCCCGTCATTAAGCAACACATGACTCTAGTAGATTTTTTAAGTAGAGGAGTTCCTTACAGGAAGGAAACATAACACCAAAGTTTGAGGCAAAATGTTTATTCCTTTTATATAACTCTATTGTCATATTTGTTGAATACCTACAGCGTATTTGTAATAATTAGGATACAAGTTGAACTGCTGTCAAAAAAAGTCAAAATAACAGAGGATTTTCTCTTTCAATTATCTGGTTGTAAGTATTCTAGGGCTAATAGGGTAGCTTTAGGTTCTTCTTTACTGTTCCTCTGCCATTTGTAGGTATTGTTTGTATTGTCCAAGATAGCACACCGTAACTTCAGTGTTCTAGAAAGGTAGCAGAATATTGAAAGAAGAGGTGGAAGGAGTTTCTGAAGTCTGACCTTTTCCTTTAAGGACATGACCCAGAGTTGCTTACATCATATTCGTTTTATCCCACGGACCAGAATTTAGTAATCACATGTTCACCCTGGCTTCCCAGGAGTCTGAAATACCAGTCTTTAGCTCCCTTGTGTCCAACTCAGATTTCTCTACAGGAAAAAGAAAATGGGTATTGGAAGACAGCTAGCAATCAGACTCACTTTGCATTCGTCCTGTTTTATTTATATCTTTGAGATTTTCAAGTACACTTGAACAGTACACATAGTAAGATTTCTATACCTATACATTTAATTATAATCTCTGAGTTTAAAATGCAAAATGGGGAAGTAATTTTCTGTCACATTTTAGGAAAGACTGACTTGAACAGTCTTTTGGTCTATTGATATGCATGATATTTTTTGCAACTTCAAAAGAGACACAAGATTTGGTCTTTCTAGAAACAAATAATGTGAACCATTCTTCTCATTATGAACTTTGACCACTAGGTAATGATGGTTGGCTGAACTGCTAGAAGTTGATGTAAAATAATCCAAAAACAGTGTGAAAATTTTGTTTTTAAATTATCGATTACAAGAGCTTTATTCGTTTGATACTGTGTCAAATGATTTTTCTTTTTTAAATTCGGCGAAGGGCTAATTTGAAAAGGTATATGCACCCCTATGTTCACAGCAGTGCTGTTTACAATAGCCAAGGTATGGAAGCAAGCTAACTGCCCATCAGTAGACGATTAGGTAAGGAAGTATATATATATGTGTGTGTGTGTGTGTATATGTATATATATATATATATACACATATATATGGGTGTGTATAATATATATATATTATACACACCCATATATATGTATATATATACACATAAAACAGAATACTACTCAGCCATTAAAAAAAATGAAATCTTAAACATTTGCAAAGACATGGATGGACCTAGAGTGTATTATGCTAAGTTAAATAAGTCAGACAGAGAAAGACAAATACCATATGATATCAGTTATAGGTGGAATCTAAGAAACAAAGTAAACGAAGAAACAAAATTAAAACAGACTCATAGATACAGAGAACAAATTGGTGATTGCCAGATGGGAGGGAGTTTGGGTGGCTGGGTGAAAATGGTGACGGGATTAAGAAGTACAACTTGGTAGTTCAAAATAGTCACAGGAATGTGAAATATAGCATAGGGAATATAGTCAATAATATTGTAATAACTGTTTAGTGCCAGGTGGGTACTAGACTAATTGGGGAGGTCACTTTGTAAATTATATAAATGTCTATCCACTATACTGTACAACTGAAACTAATATTGAATGTCAACTCTAATTGAAAAATAAAAATTAAATTCAGAGAGTTTATATCAACTATTCAGAACTGACATGAAGGTAGTTACAATATCTTTTTTTAATTTTATTTTATTAGTTTCAGGTTTATAGTGCATTGGTTAGACATTTATATAGTTTATAAAACAATCTCCATTATTGCTATTTCTCTCCTCTGGCTCTCCACATAGCCATTACATTAATGCTGACTGCAATCCCTATGCCATGCTCCCCATCCCTGTGACCATCTATCAACTACTAATTTGTACTTCTTTAACCCTTCACCTCATTCTTCCAGCCCTCTAACCCCAATCTCTTTATTTAGTGTGAATGATTATACATGTGACTGCAGAGATATTAATGTTTTGATTACGAAGTACTGCCCCAAAAGCCACTGTGGGTGCTAAAGTACTCTGCAGTATTTGTATCATATTATCTTATTAAAAATCTAAAATGTCAGGATTTAAAAGGCATCTGGCTTTAGAGGTTTCCAGTAAGGGATTCTGGGTCTGTATTGGCCTAAGCAAAACATCATCAAGGAAGCAATGTTATTCTACAAATGGAGAGATTTAACTAAGTACATTTTATCATCAATTATTTTTAAAAAGAGTGATTTATACGTCATTGTAAATTATGTAATAGCTCTGTTTTAATGATATGGAATTTATTTTAAGATTATTTGTGGTATTGTGGAACAAATTGATGATTTTGAATAGTAAATTTTGAATAGACAAAATGTTTTGCTTACAGTATGTCTCCTTCCCCCCACTCCCTGCTTTTTTTTTTTTTAAGCAAAGTTCTCATATAGATGTGGTTCGTTTTCCATGTGTGGTTTATATCAATGAAGTCCGAGTCATACCCCCTGGAGTAAGAGCCCATAGCAGCCTACCTGACAGTAGAGCATATGGGTAAGTCAACTTTCTTTGTAACAGTATGTTTGACTAAAGATTGTCCTAGAAACGTATTCTCAAATGCAGATTTTTAAGGTAATATTTTGTAAGTAAAAAAAACAAACCCTAAAACTTTATTCAGTTAAGGTTATGTTATGTAACATTGTAAATTGTCTCTAGGTTTTCTATATAATCCATATTTCATTATGGGCATGATGTGATAGCTCATTTTCTATTGTGTGAAAGAGTTAAACCAGCTACTAAATGGTGAGTTTATGGTACAGATTTGAATTTGAGGGATCATTTCTTCATGATTGTTAAAAGTAGTTGGTTATTTGCAGAAGTATATGTAAAATCTTCAAATGTCTTTAGTTCATTCAAAAGTAAAACAAGTATAAAAGCAATAAGAATGTTTAATTAATGTTTATAATAAGATCATTATGGTTGACTTCTTTTTTCCATGTTTAAGGAAATAAAAACTCATGTGTTCTTATACTTTCTACTTTTCTATAAAGGCAGATTTGTATAGAATGGGAAAGATGGAGTAATTTTAATATATCCAGCATTCTTCTCTATTGTACTGCTTTTGGTCAAGAAAGGTCTATTAGTTATCTATAGCTGCATAACAAATTACAGCGAATTTAGCAGCCTAAAACAGTAAAACATTTATTATCTCACACTATTTCTGAGGGTCAGGAACCTAGGAGCATTTTAGCTGGCTTAAGTTCCCTCATTAGATTGTAGTCAAGATATGTGGCCAGCTGCAGTCTCAGATTTGACCTGGGTTGGAGAATTTGCTTAGAAACTCACTCACGTGGCTGTTGGCAGGAGACTTCAGTCTATTGCCAGGAGATCCTCTCTATGTAGTGTTTAGTTCCCTCTCATATCACAGTATGGGTTCCCCCAGAATGAGTGATCCAAGAATGAGAATGCATGCCCAAAAAGGAAGCCATAGTCAGTGTGTTTTATAATTTAATATCAGAAATGACATACTGTTGCTTTTACTATATTTTGTTGATTACATATTCTATTTGTACAATATGAGAGGGAACTGCACAAGGGTGTGAACACCCTTTAGTAGGGATCTTTGGGGGCCATTTTTGAGGCTAGCTACTGCAGCAGGCCAAATAGATCTCTACCAGTAGCTGAAATATGTTAAGAATATTTGTTACATTTTCCCTCTTTTTATCTCATCTTTTTCTTAGCCATTCTTGGGAGTAAATGGCTGTTCATGTTTTAATAATTCTAAATATGAAATTATTAGAAACAACTCTATACATAATATGTTACAGAACGGTAAAATAATTCATTCAGTAACACAAATGTAAGCTGTCAGGAAGCCTGACATTTCAAAGTTGAAAGTAATGTTAGAGATCAGAGGATATTTGTGTAACATACTTTACAAGTTTTTCTCATTATCAAATTCAGAACTATATAGGTAAAATTGAAATCCCTATAATCTCTCCGTCCTGAGAATCCTAACATTTGATGCATTGTGTTTTTAAATATATATGTGTTTGTATATATATTTAGTTATTTTTTGTAAATATGATACCTTATGCAAGGTTAGGTTTGAGTCAGCAAATTTTAAGATGAAAGTCTAGTGCAGTCAAATTAACATTGATTCTTTAAATTGCTTTTCAGTGACTAGGACCTGAGTCTTTGGTACCTCAAAAGTAAAGAAGTGGCATTTCAGCCCTTTCCTCTTTTTTTGAGATTTTGGAAGTCAGGGTCTAGTTTGAAGAGGAAGGATAGGAGGAAGAGACTAGAGTTGTTGAGCACATATAGTTGAATTCAGATAAAGTAAAATACTTTTCTGACCCAATTGTATACTGTTTTGTGTATTCCTTTATTTCATTTAACATTATGTCAGGAGTACTTTCGCATCATTCAGTTTTATTTGAAAATATGATTTCTAATGGCTGCATAATCTGAGTGACTATACTATAATTTATTTGGATAGTTCCTCATGTGGGTTTTTAGTTGTCAAATTACAAATAATAGTATAATGAATATCCTTTTGAAAAAAATCTTTGTATATCAGTGTTTCCATAGACATACTTTATAGAAAAAAGTATTTATGGATCAACTAGTGTGAACATTTTGTCAGTCTCCTGAATTTTATTGTCATGTTGTCTTTCAGAATGATTACACTTGTTTGTACATCTACCAGAGGTGCATGAAGGAACCTCTATGATAATATTTTGGGCATTATACTTTTTACCATTTGGACTTTTTGTAAATAAACAACAAAGCCTGGAGTGTTTAAAATCAAGATTTTAATTGAGCCTAAGGAATTTCAGCTAAGGGTGAAATATATGTCAAGTGTAGCAAGATTTCATTCCAGTGCAAATTTGAATAGGTTTCACTATATAAATCTACCAAAAAAAAATTTATATAAATCACTGCTATACAAATTTTTATTTATTTTATTAATTTTTATTTTTTTTTATGGTGACATTGGTTAACGAAATCCAGTAAGTTTCAGCTGTACATTTTAACAGTAAGGCATTTATATGTTTACATTGTGCGTTCACCTCCCATAGTTAGATTTCTTTACTATACAAATTTTAATTTAGGTTTTAAGTTATAATTCAGGGCTCTGATGCTAAAATTATTATAGTTTTGTATTAATGTGGATTAAGTTGAAGTCAATTGTAATTATGCAACTTCTGATTCTTTGTGCTAAAGAAAAAAATAATATAAAGAATTATAAAATTTGGTCACAATTAATTCGAATTTGCCTTTAAAATACATTAAAATTTAAAAATATTTAGATGTTTTAGAATGGTCCAAGTAGCAGGCAAAAGATACTTGATGATTAAAATTTTTTCAAGAATAGTCAAAGTGAATAGTTGGCCACTTGAGAATTAGATATGAATAAAATGACAGAAAATATTACAATGAACTGTATGTTTTTTGTTATTGAACCTTAGGAGCGTTGTATCTTAGTTCTAGAATTGATGTATTTATTTTTTTTGTTTTAATTTAGGAACTGTTTATTGCAAAGGCTGACATTTCAACTTTGTTTCATTCACAGGGAGACATCTCCACACACATTTCAATTAGACTTATTCTTTAACAATGTAAGCAAACCAAGTGCCCCAGTTTTCGATAGATTGGGAAGGTATGTACCTACTAGGTGATTTTACCAGAAACTCATAAGTCAGTAAGGAAACCTTTTTATTCTTTAGATAGGAGAAAGAGTATATATACAGTGGTAGACCCAAGAACTCAGAGTTTAATTTTATCAGTTGGCAATATTAAAGAAATGTCCAGCTCCTAAGATGTAGTTTATTTACAAAATAAAAATTTTAATGTCTGAAACATTAGCCATATTTTGCTTTTTATGGTTGTATGCATTTCTTATATAGATCACATGATTTTCTAATATCCTAATTTGGAAAAGATTGCTTTTCAGTTTTTAAAAACTATATGAACACATTGAAAGCTAATATTTTGTCTATGTCTTCTATATCACACTACTGCATAATTTAAAATTCCATAATCATATTTTATAAAATGAGAATTTTGTTAATAGATAACCTTTTTGGATTATTTAACACGTGTTAGGTGTTTTGATATCTGCAAAATAATTGACCATTAAATGGGTTTACTTAGAATTCATTTATAAAATAAAAGATTTAAAAGACAGCTTAAAAATGGAAAAATTTCTATCCCTGTCAGGATATTGCTATTCATAGTATTTTTAGATTTTGCTTATTCTTTCATTTGTTCTTCACTCATTTGTTATTATGTCAATAATTTAACCTTATTTTAAATGAAGCAAACCTAGATTATCTGAAGCAGTTGATTTTTAATATTATAGAATTTTTAATGTCAGTACCTACTTGATAAAAATAGGTGCTTTTTAAAATTTTGGTCCCAATATAATATATTTTTCGAAGATTTTCTTATACTATTGTTCTCTACTCTTGCTGTACATTAGAATTACCTGCAAGGGGCGCGGGGGGCTGGTTTAAAAAAGAATCTTGATACCTACAGTCACTCCAAATCAATTATATCAGACTCTCTGGAGAGTTTGTTTTATACTTTTTTTGATAACATTTTGCAGGGAACACATTAAACCCAAACTTTGTACTTTATTAAATCAAAACAAAAATTTAGCATGATTTTATTAAAATATTTGACTCTAGAAAGACTTCATGAACTGTGATGTTCAATATCTGAACCTGTGTATTTATTCCTACTCTTTTGGCAGCCTGGAATATGATGAGAATACTTCCATCATCTTTAGACCCAACTCAAAGGTAATTGTGGAAGTCAGTTTTCAACTTGTTCTAGAAGTTCTGAGTCATAAAAGATCTGAAATCCAAAAATAATTGTGATTTAGTATGAAACTACTTAGCCTGCTCTTTGTTTTTGGTGGAGGATGAGTATTTAATTCTCTGCATCCTGTTTGGACTAAAAATGATCTTCCTTATCTTTTGATTTTCCTTCCAAAGAGATTTCTATTTGGAGTCCATCAGTCCCTGGGCATAGTCTTTGAGCCTTTCTTTTTGTCCCTCATTTTCCCTTTACTAAAGTTTGCTAGAGTTAACAAGGAGAATAATTTCTTTCTTCCTTATCATCGCTCTGGAAGGGGATCCATTACCACTTATTACTTCATCTTTACCTAACATGGTAGAGTAGAAAGACAGCTAAGAAGTCAGGGGCTTTCTTTGGTTTCTAGTCCAGATTCTACTGACACTCTGATTTTCCTTTTTTCTTTTTTCTTTATTATTTTTTTTAAGGTGAGGCAACTCTTGGTTGACCTCACAGATTGCAAGGACCTTGTCAGCTTACAATCCCTTATTTTTTTATTTTTATTTTTTATGCCTACAGCACCTGGTCTTCCTAGGTGGTCTCCCATCCAAGAATTAACCAGGCCTGACCCTGCTTAGCTTCTGAGATCAGACAGGATCGGGCTTGTTCAGGGTAGCATGGCTGTAGACTTGATTTTCTTATTTGTTGATAATATTTGTTTTGACTACCTTTCACAGTTATTGCGAAGATAGAAGAATCAATATAGATAAGTTCTGAAACAATTGTTATTTTTATTTTTTAAAGAAATATTGAGGGTTAATGACAGTGATGAAGTCTTTGATCTTTTTAGGAGAAAGTTTCTTTGCAAAAACAATTTGTTTAATGCTTCTGGTTACCCTTTTAAAATACAATGTGGGCACATAAAATATACCTGCATGTTTGAGTTGGACATGTAAAAAGAATGCTGTACAATTTTTTCGACTTTATAAATCTTGATATTGGGCACAATTTGTACTTTTTTGCACCTCCATGACACATGTAACTATTGGGGTTTAATTCATTAATCGGCAGTAGCTCCCACTTAATTTCATTCTCATTTCTCATCTCTTGGTTGGGAATCTGATTATGCTTTTTGAATAGGGTTGACATAAAGGATGGGGAGATAGGTTTAAACTTGGGTTGACATAAAGGATGGGGAGATAGGTTTAAACTTGAGACAAGTTAAGTGTGATAACTCTGTAAGGCCATCTAAAAGCTGTGTCTCTGGGTGAATTTCCACCAGTATTGACCTTTGCATTTTCAGCATACTTGTAAAGACTTTAGTTAAATCACAAAGTAATTTGATATCAGTTTACTTCTGCCATATTAAAACATTAATTTGAAAGATATTTTCCACTCAAAAATCAGGTGAATACGGATGGTTTGGTGCTAAGAGGCTGGTACAACTGTCTGACACTGGCAATATATGGATCAGTGGATAGAGTGATAAGTCATGACCGAGACTCTCCACCACCACCACCTCCACCTCCACCACCTCCTCAGCCACAGCCAAGTTTGAAAAGGAATCCAAAACATGGTGAGAATTTCAGATTTGCTTTTATCAGTTCATTATAGCAGGAAAAAGTAAACTTTTGAACCTTGCTTAAGATGACAAGATATCTGTCAGTTTCCCATTCTTTCCTATAAGTGTTTCTTTTTAAGTTGAAGTGGTTACATTTTCTTCTACTTTGCTAGAATGCTTTTTAAATTGACCCGATTTTTAAAATTTAAATATGCAAATGCTAATGTAATCCAGTGGTTATTCATGGTTTGCTATCAAAATTATCTCAGAGAATTGAAGAATAAGCAGTAAGTTTGGTATTTTTTTTTTTTTTGGAATACTTATGTTAATGGCATCTTTTTTCAGGAGTACATTTCAAATTTGTTCAGATGTCTAAATCTTAGCTAATGCAGATTTTCCTGTTTTTGAGAACCTTTTACTCATTAACTGGAGATAAGAAAAATGAGAACTCCAGTAAACTTCAATGCTTGTATAAAGCGGGCAGCTGGACTCATGTTTCTCAGAGTTTGTTTCCCTACTCCAGTATTACTGTAATCTGTTGAAATGAGATTCAGAAATACATTTTGAAATTATAATTGAGGTCACTAGGGAAAAATCTTTTGCTTTACAATTAGCATTTTATGAGCACAAATAAAATGGCCTTTGTTTCTCAATATTAATGTAGTAGTGTGGTGTGTGAGCTCTGTCTCTGATGGTGGTCACACACTGTATTGTAAGCTCTTAAGTTTTACCTGCTAAACACAGTTCATCTTACACTTTTTCTTTTAATCCTTTATTCTTCTGTGCTCATTTTTCTTTTTAATCAGACTGTGAGCTCCTGTAGACAGTGAGTATGTTTTATATTTGCATCTCTAGTCTTTTTTTTTAAATAAAATTTCTTTAAACTAAAAAAAAAAAAAAAAGAGAGGTCACTCATTTCCCCTACCACTGATCCCTACCCCCAAATCTGACAACCACCAATCTGTTGTCTTTATAAGCTTGGTTAAAAATTATTTTTTTCATATAAGAGAGATCATACAGTATTTGACTCTGACTGATTTCACTTACAAAGTGCCCTCACTATCCGTCCTTGTTATTGCAAATGGAAAGATTTCATTCTTTTTTTATGGCTGAATAATATTCCATTGTGTAGATATACCACAGTTTCTTTATTCATCTGTCGATGGACAATTAAATGTTTCTGTGTCTTGGCTGTTATGAAAAGTACTGCAATGAACATGGGAGTGCCTATATCTTTTCAAGTTAGTGTTTTCATTTTCTTTGAATAAATACCCAGAAGAGGAATTGCTGCATCATATGGTAGTTCTAGTCTTAATTTTTCAAGGAACCTCCTTAACCGTTTTAGATAGGGGCGCTTTACCAATTTACATTCTCATGAATGGTACACATCCTTTTCTCCACTTTGTTGCCAACACTTGTTATTTCTAGTCTTTTTGATAGTAGCCATTCTAACAAGTGTGAGAGGATATCTCATTGTGGTTTTGTTTTGCATTTCCTTGATGATTAGTGTTGGTGAACATCTTTTCATATGTCTATTGAACATTTGTGTGTCCTCTTTGGAAAGATATCTATTCAGATTTTCTGCCCATTTTTTAATGTTTTTTTTGGGGGGTTTTTTTTTGCTTTTGAGTTATATGAGCTCTATATTTTTGGATTTTAGTTCCTTATCAGATATATGATTTGAAAATAATTTCTCCCATTCAGTTGATTGCCTTTTCATGTTGTTGATGTGCGGGAGCTTTTTAATTTGATATAGTCCTGCTTGTTCATTTTTGCTTTGTTGCTTTTGCTTTGGTGTCAGATTAAAAAAAATCATTGCCAAGACCTTATTACCACCTATTGTTTTCTTTTAGGAGTTTCAGGGTTTCAGGTCTTAACATTTAATTCTTTATTTTGAGTTAATTTTTGTGTATGGTGTATGATAGTGGTATACAGTTTCATTCTTTTGCATGTGGCTGTCCAGTTTTCCCAGCACTATTTATTGAGGACACTGTACTTTTCCATCTTATATTCTTGGCTCTTTTGTTGTAAATTAATTGACCATTTATGTGTGAGTTTATTTCTGGGCTTTATTTCATTGATCTATATATCTGTTTTTAGGTCAGCATACTGTTTTTAATTATTATAACTTCATAATATAGTTTGAAATCAGAGAATGTGATGCCTCTAGCTTTGTTCTTCTTAAGATTGGTTTGGCTATTCTGGGTGTTTTGTAGTTCTACACAAATTTTTGGATTGCTTGTTGTATTTCTGTGAAAAATGCCATTGGAATTTTCATAGGGATTGCTTTGAGTCTATAGATGGCTTTGGGTGGTATGAACATTTTAACAATATTAATTCGTCCAGTTCGTGAGCACAGAATATCTTTCCATTTTTTGTGTCGTCTTCAATTTCTTTCGTTAATGTCTTGTAGTTTTCAGTGTACAGGCCCTTCACCTCCTTGGTTAAGTTTATTTTTAGGTATTCTTTTTGTGTAGAAACCTAGTTGATTTTTGCATGTTGATTTTTGTATCCTCCCAATTTATTGAACTTGTTTATTAGTTCTAACAGTTTTTTGATGGAGACTTCAGAGTTTTTATATAATTATGTTACCTGCAAACAGTGACAGTTTTACTTCTTCCTTTCCAATTTGGAGGCCTTTTATTTCTTTTTCTTGCCTTATTGCTCTGGCTAGGACTTTCAGTACTGTGTTGAATAAAAGTGACGAGAGTCTGTATCCTTCTCTTATTCCTTATCTTAGAGAAAAAGCTTTCAGCTTTTCGCTGTCAAGTATGATGTGAGCTGTGGGCTTGTCATATATGGCCTTTATAGTGTTGAGGTACGTTCTTTCTATACCTATTTTGTTGAGCGTTTTTTATCATAAATGGATGCTGAATTTTGTCAAATGCTTTTTCTGTGTCTATTGAAATGATTATATGATTTTTATCCTTTTGTTAAAGTCGTATCACGTTGACTGATTTGAGGATGTTGAACCATCCTTTCATCTCCAGAAGAAATCCCATTTGATCATTGTATATGATCCATTTAATATATTGTCGAATTTGGTTTGTTAACATGAGTTTAGAAAGGTTTTCTTCTCTTCTATTTTTTTGGCAGAGTTTGAGAAGGATTGGTATTAATTCTTTGAATATTTGTTAGTGAAGCCATTTGGTTCCGGACTATAGTTTGTTGGGAGGTTTTTGATTACTGATTCAATTTCCTTACTCTAGTATTTGGTCTGTTTGGATTTTCTGTTTCATCATATTTCATTCTTGGTGGGTTGTATGTTTCTATAAATTTGTCCTTTTTTTCTGGGTCGTTTAGTGTGTTGCTGTATAATTTTTCATAGTAGTCTTTTATGATCCTTCGTGTTTCTGTGGTATCAGGAATAACATTTCCTCTTTTATTTCTGATTTTATTTATTTGAATTCTCTCTTTTTTCTTGGTGGGTCTAGCTAAAGCCTTGTCCATTTTGCTTATCTTTTCAAAGAATGAGCTTGTAGTTTCCTTGATCTTTTCTATTGCCTGTAGTCTTACCATAGTATCTGACATATATAGTAAATTTTGCTAAATTTATCGGGTTGTTTTAAAATGGACACTTAAGCTTATGAATTGTATGCATGCATGTTTTTAACTTTTTGTTTTGATGTAATTATAGATTTATAAGAGGTTTCAGAGAAGTGTACCAGGAAGTTCCCTGTACTTTCTCCTAGCTTCCCCCAGTGTTAATATCTTTTACAACTGTAGTACAATATCAAAACAAGAAAATTGGCATTGGTAAAGTCTGCTGAGCTTGTCGAGATTTCACCAGTTCTACATGCACTTCTGTGTTTGTGTGAGTGTGTGGCTCTCTGTAATTTTATATCATGTCTAGCCTTTAATAATCACCACCATCAAAATATTTGATTACCATCACAAGATTCCCTGATGTTACCTCTTTATAGCCATACCCATTGCACCTATCTCTAATCTAGGGCAACCACTAAGTTGTTTTTTATCTCTGTATCATTTATATAATTTATCTTTATATCATTTATATCTTTATATCATTTCCTGAATATTACATAAATGGGTTTATGCAGTAGGTATCTTTTTGAGATTGGCTTTTTTCATTCAGCATAATTAATTTGAAGTTCATCCACTTTGCTGCAAGTGTCAATAATTCATTCTTTTTATTGTGGATTAGTATTACATATTATGAATGTATCATAGTCTATTTAACTGTTCAATTATTGAAGGACATTTAGTTTTCAGTTTTGATTGTTGCATATAAAGGTGTTACGAGCATTTGTGTACACTTTCCTGCAGGAAAATAAGTTCATGTCTCTGGGATAATGCCCAAGAGTATATACATTATACTTTGGTATATGGGAGGTCAGTAATTCTGACTTTCCCTAATATAAATAAATTAGCCAAATTTCTGTTGGATAGCAGAAGGAAAAGTTAATAAATCCTGAAGATGAAAAACTCAAATGATAATCAGCATTTTTATCATGCATTCATTTCTCTATACTTTAATAATTTGAAAGTTCTTTTTTTGTCTAATAAAACTGTAGCTGATGGGGAGAAAGAAGATCAGTTTAATGGAAGCCCTCCAAGACCACAGCCAAGGGGACCAAGAACTCCACCAGGACCCCCTCCACCTGATGATGATGATGATGATCCCTTGCCTTTGCCAGGTACATATAAAAGCACTAGATTTTAAACTCCCTTGTTAATGTTAATAGTGCTTTTTGGTTAGAGAAAGAAAATCAGATGCCGATAATCAAATCTTGATACATGCTCCTCCCCTTTTTATCCTGTGCAGTATTTCTTTGTGTTTTTCTGTTGGCAGGTGAACTTGTTAAAAAATCCCTTTGATGCAGTACCAACACTGCTTTGAAAATAAAGTGTTAATGTGCTATAGTGATATGTACAGAAGTGTACCAGTGAAAATAAGCAGTATGTATTAGCAGAGAGAAAAGTCTTCATAGTTACTTAATAGAGAGAAAGAAAAGGACTATTTTATGGTATTAGGACATAAAATAGTAAATTCTAACCGTATAAAGTTGTGCAGTGTATAATCTTAATATTTTCTAAAGACATTTTTTTAAAAAAATGGCATTTATGAGCTAAACCATTCAAAATGTCATCAATTGCAGTATTCAGTCTTGCTGCCTCATGTTATTTAAACCATTAAAATAATCTGTGCCTTGAGGACCTAAATAGACATTTCTCCAAAAAGGATATACATTGTAGATGGCCAATAGATATTTGAAAAGCTGCTCAACATCAGTAATCATCAGATTAAAACCACAGTGAGATAGCACCTCACCCATGTCAGAATGGCTATCATCAGTAAATCAACAAATAAGTGTTGATGAGGGTGTGGAAAAAAGGGAACCCTTGTGCACTGTTGGTGGGATTGTAAATCAGTGCAGGCACTGTGGAAAACAGTATGAAGGTTCTTCAAAAAATTAAAAATAGAACTACCTTATGGACCCAACAGTTCCACTTCTGGATATTTTTCTGAAGAACTTCAAAACACTAATTTGAAAAGATGTATGCCTGTTCACTTGCAACATTATTTACAATAGCCAAGATATGGAAGCAACCTAGATGAATGAATAAAGAAGAGGTTGTACATATACACAATGGAATATTACTCAGCCATTAAAAAGGATGAAATCTTAACATTTGGGACATGAGTGGACCTAGAGTTGGTTGTGCTAAGTGAAATCAGTCAGAGAGAGAGAGAAAAATACTATATAATTTCACTTATATGTAGAATCTAAAAAACAATAAATGAACAGACAAAACAAACTCATAGATACAGAGAACAAATTGATGTTTGCAAAATAGGGGACTAGGTGAAAAAGGTGAAGATTTAGTGTACCAATTGTCAGTTATAAGAACAGTCATGGGGTTGTAAAGTACAGCATAGGGAATATAGTTATTAATATTGTAATAACCATATTTGGTGTCAGACGGATGCTAGACATGTCAGGGTACTCCCTTCGCAAGGTATGTAAATGTCTAATCACTATGTTGTGTACTTGAAACTAATATGTCAACTGTAATTGAAAAGTAAATTTAAAAAGTAATCTGTGTCTTAAAACTCATTTTTTCAGTGTCTGATGACAAGGAAGAGGATGTTCCTCATAGAGAAGATTACTTTGAGCCCATTTCTCCTGATCGGAATTCTGTTCCCCAGGAAGGTCAATATTCTGATGAAGGAGAAGTAGAAGAGGAACAGCAAGAAGAAGGAGATGATGATGAAGATGATGTAGATGTAGAGGAAGAAGAGGATGAGGATGAGGATGATCGACATACAGTGGACAGTATCCCTGAAGAGGAGGAGGAGGATGAAGAGGAAGAAGGTGAAGATGATGAAGAAGGTGAAGGTGGATTATATTAGCTAGAACTTTTTGGTTTTAAGTTCTAGAACCTAACCTGATGTAGCTTTGAGCAATGCAGAGGGATTTATAACGAAGATAGGCTTTTGAGAAACCCAAGGGTTGGAATGTAACTGGGCCTTAAGACTTGACCTGAAGTGGAATTTCTATCTTTGCTTTATGTTGCTAGTTTATTTTTTATCAAGTAACTATTTCTCTATTCATCCCACAGCTTTAATCTCTTTTTAATCAACCAGCTTACTTGGCTGTATCTCAGTTCCATTTCCAGTTTCCTGGGAGAGAGATTCTTTTGGCTTGCTAGGATATCAGTTGCCCTTTGATACCATCAGCTTTGGCCAGGGAAGCAGAATCACGCAGCAGATATATGGTGACTTAAGAATTTGGTGGGCTGTTTTCAGAGTAAGGAGTGGTGTGAGCTGGGTGGAATTCCTAAAGATGTCTGCCACCTGGATATTTTAGCTAGAAGCTACATTATTTTTAGAAGCTCAGGGAGAAAAAATATCAATACCGTGATATGTGATAGGGTGGTGCAGTTCTTTAATTAGGTTTTGCTTCTTTTGGAAGGAAAAAGTGAAAGATATTCAAGCTATTTGACTCTTAATTTGTCCAAGAAATGTCATGTAATGTTAAAGTATTTATGCAAAAATGACATAATCTGCCTTGGATTTTTCTGAAATAGTGAAGGTGAGTGAGAGATATTTCAGTATCACAGAGGCTCTTTGACAAAATATAATTAGGTTGAGTGATATTCTTTTTTAGCTTCCCCCATTCCCAGATTATCAAGTATTCCTTTTTAGATTTATTTTATTTAACTGACAAATAGTTAGGTTTAAGGCAGGCTCTTTTCTTAATTAGAGGACATTTTTGTAGAGAAGATGAGAGAATGAGGGTAGTTAATTTCTAATTTTATTTCTTTGAAGAAAAGATACCTGTAGCATAGTCAGGTATAAAGCTATAATAGAAGACTTTGCTGATTAAGTTTCTCTTTAATTTTATTAAAAATTATAAGTGTTGGTAATTGTTAATATGTTGGGACAGAAGTTAATTTTGTTGAGGAAATTATTCTTATTTTTTGCCATACTATTAAATTTGATTAACTCGATTTTTTTGCATTAAACATCAATAATGTAATATTCAAATATTATTTAAACTAATTTTCAGGAGATGATGGTTATGAACAAATTTCCAGTGATGAAGATGGAATTGCTGACTTGGAACGTGAAACATTTAAGTATCCAAACTTTGATGTTGAATACACTGCTGAAGACTTAGCTTCAGTTCCTCCTATGACATATGATCCGTATGACAGGGAGCTTGTACCACTTTTGTACTTCAGCTGTCCATACAAGACTACTTTTGAAATTGAAATCAGTAGACTGAAGGATCAAGGTCCAGATAAAGAAAATTCAGGGGCAGTAGAAGCCTCAGTGAAGTTAACTGAACTGTTAGATTTATATAAGGAAGATAGAGGTGCAAAATGGGTAACAGCTTTAGAAGAAATTCCAAGCTTAATAATAAAAGGACTAAGTTATTTGCAATTGAAAAACACAAAACAAGACTCTCTTGTCCAGTTAGTAGACTGGACCATGCAAGCTTTAAATTTACAAGTAGCCCTTCGCCAACCCATTGCCTTAAATGTCAGACAGCTCAAAGCTGGGACCAAATTAGTGTCCTCACTAGCAGAATGTGGAGCTCAGGGAGTCATGGGACTGCTACAAGCAGGAGTGATCAACAGATTATTTGAGCTCCTGTTTGCTGATCATGTCTCATCTTCCCTTAAATTAAATGCTTTTAAAGCTTTGGACAGTGTCATTAGTATGACAGAAGGAATGGAAGCTTTTTTAAGAGGTAGACAAAGTGAAAAAAGTGGCTATCAAAAACTTTTGGAGCTCATACTTTTAGATCAGACTGTGAGGGTTGTCACTGCTGGTTCAGCTATCCTTCAGAAGTGCCATTTCTATGAAGTCTTGTCAGAGATTAAAAGACTTGGTGACCATTTAGCAGAGAAGACTTCATCTGTTCCTAACCACAGTGAACCCGATCATGACACAGAAACTGGGCTTGAAAGAACAAACCCAGAATATGAAAATGAGGTTGAGACTTCAATGGATATGGATCTTTTGGAATCCTCAAATATCAGTGAAGGGGAAATAGAAAAGCTTATTAACCTCCTAGAAGAAATCTTCCATTTAATGGAAACTGCACCTCATACAATGATCCAACCTCCTGTTAAGTCTTTCCCAACCATGGCACGTATTACTGGACCTCCAGAGAGGGATGATCCATATCCTGTTCTCTTTAGGTAAGACATTTTTGGTTTTGGGAAATATATTTCACAAATCATTGGAGGCAATTTTATGATTGATTTTATCTGTAGATAATGCATATCTGTAAGGATATTTGAGATTTTAAAATAGTGAAATGAGAAGTATGTTACTGTGGGTAAGCTATATTTTGTTAGTATTTAAAATAGTAATAGCAGCTTAAGTTAAAGATAGTAATAATCTACAACAATGCTTATTAAGCATGTCTATGAGCAAGAGTAAATGAGAAGCTTCTGAATTGCTTCTAGGATGGTGGTACAAGAGGATGGCATAGGAAGGAGAGAGCTTTTCTGTGTGAACCTCTTTGTACCTTATCCGTCTAATAAATACATTGCAAGTAAACTTTATATTTTACTAACTTAATTTTACATCTTGGTTAAGGATATCTTTAAGGTTCTTTTAGCACTTGTTTCTACCATCTAACTCTCTAGTTATTTGTTAATACAGTTTTGCCATTATTAGGATCAGCATCCACAATAGATTTTGTTTTAATTTTTGAGACCTTTTTTTTGGCATTTGCCTGTAAGTAATTTTTACTAAAACTATGTATACTAAAAAATGGTTCTTGGATTTGATTAAAAAAATGATGAGTATGATAGTATTAATTAGTCAAATGCTAAAAATTGATAATTTGAAAAATTTTTTTCTAGAGTTACTAATTCACATATACTATCTAGAATAAATCCGAATATGCTATACATTTTCTATAGTGTATGTCCTATATTTTTCCTGGATACATTAAATCAGATATGCCATGGGTAAATTAGGACCATGGTGAAAAAGCAGCATTTGATAAAGTAGCCCGGAAAGACTTTAAAATCAGGGTTGATCCTGGAAAGAGAAAACTCGTCAACAGTTATTTATTCAACATCTGTTAAATGCTAACTAGGACAAACTTTCACTTTGTTTGGCCCAGTGGAGAGAAGATTTGCTTCTTACATTATTTTTAGTTAAAGCGCTGTTTTGCTGAAGGTAAAGATTATGGCCATTAAAATTTTTACTGCTCCTGTCTAATGACCATTGAGTAAATAAAGAATGTTTTGCGCTGACTTGACATATAGCAATTAATTTTTCCGCAGGTATCTTCACAGTCACCACTTCTTGGAGTTGGTTACCTTGCTTCTGTCAATTCCAGTAACAAGTGCCCACCCTGGTGTACTGCAAGCCACAAAAGATGTCTTAAAGTTTCTTGCACAGTCGCAAAAGGGTCTTCTGTTTTTTATGTCGGAATATGAAGCAACAAATTTGTTGATCCGAGCTTTGTGTCACCTTTATGATCAAGATGAGGAGGAAGGTCTCCCATCTGATGGCGTTATTGATGATGCATTTGCCTTGTGGCTACAGGACTCAACCCAAACATTGCAGTGTATTACAGAACTGTTCAGCCATTTTCAGCGTTGTACAGCCAGTGAAGAAACTGACCATTCGGATCTCTTGGGAACTCTTCACAATCTTTATTTGATTACTTTTAATCCTGTGGGAAGATCAGCTGTTGGCCATGTTTTCAGTCTTGAGAAAAATCTCCAAAGTCTTATTACTCTAATGGAGTATTATTCCAAAGAAGCCTTAGGGTAATTTTCTATTTACTCCTTAAATTTTCTATTATATTGGAAAACTACATCACTAATGGGCTAGGTTCTTAAAAGAAGGTTTTGCTTTGAAAGGAAAAACTATATATAATTTTTTGCATAACATAACATGTTAATTTAAAGATTAGAATGACAGAATGACATCTCAAATGTAAGATGTGGCTATAAAGCAATGAAGTGGGTCTTTTAGCAGCTTCTTTCTGTTTCCCTGTGGTGTTGACAAAAGATTGCAACTGTAGTACTACTGATTTGTGTGGAGGGGAATCCTAAGACACAGGAATATACACCTTATGAGTAGTGAGGACTATCTTGCTATCTTCTGCCTTCTAAACATTCATGGTGCTTTAGTTTCAGAAGTGCTTTGACTATTGGGGGGAATTGAGAATGAGAATAGTCTTCAAAAGCCTGTCCAGTAGGGCAGAAGGTTTTAGTTTATGAGAAGAGAAACATGCTTTTCCTAGCTCGTGTCACGCAAAGCAGTGGCATCCAGGTAACTGGTCTCACAGTGGGGTCTTGATATGACTCCTTGAGTCATGGTCTTTTAGGGAACTTATAAAAGGCAAGCAGTGGTTTCCATGTCTAGCTGTGTCTTAACAGTTCTGGAGTGGAATAATGAGTGATGATGGCAGTAGATTGATTCATCACACTTGTTGATATTTATCCAGAGTGGACAGACATTTTAAAGGAGACCAGTGAAGTGTACTTCATAATCTTTAATTGCTAACGAAGTATACTTGTTAATATTTCATTGTTCTTCTGATCTTAGTTCTTAATAGAACTTCACTTTCTATTGTGATAAATGTGCTTTGTTTATATATTTTTAAGTAATGTTTTTGGGTGTATTGAGATGAACTTTTCTTTAAAATCTGATTTCTTGTCTTCAGGAAGTTAGGTTTCATTGTAAAATTCCTTGGTCTCTAAAATCAAGTAGAAAATGTTTAAAATTATTCCTAAAAATTGTTTTTGTACCAAAAACTTTAAAACCTTATTTTGTTTCAGTGATTCCAAGTCTAAGAAGTCAGTAGCTTATAATTATGCATGCATACTTATTTTGGTGGTGGTTCAGTCTTCCAGTGATGTCCAAATGCTAGAACAGCATGCAGCATCTCTCTTGAAGCTTTGTAAAGCAGATGAAAATAATGCTAAATTGCAAGGTATGGTACTTGAAGTTATTTTAAGCATTTCTGATATGTGAAGGAAAAAGCTTTTGAATATGTATCATTAGTCCTTTATCATATTTTGATATACCTAGTAATACTCCGTTTTTCACTTCCTGAAAGTACCTTTTATGAAGGTATTTTATGTGGTGTTCTTAAAAAGATTTTTAGGAAATTGTTGAAAGTACCTTCCTTTTTCTGGAAAGTCATGGAAATTGGTGGTTGGTCGAAATTTCTAATCAAAATGAAAGAAATAGTTTGAAGACAAACTCAAAAGTTCAGTTTTGTGTATAGTTTGTGTATTTCTAAGTATAACTTAGAAATCCTCCATTTGTGGTTAACAATATGTGCTCTTCTTAAAAGTGAAGAATAATATAAACATCATATTCTAAAGCATATAAATATGTTGAAGTTTATGGCAAACCTTATGTTGGCAGTCTTGAAAAGTTTAAGGTATCTAATTATAATTTTTTATCATTTTATTTTGGTTCTCGGCTTTCTCATTTTACTAAATAGAAAATTTGAAAACATTGAGTAAATATTGTAAATAGCATATGGCTTTTCTTTTTAATTCTAAATTTTATGTGTGATACCACGAGTAAAAGTTGGGTAGTAAACTCACCTTGCATACTGGAAATATTTTATCCTAAAGTATGCCTTTATAAAGGGCATGCATCATCTTTAAAGGTATTATTAATACTTAACTACGTATTCTGGACAATGGACACACTTGTATTTGTTATATTATTTATGTTTTTCATTTGAACAATATATTCTGTATATATGAAAGTTAATTTAAAAATACATAAGAAAAATAGTTATATACAGTTGTAATTCCTCATGCAGGAGTGTAGAACTAAGGAAAACATTAGTACCATTTTCAGTTTCTTTTAGTCATTCCTATAAAGTGTCTGGAACTGGTATATCACTTTTTGTATTAGAATGCTTTAAAAAACATATTTGGTATAAATATAAGTGTTATACCATAGCTTCTCGGAGACTTTTTGAGTTTAGTTGTGGTAAGTTTATTTCATTAGTGTTTGTTTTATAAACAAAGTTTGCTATTATTATTTTGGGACGATAGTATACTTTTAATTTCATAAAGGCAAATTAGGAAAATGACAGAATTTAAAAATAATGTTAAGGGAAAGGCACTTAGTAAATATTTCCCCAGAGGTTTGATCCTGTTAGACATTAAAATATTTTGTGTGTACTTTTTTTAGAGTGTGGGAAGCAGTGATAGCATTAGGTAAATAAACACTGTTATGAGTTTATAAGAAGTCAGTTTTATAAAGTTTTTTAATGTTGCATAAAAATTCAGTTTAATTAGATAGTCCTGTTTAAGGATATAAACATTGTAAGTTTTCAGAAACAAAATGCTAAGAGTGGTCACTTCTTATTTCTACCAGTATAGTAGTAGGGCTGGGGTCCCCAACCCCTGGGCTGCGGACCAGTACCATGGCCTCTTAGTAACTGGGCTGCATAGCAGGAGGTGAGCGGCGAAGCTTCATCTGTGTTTGCAGCTGTTCCCCAGTGTTAGCATCACCGCCTCAGCTCCACCTCAGATCATCAGACATTAGATTCTCATAGGAGCACCAGTCCCTGGTGCCAAAAAGGTTGGGGACCGCTGTAGTAGGGCACTTACATTTCCTTTTAAAGCTTTTTTTAAAGGATTAGATGTAAGTTCATCCCTGTGTGAAATTTAGATTGTTGAAATCAGTATGGATCTGATAATGTTTTTCTTTGGAAAAGAATACCTTTAACTTCCTTTGTTATAAAAGGCTTTTATTTAAAAATATTACGTTATAAATTACTCTTTTTGTTTTTAAGAACTTGGCAAGTGGCTTGAACCTCTCAAAAACCTTAGATTTGAAATTAACTGCATCCCAAACCTAATTGAATATGTTAAACAGGTAAGTAAAACTTAAAAGTGCCTGATTTTCTGAACTATGTGGTAGTATATTATAATACTGCATTCAGTCACTTGTGTAGATAATGCAGTAATTGTTATGAGTACTACCTGATTTATTTGACTTTGTGGATACAGATTGGTACATGGATGAAGATGAGTGTGTGATTGTGTATATACATTGTGTGTATATATGTGCACACAGCCCTGTGTACTATAATGCTTTCTACTACCAGATTCCATCCTATGTTTTTCTCTCAAATTGGAAAATATCATCTACCATTTTGATGGTATTTACAAAAATATTTTAAAGTTAAATGCTGTGATAATGTAACACATAATTGTTTCAGTTAAACTTTAGTGGAAAAGAATTTCCCTCAAAATTTTTAGGTGAAACTTGGTGGAGTCAGTTCCAGATAATTGGAGTGGGGACTAGTTCTAGTTTTGTTAATTTGGGATAGTCAAATCTACAATCAAAGTAATTTATAAAAGTTGAAAACCATAAAATTAATAACATTACAGTTGAAAAATTTATATACAATTCAAGTAATTTATAATGAAAAATCGATTAAAATCATTGCATTGTTAGTTTTGAAAGTTAAAAAATTTTTTTTTTACTCCTTAATACAGTGTGCAAGCATAGGAGAAAGGGCTAAAGGTGCTCATAGATGCATAAAAATGTCAAGCTAAAAGGACAGAAAGGATCTCGAATTATCTTTTTTCATTTAGCAAATGATATATGTGTGTGTGTGTGTGTATATATATATACATATATACTTATACACATAGTCTGTGTGTGTGTAAACCATCTTAGTCTTGAAGTTGAAATGAGTGTTATTAAAGTAATATATGTAATTATTGTTTAATCCATTGTTATTCTAACCCTGCAACAGAGTACTATTTGGGTTTATTTGCTTCAGAGTTTTCTTCATTGACTTGTCTGTCCTTATCTTCTATGTTTACGCCATCTCTTCTGAAAATACTTTTGCCTCATATAGTGCCCATCATATGTATTCCTTACCTGTGCCACAAGTTGACATCTGTAGGTTTTTATTACATTCAGTTTTTAATTTAGCAGAAATACATTAGTGTTCTGTAAATTTAGGTGGTCATACGTTCAGGGTACTTGTTCATGGTCAGGAGAATATATAAGGTGTCCAGTAAATATCATATGGCTTGGGTAAAAGTATTTAACCAATAAGAAATTTAGTTCTAGATATTTGAATTACATGCTGTGATTAAAAGAGTTTCAATTTTTATGTAAATTCTTATCCTATTAAATGTGGTTATTATAAGTGATTCTTATTCCAAGATGTACTATAAACTCTTGGTCAAAGACTGAAACTTCACTCTGGTTCCCTGCTGCCTTATGTAATTTCTGGAACTATTGAAAGGTAGCGTGGAAAAAGAAATTAGAGTAAAAGATAATCTTAGGTGGGAAACTATGAGGGAAAGGAATTACTTTATTTTTGTTTCACCTCTGAGGTTTAGAAGCTGAAATAGTAACATTTTAAAATGTTATGTCTTGGACATGGTTCTGTAGTGTAGTGGTTAGCATGTCTGCTTTACACGCAGAAGATCCTTGGTTCGCGCTCCAGTGGAGTCACGGTCCATGGTCTATGGCCATGCTACCTTGAACAAGCCTGATGTCGGATCTCGGAAGCTAAGCAGGGTCAGGCCTCGTTAGTACTTGGATGGGAGACCACCTAGGAATACCAGGTGCTGTAGGCATAAATAATAATAAATAAAAAAAATAAATAAAATGTTATGTCTTGTTATGTCTTGTGTGGAAACTACAAAAACAAAGCAATTTAAACATAACTGTTGCCAGGAAACATAGCATGGGTAGGTGCTAAGGACAGAGGCAACTGTATTTCTTTTTCCTTTAGCCATGCCCCTACTGGCCATTATAACTAGACTCCTCTGGTATCTGCATTTTTAAAAAACTGTATGTTATGTAGTGCTAAAACATTCCCTGTTGCTTCCTCAATTTTTAAAAGAGTTTTATTATGTACAAGGCTTTGTAAAATCAGTCATTGGTTCATTTTTGGGAAAGAAGATGTATAGAAAATATATACAAAAAGGTAACATATCTGTATGTTACCTCTGTTTTAGTCAGTGCTTTTTAATATACTTGTACTTTGCACTTAATTCATTTTATTTACATAATATCATATATGGTACAACATATACCAAAGATTAAATACCTCTATAAACTTTATTAGCCTTATTTGTATTTTAAATTACTTAAGAACTTTAAAATGATGTAAGTACTTGAAACTTATTTTTAACTAATGCTGTTGCTGGAATTTTCTCTTAATCTTATAGGTACCAAGAAATTAAACTTTCTGTTCATTTTTATTTTTAAAGAATATCGATAATTTGATGACCCCAGAAGGAGTGGGCCTTACCACTGCTTTGCGTGTTCTCTGCAGTGTGGCATGCCCACCACCCTCTGTTGAAGGTAATGTACTTTTAAAACTAAAATTTTTTAATCCTAGTATAAATATCATTTATTACATAAAATATTCAGAAATATTAACTGATTATTAACGTAAAAGTAATTAGTTTTACTTTTCCTCTTATCCTATGTACAGGTCAACAGAAAGATCTGAAATGGAATCTTGCTGTTATTCAGCTTTTTTCTGCTGAAGGAATGGACACCTTTATTCGAGTTCTGCAAAAACTGAACAGTATTCTGACTCAACCTTGGAGGCTCCATGTCAACATGGGGACTACCCTTCACAGAGTTACTACTATTTCAATGGCTCGCTGCACACTCACTCTCCTTAAAACTATGTTAACGGAACTCCTGAGAGGTGGATCCTTTGAGTTTAAGGATATGCGTGTTCCTTCAGCACTTGTGACTTTACACATGCTCCTGTGCTCTATCCCTCTCTCAGGTCGTTTGGATAGTGATGAACAGAAAATTCAGAATGATATCATTGATATCTTACTGACTTTTACACAAGGAGTTAATGAAAAACTCACAATCTCAGAAGAGACTCTAGCCAATAATACTTGGTCTTTAATGTTAAAAGAAGTTCTTTCTTCAATCTTGAAGGTTCCTGAAGGATTTTTTTCTGGACTCATACTCCTTTCAGAGCTGCTGCCTCTACCATTGCCTATGCAAACAACTCAGGTATCACTTCCATATAACATGCATCTTATAAATGACGGCAGTAACACTTTTTAAAAAGCCAGTGATTTTGTTAAAAACAAAAACAACCCTCATTCCCTTCCCCTAGAAAAGACATAAAATAACTGGATGAGGGTGAGATAAAACTGAAGCAAGTTGGTCATTAAGAAAATATGGGGGTAACATTTTAAATGAATTTTTGTTAATGTGAATTTTATTATGCTGTTATGTACACTTGTACTTTTGTTATTTTTAAATCTTTTTTCTTTATCATGTGTTAGCATTTGCATTAACTAGGTTGCTTCACCAATGGACTCTGCTCTTCTACTGACTGCTAACCTGAGAACAATAAGTTTTTTAGATGCATTGAATTGAAGCAAATGTTTAATTGTATAATAGAAGATTAAATGTTTTAAGCATGCACTCAAGATGTTCTTTTCATAACAGTTCTTCCTGAAGTTTTTGTGACTATAAATAAATATTTAAAAAATCTACGAACACACACATTATACTTTTTTAACAGGTTATTGAGCCACATGATATATCAGTGGCACTCAACACCCGAAAATTGTGGAGCATGCACCTTCATGTTCAAGCAAAGTTGCTCCAAGAAATAGTTCGCTCTTTCTCTGGCACAACCTGCCAGCCCATTCAACATATGTTACGGCGTATTTGTGTTCAATTGTGTGACCTTGCTTCACCAACTGCACTTCTGATTATGAGAACTGTGTTGGATTTGATTGTAGAAGACTTGCAAAGGTATTTTCATTTTGCGTTAAAATTTTTTTTTCAACTTATTCTTGACACAGATACAGTTTTTTCACTTAGAATTTGGAAACCAGGATTTAGAATGCTCATTTAATATATACATATAAATAAACACATAAACATATACACACATAGTGTGCATATGAGTATATATAGATTATTTTTAATTAGCAAACTTTATTTCATTATATTGTGAAAAATGCCTTGAAGACCTTGATTTTGGGTGTTTGAAAGGTGATTTCTGATTTAAGAAAATATATTACAGAAAACCTAAATTTATAAAATTTTATAGTAATTGTAAAATTTTAGAGAAATTGTCATATCCAAGAAATGCAATGTTTTATACAAGATTGGTCTATAAGTTGATATGTGTTGAAAAAAATATTAATGCTTTAAAATCAAGAACTTTGTTTACTAAATGTATTGATTTTATTTCAGCACTTCAGAAGATAAAGAAAAACAGTATACTAGCCAGACCACCAGGTTGCTTGCCCTTCTTGATGCTCTGGCTTCACACAAAGCTTGTAAATTAGCTATTTTGCATCTAATTAATGGAACTATTAAAGGTGATGAAAAATATGCAGAGATTTTCCAGGATCTGTTAGCTTTGGTTCGGTCTCCTGGAGACAGTGTTATTCGCCAACAGTGTGTTGAATATATCACATCCATTTTGCAGTCTCTTTGTGATCAGGTATTTATAGTTATTTTATAAATTTATAAATTTGTGTGTGTGTGTGTGTGTGTGTGTGTGTGTGTGTTTTAAAAGCTCTTGAGGTAACTTCTAGTTCTGAACAAGGAGATCTCATCTGTTTTGTTGTTATTGCTATTGTTTAGGGAGATAAATTTAGTGAACCAACAATAAAATGGTTTGGTGCTTCACAGCTTCCTTTTGGGTTTGTATTTCACAGGTTTCTCTGAAGAGCCCTTTCTTTTTCTTTATGAGATTGTATCCTTAGATAGTTGCTTTACCTGCCACTGTATTAGTTGGGGTTGGTTATATCTAGTATGTTCATTTTCCTTCCAGTTATACACCAATGCATTCTTGAATTTTATAGCTTTATGATTGGTTGAATTAAAATATGTTTTCCTGTTAGGACAGCTTTGAAGGCATCACAGGCTACTACAGTTTTAATGTGTTTCAGACTACCAAAAGTAGTGGTATTTCTTCTTCCTGCTGTTTACATAATTGACTTCTAGTTTATAGTTCCATACTTTAATGAGAATTGTTTTAACTTTGAAAGCCTATCGTGATTGGGATCTTTGGAGATTTCTATGCTAATGACATTCTAGCTTATTAAAATGCTCCAGCTGTCTAATCATAAGATGTGATTTTTCTTTCAGGCAGAATATTTTTAATAGGGTCCCATGTTAGAAGATTATCTTTTTCTAGTTAATGGAGAAAATTCTTTTTTAGTTAACATTTAACACTCAAGTCAAAGAGGAACAATTTTGGTGTGACTTGTTTTCACAAAAAGGGAACCTGGTAGAATATAGTTTTGGACCTGATAGGATATTTTAAGTCCTTATCTCTTACAATGTCCATTTGACTGGTGTTTGTTATATAATTCACGTTAGCTTTTATAACTATGCCGAATAGCATTGTAACAACCTAGCTGCTTTGATCATAGAGACCTCATTCTTGGCCTCACTTTGTTATATTTCCCTTCTGATTCAAACTTTGCTTTATAGCTTTAACTCAAGTTGAATACTGATTTGTAGTATATTAAGTTATTAAAGGCAATGAGACGTACCTGAAAATGTTCCTGTAAAATCCATTTCTATAAAAAGAGTAGTGACAGTTTTTAGTTATTGTTAGCTAAACTTGCTTAGCATTGAAAAACTCGAAATTTAAAAGTATATAAAAATTAGAGGAAGATAGTTGGAAAACTGTTTAATTTTATATGCTCTATCCATCCCTTTTTGTGATGTTTTAAATTCACATATGAATATATTTATTAAAATTTATTTCTCTGAATGACTTCTTTATAAATTTAAAAAATATGATGAATGAATGAATAATACAGTGAATTTAAAATATTTTAGTACCAAATGTACTTAAACATTTGGAGATACACCCTATACTCATTGGCAATACAGGAAAAAATTTTAAACAGATGTTCTTATAAAGTAAAAATATTGTAAAGTAAAATTTTTAACTATTCTTTAGGTATGTGTCCTTGTATTTTATATAGGAAGGCAAAATGAGTCTTTTGTTCCTAATGTGTTTGAATCTATGTTTACGATGGGATAGTAACAATAATATTTTGATGAGATGATTTTTACTAAGTATTAACTGCTATGTATGTTATCTACTTCTGAAATAAAAATGCTTAGTGTTGGTGTTAATAATTAAAAAAATTATTTTCTCCTCTCCTCCCTCACAGGATATTGCACTTATTTTGCCAAACTCTTCTGAAAGTTCTCTTTCTGAACTGGAGCAGCTATCCAATTCTCTGCCAAACAAAGAATTGATGGCTTCAATCTGTGACTGTCTGTTGGCTATGCTAGCTAACTCCGAGAGCAGTTACAACTGTTTACTGACATGTGTCAGAACAATGATGTTTCTTGCAGAGCATGATTATGGATTATTTCATTTAAAAAGGTAATGCTTTATCTAATTTAATATACTTTTGGATTTAATTTTTCACTGTCACCCCCTCCCATATTAATTTATAGCTACTGTAGAAAGTCGAAGGTGTGATTTCTTTCATATTGAGAAATTTTATATTTATGGAAGATTCGTTAGCAGTGGAATGTGCTAATAATAAAACCTTTAGGATTAAAAATATAAATTGAATAGATAGATAATGTGGGCATCTTAGAGTATTTAAGGAAATCTTATTGTTCTAAGGATGTTAATTCATGCTTTAAGATATTTGTTTTGTTGATATATTCACCTTTAGTCCAGAGGTGATGATAGTGTGATATTAAAGAGTCTAAAGCCAAATGTGCTGATTCTATGTTTTTTTTTTTTCTTCTTTTTTTTCCCCCACTAGAGGAACAGCTGAGATGAAATTGATTTGAAATGATATAAATATCATGCTGCTCAGTCTCTCAAATGTAATGTCTGCTCTGGTCTCTCTGTCCATGCCTTCATCTTTTTCTTTGTGCTGGCTATTAGGTAGATTTCCTTGGAAATTTGTAGAAGTATATAGGATTATGAGATAGAAATATATTGTGCTTCTCATTAATTCTTGTAACATTGATTGAAAGCTTATGTTCCAGGTATTATGTTTGGTGCTGGCTCCTACCTTCACCACCTCTTTGTCTCCTCTCCTGTATTTTCTCTTTCAATTTGTAGCATCTTCTGAATATCCAAGTTTTTCTCCTCTCCCCACTCCCCAGTCTATTACCAGAGTCTTTAAATTTTACTCCTCGAATGTCCTTTTTCTTGTTGCATGGGTATTTACTCTATAGCCTTTAAAATTCACTTTATACACTACACTTTCAAGAAAGCCAAAAAGCTTTCCATAATCCCTTCATTACTGGCTGAGCGAGGTGCTCTCACAAACACTCTTTGCATACCTCTCCCATAGCATCATATGTGAAGTTTTCGGCTTTGCTAGATTCATGTTTCTGGTCCTTTTTTTAATCTGTAATTTTTTCCTAAGTCATCTTAACCTATTCCCTTTTCACTCTTTGCCTCTGATCTTTCTGCTGAGCTCCAAGTAACCCAAATATCTATTTGACATCTCTCCTTGGCCATCTAATGGGCATTTCAAACCCGACAAATGTAAAGCAGAGCTCTTGATATTCCTGCTTCAAACATGTTTCTGTCTTGCTCATCCCAGTAAATGTTACCACTGTCTACCCAGGTGTACTACCTAAACTCCAGGATTTTTGGTTTTTTCCCTCACTCCTTACATCCAGTCCACCAGTAAAGTCCAGTGGATTATACATCCAAAATATATCCTGAATCCGATCACTTTTCTCCACCTTCATAGTTGCTACCCTTGTCTAGTTCACTGTCATTTCTTGCATAAACCATTGGAATAGCCTCCAGTCTGTTCTCTTTGCTTCCACTATTGTCCCTGTAAAATTCTTTCTCTCAGCACGCAGACTGATTTTTTTTTAAAACAAAACAGATACATGTAATTATTTTGCTTAAATTCTTCTGATAGCTTTCAGTTGTAATACAAATAAAATCTACTCTCTATAATGGTTGTTAAGGTTCTATCCAATCTGGCCGTTTGTTATTTCTTTGACTTATATCATAGCTTTTTTATCCTTAGTTTTGCTCTCTGTCAAGCTCATTTCTATCTCCAGACTTTTTTCCTCCCCCAAAAGTTTACCCCTACATCCTTCTAGGACTTATTTCCTCACTTTGTTCAGGTATCTGTATAAATATATTTCCTGCCTAAATACCTGTCTAAAATAGTCTTTTTTGTCCTTATTTCTTATCCCCGTTTATATTTGTCACTGTATTTATATTGTTTGATATTACATTATATAGGTTTATTGTTTATATGTTTGTCTCCCTCATTGGAATATAAGTTACATGAGGACAGGGAACTGTCTTATTGACTGTACTCCCTCCAGCACTGAGAAACCTGGTATATAGTAGGCACTATGAAAGAGCAAAAATGAATACTAGATTCATTTGGTCCACAAATATTTATTGATTGTGTTCTTTGGACCAGACACTGTTCTGGATACTGGGAAAAAAATTTTCCTGCTTGCTTGGTGCTTTCTTTCTACTAGAATTAGACAGACAATAAACATGTAAAGAAAATACATAATATGTTACAGAAAAACAAAGTAGAACAGTGGGATAGTGAGTGCCAGAGTGAGCTTTGGAGTTGTCATTTAAAATATGGGGAGGTGATTAGGGAAGTCCTCACTGAGAAGATGACCTAAAGGAAGTGAGGAGTAAAACATGTTAATATCCTAGGGGAGAACAACTGCAAATAGCATGCCTAACATGTCTGAGAAACAGCCATGAAGCCATGGTGGCTGCCCTTGGAGTGAGTGAGCGAGGACAAAAATGATAAGGCATAGTGTCAGAGAAGTAATACGGGAGTAAAAGGCGGGCAGATCATCAAGGTTAATATAAGGGCCATTGCAAAGTTTTAAGCAGAGGTATAGCGTGATCTGGCTTTTATCTGGCTTTGTTTAGAAACAGGTCACTATATACTTTTACATAAAGTCCTCAAAACAACTCTGAGACAGGTCCCACTTAAAAAAATTTTTTTTTTGAGATAATTTTAGACTTAACAGAAGAATTACAAAAACAAAAACCTTTCACCCAACTTTTATGCAATGTCTTATATAACCATTGGATATTTATCAATACTAAGAAAGTAACCTTGACATAACATTATTAACTGAAATAGAGAACTTACTTAGATTTTATTAGTTTTTTTCCCATTAATTTTCTTTTTCTGTTCCAGGATCCTACATTTCTCTGTCCTTGTTTTTTACGACCTCGGGATTTTTAGAGAGTACTTGTTAGTTATTTTGTAAAATGTTCCTTAATTTAACTTTGTCTGATGTCAACTCATACTTAGATTGAGACTATGCTTTAACAAGAAGGATACCACGTTGCAATATACTTTTCTCAGTGTATCATATCAGGAAATACATGGCATATTATTGATATTAACCTTGATCACTTGACTGAGGTGCTATCTGCCAAGATTCCTTACTGCAAAGTTACTGATTTTGTATTTTTAATTACTAAATATTTTGGAAAATATACTTTGAGATTATGCAGATATCCTGTTTCTACTTAAAACTTTGTCCAGTAACTTTGATATCCATCAGTGAGTCTTGGCATGTGGCAGTTATTACTGTGGTGTTCTAATGGTGATTTCCTGTTTCTCTCATTCCTTTTTCATTTGTTAATTATCCTGTAAAGAATGATCACTTTTCCTTCATTTACCTATTCAGTTATTTATATTAGTATGAATTCATGGACGTTAATATTTTTCTTATATGATAATCCAATATTATTTATTTTATTGTTCAACTTGAGTCACTGATTTTGGTTCCTCTCATTGGATTGGGCTAGGAAATACATGTATGTGTCCTAACTCATGAATACATACACATCTACATTTATTTTTGCATCTATTTATTTTTTTGTGTGTAGTTTTAAAAATGAGTCTATACCGATACTGTTAATCCAGTCCAACATATGAAAGTTGATTCTAGCCTTCCCCGTTACTTTGTAACCCCATTCATGTTTTATGAGGTGTAGTTTTATATACATATTGGTAGATTTTGTACATATGCATAGATTTAGCAAATGCATAGGCCATGTGGTTATCACCACAGTTTCATGTAGAGCAGTTTCATCACCCCAATAAACCATCATTCTACCCTTTCATGGAAAACTTCTCTACGAATTGAGTAACAAAATATCAAAATTTGGTATTACTGTAATGTTTTTATTTTAGACATTTTAATAAGTGTATACTGGACCACAGTTTTTGATAGACCATGGAAGTAAGGCTCATTTGCTTAAAGTTATATGTAGAGACTAGTAATTGATATAGTTTAATTTTGAACCCATGCTTTTTCCATTAGTTGTATTATCTTTGTGTTTAATTTCATTCCTGTTTATTATGCCTTGTACATTATTTATAAAGTTCTCAACAGTAGGAGTCCTGTCTTTCTCTCTTTTGTATTGTTTTACCAAAGTCTTGTATGCTGATTTGTCAGACTATAACCACATTTTTAAAATATAAACACTGCATGTTTACTGTTAACATTTATTTTCATTTTGGCTAATTATATTACAACTTAAGGGACATAATTAAATATTAGAATACTTTGTTCTTGAAATTCTCTTTTGATCAACTAAGAACTGTGTATGTGTATAGAATAATTTTAGTAGGATTGTATGTTCTCAATTTTTTTTAGAGAGAGATATATATATATCTCATCATTATTGTTTGTTATGCTTGAAATCTCTCTGTATTAGGGATTGGCAAACTATGGGCCACAGGTCAAATCCAGCTTACCACTAGTTTTTGTAAATAAAGTTTTATTGAAACATAGCCGGTACTTATGTGTCATCTGTGGCTGCTTTTCCACTACACCAGCAGTTCAGTTTTTGTGACTGAGACTGTAGGGAGAGAGACTGAGTTGTGCATAGTCTAAATTATTTACCATCAGCCACTTTATCTAAAAAGTTTGCTGACTCCTCCCTTTTCTATTCCTTTGATTTCCTTCTGTCAGATTACAATGTCATAAAGATAGTCATTTTTTGTAGTTATATAAGTTAGGCTTTTTGGTCAGGCTTCTGAGATAGCTATAACTTCTTTATGTTAGAGAAATCACCAGGTTATAAAAAGTGTAAAAATAGGGAACCTGTAAGTTTGTTTTTCTAAGTTCTATACCTTTATTATTTGAGGAAAGTTTTTCTTTAAGAGCTTAAAGCTTATATTTAAAAGGAGATGTCAGTTGCTTTGTTACATGATTTGTATACACAGACACACGAGAGTACTTATTACATTTTTTAAAATGATAGACTAAATTTTATTTTGTCTGAACTGATACAGTTCATTTCTCATACTAGATTTATATGCTCAAATTTTAAGACATTTTCTCTATTTTCTTTACAGTTCTTTAAGGAAAAATAGCAATGCTCTGCATAGTTTACTGAAACGAGTGGTCAGTACTTTTAGTAAGGACACAGGTGAACTTGCATCTTCATTTTTGGAATTCATGAGACAAATTCTTAACTCTGACACAATGGTAAGTGCATATATATATGTATATTTATATGTATTTGGTATTTCTTAAATTTAAACTTTTGTCATAAAAATCAGTTGGCTTCAAAAATATCTTTAATAATGTTTTTTGGCACTTGGAACTTAAAATATTGTTTTTTTCTGTGCTCTCCTCTCACTATAAAATTAGGTTTCTGATTTATTAAAAAAGATAGATGTTAAAGAGAAGAATTAATTGAACTCTAATTTATTAGACATTTTAAATTTGTGAATCCTCTGACTTTGCAACTTAGAGAAAAATATTACCTGTAGGGTATCTTTTTACGTAGTTTTACATTGAGTTATCTCGCTAGTAACTTTTTTATTTAGAATAGTTAAGTTTTATCAGTCTTTTAATCAAGTATTCACTTACTGTTATTTAATGGAGTACTTACTAATTGTGTTTTGGATGCTCTGATTTTGGGGTGAATGTAAAGTTTATCATACTAGACTATTTTGGATTCATCATAGATATTAATTAAAGATTATTTCCCCAGCTCTAAAATCTTATTGTTAAAATCTAATGAAGACTTTCTCTCATTAGTATTTTACAAAATTACGGTTTAGATTGAAGACACAATTCCAGAAGCCATTAATAGGCCTGCTTTTAAAAAGTGTTTGTGGTCAAATAAGTTTGGAAATATCTCCCTGATAACACTTAACTATGCACATTAGTATATCATAAGCTCTAAAAGGTCCTGGGTAAATAGAAACTTACTTTATTACAATCTAAACCAGTTTTGTCCAAATGTATTGCTTGCAAAATACTTGTGTAAGAGTGTATGTGTCTACACACAGCTGTTAACATCCCATGGATTAGTATTCTGTCAACACTGGTTTAAGAAATTCAGTTTATATTTAAGAATTCTGTTTGAGAAGAGTTGTAGAGGACCTGTTTAGTACAGTATTACCAAAATAAATATAATATGAGATGATTTCATAAGAAAAAATTAAGTTTATATTGAGGATATTTACTCCAGTAAGCCCTTCTTGGCTGCCTGTTGCATTTGTAGTTATTATCGTGCCAGTTTTATGAGCAAATTATTGTTTGTTTTGTGTCATATATAGTTTATTAAATGATTAAGTTTACCAGATGCTTTGATTTTAGAAGATTGGCATATTTAACAGTAGGATGATAGCTACCCTAAAGAGATTTTAGTTTTACTTGATGGAAGACTGCTTATTAGTTTTATCAGAGCATAAGTGACATGTTGCTAAAGATCAGTATGATAGATTTTCTTACATGTCATCAGTTAAACAGTTCCTAATCAAAAAGCACTAACCAGTGTTAATTCATGTTATTCAGGATCTGCTAGGGACTGCTGATTAATGCTTTTATTCTTTCCTCATCAATATATTTCCTTTTCTTACCTCTTTCATTGAGAAGATCAGGGCCACCTGTTTAATTTGGAAATCCTTTCACTCTCCCCTAGATTGTTTCCCTGTTATTTTTAATCTGTTTCCTTTCTTAATCAGAGAAAAATGTTCCCCTGCATTACTTAATTTCTATCTATCACATAGATCTTCTCCCTTCTAATATTTTACTTGATTCCTTTTCTCTTTTTCCCTTCTCTTTTTCTCCTCTCTCTTAGCTAGTGGATAGAATCTCTGAATATCCAAAATCAAATTAATTATGTTCCCCCCTAAACTTGATTCATGTTTTATGTGCCTTGCATTTATACCATTGATCTTCCTTGACCTTCAAGATAGAAATCATGAAATAGTAGCTGAATTTACCCCTTTTATTCATCATCTTCAGCAGCTGCTCCTTCTTTGTCAGTTTTATTCACAAAACCTTTCATACTTTATTTCTTCTTTTATATTTTACTACTGTTACCTTAGATTTCTCCTCCTCTTTCGTAACATTTTTATTTTGTAACATTTTATAATCCACATCTCATAAAACTCACCCTCTTAAACTTAAAATTCTAGAGTTTTTAATATATTTATAGAATTGTGCAACCATCACTACTAATTTCAGAATGAATTGATAACCCACTAAAGAAGCTCTGTATCCATTAACAAACTCCCCATTCCCCTTTTTACCCTACCCTAGCCTTTGGCAACCACTAAGGGGATTGAATTGAATCTGTAGATCAATTTTGTATTACTATTTTAGTACTAATTAAGTCTTCATGTCCATGAATGTGGGATGGCTTTCATATATATTTAGGTTGTCTTTAATTTCTTTCTATAATGTTTTGTAGTTTTCAATATATGTCTTGTACCTCTTTTTAAGTTTATGCCTCTAAATTAGGAAATTTTAAAAAGCTGTTATAAATGGAATTGTTTCTTAATTTAATTTCCGAATTGTTCTTTGTGTTTAGAAATAGTTGTTTTTTGTGTATTGCTAATGTGTTCTGCAACCTTGCTGAACTTGTTTATTAGTTCTAATAGTTTTTTTAGTTGTGTCCTTAGGATTTTCTACATACAAGATCATGTTATCTACAAATAGATATAAGCTAGTTTAACTTCTTTCTTTCCAATCTGGATACTTTTTATTTCTTTTTCTTTCTTAATTATTCTCTCAAGAACCTCCAGTACATGTTGAATAAAAGTGGCAAAATTTGACACCTTTGTCTTGGTCCTGATCTTAGGGAGAAAGCATTCAGTCTTTTATTATTAAATACAGTGTTAAGTTATTCATAGATGCCTTTTATAAAGTTGAAGAAATTCCCTTCTATTCCTAGTTTTTTGAGTATTTTTAATATGAAAGATTGGGTTTTGTTAAATGCTTTTTCTGTGTCTATTGAAATGATTGTTTTTCTCCATATTTTACTAATTTAGTGTATTACACTGATTAATTTTCACATGTTAAACTGTTGTTGTATTCCTGGGGTGAATGTCACAGTCATGAAGTGGAATTCATGTATGTTGCTAGATTCAATTTGCTTCATTTTATTGAGGATTTTTGGGTTTATGTTCATAGGAAGATTGGTCTGTAGCTTCTTTTTCTTAGGTCATTTGTCTGGCCTTATATAGTGAGCTGGAAAGTGTTCTCTTATTTTTTGGAAGAGTTTGTGAAGAATTCTTGTAAGTACTTTAAACATTTGGTAGAAACTAGAAAGTTAAGTCATCCTGGCCTGGGCTTTTCTTTGTAGAAAGTTTTTTTTGATACTAATTAAATTACTTTAGTTGATATAAATATTGTCAGATTTTCTGTATCTTGAGTTAGTTTCAGTAGTGTCTGTTTTTTTAGGAATTTGTTCTTCTTCATTCAACTACATTGTTAACTTGATGGCACATAATTGTTCATAATAATTTCTAAAACTATTTTTGTTTGTAAGATTCTTAATGATGTCTCCTTTTCATTCTTAATTAAAAAAATTTGAGTCTTCTCTCTCCTCTTCCCCACCCTTTGGTTAGTCTAGCTAAAGGTTTGTCAGTTTTGTGGATCTGTTCAAATAACCAAATTTTGGTTCCTTTGATCTTTTTTGTTATTTTTCTGTTCTCTATTTCATTTATTTCTGCTTTAATCTATATTGTTTACTTCTACCTTCCTTTGGGGTTAGTTTACTCTTCTTTTTCTAGTTTCTTAAGATGGAAGGTTAGGTTATTGATTTGTGATCCTTCTTTTTAATGAAGGCATATACAGCTATAAATTTCCCTCTGTGCACTCTTGGTTATTTTTGGTTTTGTTCATCTCCACGCATTTTCTAATTTCCCCTGTGATTTCTTCTTAAGTGCATTGGTTATTTAGGAGCATGTTAAGTTTTCACATATTTCCCAAATTTTCATCTGTAATTGATTTTTAATTTTATTCCATTGTGAAATCATATTTTGTGTGATTTCAGTCCTTTTAAGTTTATTGAGCTTGTCTTACAGCCTAGCATCTGTTCTTTACTACTGAATGTTCATGTGCACTTGAGAAGAGTGTGTCTTCTGCTGTTTCATGGAATGTTCTATACATGTATTTTAGTGTTAGTTGGTTTATAGTTGTTCAAGCCTTCTATTTCCTTGGTGTTTTCTGCCTTATTGTTCCATACAATACTAAACTACTGAAAGTAGGGGGGACTGAAGTCTCCAACTATTATTGTCAAATTGTTTGTTTCATTCTTCTATCAGATTTTACTTCATGCATCTCAGGACTCTATTGTTAGGTGCATATATGTTCATAATTGCTATGTCTTCCTAATGGATTGACCCTTTTGTTATTATAAATGTCCTTTGTCTCTAGTAATAACTTTTGTCTAAAGTTGTATATTGTGTTATTGGTATAGCCACTCTAGCTCTGTTTTGGTTATTGTTTTTATGATATATTTTTCTTTACTCTTGTTCTTTGAACCTGTTTGTATCTTAAAGTGTGTCTCTTGTAGACAGCCTATTATTGGATTGTTTTGTTTTATATATTGTTTTCTTACATTCTGCCAATTTCTCCTTTTTAATTGGTATATTCAGTTCATTTGTGTTTAATTATAAATAGATAAGATTTACATCAACTGTTTTTGCTGTTTACTTCCTATATATATTTTTTGTTCCTCTTTATCTCCATCAGGTCTTTTGTGTTAAACAGATAATTTCCAGTGTGCCATTTTAATTTCTTTGTTTCTTTTGCTTTTTAAAAATCTTATTAATGGTTGCCCTGGGTACTACATTTAACACCTTCATTTAATACACCATAGTTCAGATTAATACCAACATAATTTCAGTAGTATACAGAAACTGCTACAATGTAGCTTTATTCCCTTCCTTTGCGATATTACACCAGTTACACTTTTATACATACTGAGCCCATCCACACAGTTTTATCATTATTGCTTTATTCTGGTTTTTAATTCAGATAGAAGAAAAGAGTTACAAACAAAAATTATGTTTATACTTTATTTTACCTGTGTAGTTAACTTTTATTGACACTTTTATTTCTTCATGTGGTTTCAAATAACTGTCTGTTGTCCTTTGATGTCGGCCTGAAGGACTCCCTTTAGTTTTTTTTTGTACAGTAGGTTTGCTACTGATGAATTCTCTCTCTCTCTCTCTCTCTCTCTCTCTCTCTCTCTCTTAAATCCCGGGATGTCTCCCTCATTTTTGGGCATAGTTTTTTTGTCAGTTACAGAATTTTGGATTGATAATGTGCTTTCAGCACTTTATGTTTTCCTACCACATTCTGGTTTACATGGTTTCTGATGACAAATCAGTTGTTAATCTTGCCAGGGATCTCTTTTTTTAGTTGAGTCACCTCTCTTGCTGCTTTCATTGTTCTCTCTTTGTCTTTGGTTCTTAACAATTTGATTATGATGTGTCTAAGTACTTATTCTACTTGAAGTATGTTGATCCTTTTAGAAATGGAGGTTAATGTTTTTCTTCAAATTTGGGAAGTTTTCAGTCATTATTTCTTCAGATTCTTTCTGACTCTTTCTTCTTCTTCTGGGACTCTTGTTATGTTGGTGCTCTTGATGGTACTCCATAAGTCTCTGAGGCTATGCTTCTGGGTCTTCATTGTTTTTTCTTTTTGTTCCTTAAAGTAGGTAAGCTCAGTTTACCTGTCTTGAGGTTCACTGATTTTTTCCTATCTCATATCTGATGTTGAGTCCCTCTAGTCAATTTTTCATTTCAGTTATTGTACTTTTCCACTCCAGAATTTATATTTAGTTTTCAAAATAATTATCTCTTTATTGATATTTTCATGCAGAGTGTTGTAACAGTCTTCATTCCAGTTCTATCCAAACATTTATTTCTCTGATATATTCTGAGTAGTTCTGTGTGAGTTTATATTTTCCTAAAGCAGACATCAGGTCATCTCCCTCCACTCTACAATAACTTTTGGTATCTAGAGAATAAATTCCAAACTTTCAAGATTATTCAAGACTATTCACTGTATGGCTGAAAAGTTACCTTTACAACCACTTCTTCTTTAGAAAACAATTTATACTATGCCATCATCCTAAATCTTTTCTACTTACACATCTCTCCTTGGCCATGCTTCTGTGTGTCTCTTAAGTTACTGGTCTGTCTGTGTCTGTCTTGCTCTCTCTCCCTCCCTTCTTCTCTCTCCTTTCTTCTCCCTCTTTTTCTCTTGGTTAAACTATAATCTGTTCGTAGTGCCTGTTTTAATGCATCCCAATTTGTAAAGCTTTTTGAGATTACTTTTCTTTCTGTATACTTCACAGCATGTTATTGTGGGCTTTTTAGTAAATTATTTATATGACTATTTACTATTTCCCAATCCACTCTCTGAGTGTTAGCTCACTTAGGTAGGAGACCATGTTTTACTGGCTTTTTCTCAGAGTACTTGTACAGTGTCTCATACAAGTTAATAGCTGAAGTGCTTGACAAATAAATAAGATTTGAAATGTTATCAAAAATTTGATAGAATTTTCATTTTCCTGAAATCACTTTGTAGATTATAGTTTTAAATATCTTCTTAAATTTCTCTTGCTATTTCCCACAGTAGTGTATATATAGAAAACTTCAAATCGTGCTAAGTTTGACCCTAGATTTTCTAATACTGCTTTTACTAACAAATGGATTGGCATTTAAAATGCATTTTATTTTGTTCAAATGCTTTCTGTTCTCAAATCAAGTACACCTTAGACTTACATAATGATACATGTCAATTATATTTCAGTAAAGCAGGAAAAAAAAAATTTTGGTTTATAATAATGAAAAGTACAGAGAGGTGAATATTTTACATCATTTCAAATGTTTTAATTAGTTCATAATTTTTCATCTTTCTCCCAATCTTTTTTTGAAATAGATTTTATTTTTTAGAGCAGTTTTAGCAAAATTGAGTGGAAGGTGTAGAAAGTTCCCATATACCCTTTACCATCTCCATCCCCATTTCCAGCCTCCTTTCCTTCCTTAATATTGAGTGTACAATCTCCCCTACTACTATTGACCTACTAACCTACTGCACCACAATGGTACATTTGTTATAGTTGATGAACTTAGATTGAAACATTATTATAATCCATGTCAAAGTCCATACTTTAGACTAGGGCTTACTCTTAGTTGAATATTCTTTGAGTTTTGACAAATGTATAATAACATATAATCCACCATTACAGCATTCTGCAGAATAGTTTTACTGTCCTAAAATCCTCTGTGCTCTACCTTATTCATCCTTTCCTCACCAAACTCTGGCAAGCACTGTTCTTTTTACTATCTCCATAGCTTTGCCTTTTCCAGAATGTTACATAACTGGAATTATACAGTATGTAGCAAGTCTTGCTTATCTTTCATGGTTTGATAGCTCTTTTTTTATTGTTTTTAGCATGGAATAATATTCCATTTTCTGGATGTACTATATTTATCCATTCATCTAGTGAAGAGCATTCTGGTGGTTTTCAAGGTTTGGCAGTTGTGAACAAACTGCTGTAAATATCCATGTTCCAGTTTTTGTGTGGACATTAGTTCTCCCCCTATCTTTTTTTTTTTAATTGATTATTTAGGTCTTTTTTTTGTGATCTTTAAAAATAATAATCATTGTAATATTTTCTGATTCAGCTGTACTAAGCTTCCCATGTCTCAGTGAAAGTGGTATGAATAACTAAGAGTGAGGAAAGAGGCCAGGTAGATGCCTTGATAATTTGTAATCTGGTTAATATACTTATTTTTGTAAAATATATTTAGTCCCTTAATTTATACATTTTACTAGCATTTATGGGGCAGTTGCTTTAAAGAGAACTGTTCATACTAGGTTTCTGTCAGTGCACTGATTATTCTTAACTCATTTCCCTTAATTATTAAAAAATGTAAAACACTATCATCAACCTACCCTTCACCCCGACCTCCAAACAGAACAAGTAAAAACCCTTGTAGACATGATAGTGTATTGAATTTCTCATTAAAATTGTATGACTTCTTCCTTAACACAATATAAGTGACTTTTAGTCTAGTGTTTTCTGAAAGGAACCAAGTGTGCTTCAGAGTGGGAATCTGTTTAAAATAATTTTCATTGAAATATGTCTAGTTACAGGACAAATGGTAGGGGCTCCAAATAAAATTTTAATTGTTGATGCCTCTTTAAAATACTAAATTCTCATCTGAATTGGTGGGTGTAGTCTCCTAAGAAACTGTATTCATGTTGAGCCATTTAAAACAGGGCTGTCTTCTAAGATTTGCAACTACTTAAGTGTTTTTTCATATGTGACAATATGGAGGGATTTATTATCCAAGATTTGTTTTGCTGGATAATTTTTCTAGTATTGAATTATTATCACTCCAAAATTCATTTTATTATGTGGCATACTTCTTAAAGCAGAAACACTAACTTTCCTGCATGATAGGGTATGGTTTTAAGTATAGTAGTTGTTTCTTTGTTTGCCTTATCTCCAGAAAGATAAATTCAAATTCCATCAATTCTTTGTTATAGCAGGCATTTTATTAACTTGAATTATCAGTCAATATGTTATGTGTCCTGCATGTGCCAGTGTGTTTGCCGCTGGATATTTTTGTTGAGAAATCTTGATGTCATTAAATTGAATGCATATATTTAACTACTTATTTTGTGAGTCTTACTCAAAACTTATTTCAGCTTTGAGCTGCTAAAACCTTCTTAGAATGAACCATTTATACTGATGTAAAATCAAAACATTGAGGGGAAGATTGCAGCAAATGGCTTAAGTATCTGAATAAGTTTGGAAGCATCTTTGCAAATTTCGTTGCTCTCAAATTTAACTTGTGTGTGACATTTACAGGGATGTTGTGGAGATGATAGTGGTCTCATGGAAGTAGAGGGAGCTCATCCATCACGGACGATGAGTATTAATGCTGCAGAGTTAAAACAGCTTCTACAAAGCAAAGAAGAAAGTCCAGAAAATTTGTTCCTTGAACTAGAGAAGCTTGTTTTGGTAAAAAAGAAAAACAAAAACAAATAAAATAAAAACAGTGCATTCGCAAGACATATTTTTGTCTCCATATGACTAGTACAAATTTTTCTAGTGACTTTTTAAAATAGCGAACTGTCAGTTGAGTATTTATACCATTTGAAATCTCTTTGAGTTAATTGGAGTTAAGTCTTCTATACTGTTATGAATTTTAAGGAGTAAATGAAGGCAGTACTTTTTGAATTGTTTATTATTTGAGTGCAGAGTGCCCCCTGCTACCTACCATTCTTTAGAAATAAAAGTGCTTTGGTGCTTATTTTAATATGTTTAATGTTAAGTTGATAATTCCCTGATGGTGCTCCAAATTTCTAAAGTAATGAAATTATACAGCCTTTTCTACTAAAGAGTCAGTAGATTTGGGGCATAAATGTTCAAGTTTTATCTGCATCTTCTTATTCTGTTTTTGTTTGTATCTAGGAGCATTCAAAAGATGATGATAATCTGGATTCGTTGTTGGACAATGTAGTTGGACTTAAGCAGATGCTGGAGTCATCGGGGGATCCTTTACCTCTCAGTGACCAGGATGTAGAACCAGTACTTTCAGCTCCAGAATCTCTCCAGAATTTGTTTAACAATAGGTAAAAAAAGCTATATTTTGTGGTTGATGAGTAGATATTGTGTATTTAACGGCTGAGGTTTAGATGGCACCAGCAAACTATTTTTCTGTAACAGCCCAGATAGTAAAAATTGTAGACTCTGCAGGCCATGTCAAGCCTCTGTTGCATATTCTTCTATAGCCTTTTGTGTATTCTTTTGGTTTTAAAAATACTTTAAAAATATACAAACTATTCTTCGTTCCCAGGCTGTATAAAAACAGGCCAACAGAATGGGGGCCATAGTTTACGGATCCTGATACATTCTTCTTAATCTTTGGAGCACTATACTTTTAGAGCATAATGACTATTCAGTGTAATGGAATTATTCTCTGAATTTAGAAAAATTAAATGTGGGTAGTTTCTATACATATTGATATAATGTACTATGCTTGGCCTTTTAGAAATAAAAGCAGTGCTCTTGTTTTATTTTACTGGAAGATCAGAATTTTTCACAACAGGATTAGTTTCCGTTGTTATTAGTTTTTAAGAATACTTAATTCTTTTTTTTTTAATAGGTAGCTATTTAAATTTATTTATTTTTTCCATACTTAATTATTAAATAGCTTTTTGAAGGGAGTCTTTTTAAGTGGTAATTTTACTAATACTTTACAGGGTAACATTTTTAATTGTACTTTCCACAGATTTTACTTAGAAGATAAGCTAAAATATTTGATTTTGGAATTCTACTTTTTACCAAATACTTTTCCTGTTCCAGGACGGCATATGTACTAGCTGATGTCATGGATGATCAATTGAAATCTATGTGGTTCACTCCATTTCAGGCTGAAGAAATTGATACAGATCTGGATTTGGTATAATTTATTACTAAATATTTAGAAAAACATTATTGTTGATTTTTGTTTCTTTGCGCATTGTTGGCTCTAAAATAGGTTACATATTATATGGCTGTTAAAAGTGTTTGGGGATCATTACTACATAATTTTTATGTAAGTTACCCACTTAATGGTGTCCAGGACTCTGTTTTTATGCTACATGTTTTGCTTCTTTCGGGTTAGTGTCTGTATTTATGAGAATAAGACATTTTATGGGAAAATCACATTTTTGCATAATTTAAGTACTTTGTTTTTTTATATTTGCAGGGTAGAGAATAAAGTATCCCACAAAATTATAATTTATTCCTGTATTTGGTTTTAAGGAGAGGAATGGTGTTGTGGTATCTGCTCTTAATTTGGGGAAATGTAAAGAATATTTGTTAGGATAATATAGTACGAATGGAAATTGATGTCCTTATATTGCTGATTATGAAAGAGTATAGTTACACTAAGATTTAAAATTTAATGTAGTCTGTTTTATGCTTCTCAGAGATGTATTAGGGAGGGTGATTTCAGCCACATCTTATTGTACCATATATATATTTTTTCTTGAACAAGGAAATAAATACATTTGGATATTGCCTAGTTCAAAAAAATGTTAGTATTCACTATGTGCGATAAAACTGAGAGAACATTCACATTGAAAGTGTATTTAGTGTATTGAGGTCTCCTTTTCTTTTTTAAAAGATCACATACAATTCAATTTAAATTTTATTGAAGAATTTCTTTTTTTAGTATAAATCATTCAGTTTGTGCTGTTCGATAGAACTTCGTATTGGTGACAGAAATGTTCTGTAATCTACCCTGTCCAGTATAGTAGACACTAGTCTCTTGTGACCTTTGAGCAATGAAATGTTACTAGTGTGATTAAGGAACTGAATTTTATTTTGATTTACTTTTAATTAATTTAAATTTAAGTAGGCACATGTGGTTAGTGGCAACCATATATGGCGTAGCAGTTCTAAAATATTTGTGTTAAAAGTTGTTGTTTTTATAACTTTTGTTGAATCACAACTGTGTTGAGATGATAATTGTGATCTCCCTCACATGGCTTAGGGAACTTTTAGGTTCGATAAATTTGAATAAAACCTAAGTAAAGTTAATTTTCATTTCTCTGAATGTAAACTTAGGTTGGAACCTCATTAGATGCATAAAACCTTGACATCTAAAGCACAGAATCCTTTTATAGCAGACATGTTGATTATACAAGGCTTGCAGAGTATGCTCTTTTCAGATTCTTTTGGAAAAGTTATAGGTATACTACGTTGTTAATTTATATAGAAAAATCCTGAGTTTCTTATCAAGGAGAGGTCTCTTAGATTACAAGCACTTTGAGGAAGAATGCCACCCTGCTCCCCTCCAAAAAAAACAGCTGAATTTCTAAGATTTCTTTTTAACTACCATTGATGTTGCTTTTTGAAAAGATGAGGGAAAGAGGCAGACCTATAATTTATTTATTATGTCATATAATTTTAGAAAATAAAAATTTCTTTAATCAAATGTTACACTAATAGTTAACATTTAAGATAAGTTTTTCATTTTTTGTTAATGTTTATGACTGTAGGTAAAAGTCGACTTAATTGAGCTCTCTGAAAAATGCTGTAGTGATTTTGACTTGCACGCAGAATTAGAGCGCTCATTTTTATCAGAACCATCATCTCCAGGGAGAACCAAGACCACTAAAGGATTCAAACTTGGGAAGCACAAACATGAGACCTTTATAACTTCAAGGTAAAATTTATTCTACTGAAGATCTTGATTGTGATCATGAAAGTTATATATGTTAATGTATTTTAAGATAGACACATAGCTATTAAAGGATAAAGGAAGTTCCATAATAATTGAATCATGAATATTGTTTGGAAATTTTTTCAAAGATAATAATTTGGGACATACCCAGTACAATTGTTAAATTATTCTAATTTATGAGAATTTGGAAGGTTTGAACAAAAGTGAACTGTCTTATTTTAAATAATTATTGGTTATATTAATAAAAAGTGAATACCATTCTTAGCTGGTTTTGTTGTATTTCCTTGGGAAGTACGGGCATACCTTATAGATATTGCAGGTTCTGTTCCAGACTGCAGCAATAAAGTGAATATCATAATACAGTGAGTTACATGAAATTTTTGGTTTTCCAGTGCATATAAAAGTTACGTTTATACTATCTTGTAGTTTATCGAGTATGTAGTAATGTTATGTCTAAAAAATTGTATATACTTTAATTAAACAATACTTTATTGCTAAAAAATGCAAACTATCATCTGAGCTTTCAGTGAATCATAATTGTTTTGCTGGTATAAGATTTTGCATTCAATTAGTAAAAAACACAGTATCCGTGAAGCTCAGTAAAGTGAAGCACAGTAAAACAAAGTATGCCTGTAATAGAGATATTTGCAAAGTTAATACAATTAGAATAGAATAATTGAAATATGTTTTTCAATATCGTAAAGATTGACTTACAGTTCTATAGCCATGCCACCCTGAATGTGCCCGATCTCATCTGACCTTGGAAGCTAAGCAGGGTCAGGCCTGGTTAGTACTTGGATGGGAGATGACCTAGGAATACCGGATGCTGTAGGTGTTAAAAAGAAAAAAAAAGCTTGACTTACATTTTCATTGGAAATATGAAAAAAGTCTTCATGGATTATTTTTGTTTTGATAGTGGAAAATCTGAATACATTGAACCTGCCAAGCGAGCTCATGTTGTGCCACCACCAAGAGGAAGGGGCAGGGGAGGATTTGGACAGGGTATACGACCCCATGATATTTTTCGTCAGAGAAAACAGAACACAAGCAGACCACCATCTATGCATGTGGATGACTTTGTTGCTGCGGAAAGTAAAGAAGTGGTCCCTCCAGATGGAATACCCCCACCAAAACGGCCACTCAAAGTATCACAGAAGATTTCTTCTCGTGGTGGATTTTCAGGCAATCGAGGAGGACGGGGTGCTTTTCACAGTCAAAATAGGTTTTTCACACCACCTGCTTCAAAAGGTAACTACTTATGTATGTTTTCTGATGGGTTAGAATATGGTAATAAAAGAATGAATGGAAATAGTTTAGATGGCAGTGATTCAGATAAAAAATATTTTTCTGTTATTATAATTAGGCTCTCTAGACAATGGTACTATTTGCAGAGTACTTCAGTGGATGGAAAATAATCTTTTTTAAGTTAACCTTTGATTAATTGCACATTTAATGATGAGTATAAATCTTGGCTAATTATTTTCCTTTTTACATCGAGAATTGTGTTTACCCTTTCTGAATAATATTCATACATTATTTTTGCAGTTGCACTTATCAACAATTTCCTTAGGATTGTTCTGTGTAGTTTACCATTGATTCTCTTATCTACTTGGTTTCTAATGTTAATGTTTAATCTGTTTTAAATGGTTTCAAGATTTTAGAAACTGTGTGTGCTCCTGGACATACTTCAGTAGTGATTGATGGCATGTTTTCCTGCTACTGAGTGAGGATGGTGGGAGTGAAAGAGAATAGGAGTTTATATTAATAGCAAACACATAGCTGTGTTAGGAGCTGTTATAAGCACTTTACATATAATACTTTCACATCAATGGGTAGGTTCTGTTAGTGCACACTCTTTACAGAAGAAAAAACTGTCAGTCAGCTGACCAGGACACATAAATATAAGTAATAGAACCAGTATTTTAACCCTGGCGGTCTGGCTCTAGATCCTCTGCTCCTAACCATTGATGACACTGCCACTTTACAGTATATTTCATTTACAAAATTTCATAGTTTCTCTTTTATTACTTTTAAAGATTAAGGAAATCAAATCTTCTTAATCCAACTGAAGTTGTGAAAAAAGATTTTGATTGTGTTGCCTTTAGGAAACTACAGTCGTCGGGAGGGAACAAGAGGCTCCAGTTGGAGTGCTCAGAATACTCCTCGAGGAACTTACAATGAAAGTCGTGGAGGCCAGAGCAATTTTAATAGGGGCCCTCTTCCACCATTACGACCACTTAGTTCTGCAGGTATACATTCTTCCTCCTTGATACTGCTGAGAGAGGGTGGCGAATTGTTGAATGTCATGTACTCTGATTCTGGGAGAGAATATTTTAGAATGTAGATGTGTGATTCTAAAGTTAATTTAATTTTATATCTGAATGCCCAATGTACATTTTCTATAGAAATAATCAAAATTTTAGATTTTGAACTATGTGTGTAATCTGAGCAGGTTTATGGTTATGTACTCTGTTTTTATATTTCAACAATGAAAACCAGTCCTTAAGGTACCTTTTGACCCAAAATATTTTAATAACAGAGGTATCTTCATAGGGTGTATTCTATTTTTGCTTGCAGTGTTGTCTTGTAACTCCAGAATTCTAGTCATAAGTAGCTTTTGGTTTCAAATGCGCATTGTTTTTTTATAACGGCTTTGAGATGTAATTCTCACATATGAGACAATTGACCTTTTTAAAGTGGACAATTCACTGGTTTTTGACATAATTACAGAATTTGCAGGCAGATTTTAAAGGAGCAAAGAATAATTCCTGTCTTGGGTTGAGCTTAGTACTACAGATGGGAAAGGAAAGGTTGTTGCAACTATAAACTATATTCTTTCTTTTATAGGCTACCGCCCAAGTCCTCGTGACCGTGCTTCAAGAGGTCGTGGGGGACTTGGACCTTCCTGGGCAAGTGCAAATAGCGGCAGTGGAGGCTCAAGAGGAAAGTTTGTTAGTGGAGGCAGTGGTAGAGGTCGTCATGTACGGTCCTTTACACGATAAAAATTCTTTTGGTAACATCTTAACTGTATATGAACATTTCATGAGAACAATAAAAATAAAACATTGAAGGACCAATTTAGAATTATCAGTTATCTGGAGACATCTGAGAGAATATTTTTATCTGAAGAAAGCAGGTTTTGTTTGATACCTAACAGAAGATTTCAATAAAAATCCAAACTTTGTATGTATGTTTTTATATATTTTTCTCCTTCTTGTAAGACTATTTAGAAAATTTCTTAGGTAGAAAATGAGAGTGATGAAAATGACTTAAGTCTTAGTGTATTTCTTGCCTATACCACAAATGTTCCCAATATTTTGTCAGCTCATAGTGCCCTTAAAAAAAAAAAGTATTTCAGTAACTTTTTCACAGCATACCCAAGACAAAAGAAATGCCTAATACTTCCATTTATTAAGCAGTTAGATCTAAACAACTTAATAAGAATTTATGTCATAACTGTTAGTAACTGTGGACACTACATAAGTGCATAGGATGTTCTCAAACTTTAGAATCAGCTTAGATAGATGCCGCCACTATCATTTTCTATTTTGTTATGCTTTTTTGCACAACACTTTTATCACAACTGTGAAAACCCAGTTTTGCAAAGATACACTTTCATGGAAAGAAATATAGTGCTATCTAATTAAAATGTAAGCTACCTTAAACAAGTAGCTGTGTTGTGTCCAACTGATGTGTTCCCTTCAAAAATTTAAGATATGCTGTGGCACCTGTGTTAATTTACTAGGGTGCCCTAGTGCATAGTTTTGGGAACCTTTTTGGCTATAACAAAAGAAACACAACACTCTTCTTCCATACATTAGAAGAAATGTATACTTTGTGTTTTAGCTTTATACCTATTTGTGCTATTTTATTATGCAGTTATTTAGAGCCTAAAATGAGATGTATCCTAATCCTGTTATTTTCAGAATCAGAACTGTCTAATCAAATCTGGACTTTATATACAGGAGTAAAGTTTATAACTGAGAAAATAGCCATATTTTTCCCAAGAGATATCTTAACACACTGAGCCTACATAACTGACATCAAATATAGAGTTTGCTTAAACAACAAAGGATTGTGTGAATCTCATTCTATTCCTTTATCACTCTGTTTTGCTAAACTATTTGTGAGTGAATAGAAAGTTTGTTAGGAAAATACCTTGAAGAAAAGCTCAGTTCTAAAGATTCTGATGTTTAAGTGAAAGGTAATGGAAATCTTTTTATAACTAGTGGTCTCAAAAAACCGAAGATAACCTAAACCTCTTTCAATTCTCAAACCTAATAAGCTCATCTTCTGTAGAGATGCATTTTACATTAGGTAGAATTTGAAGTTTGTCCCTAATATCTGATGCAAATACATATAAAAGTAATTCTATTTTAAGTAACCACATTTCTTAAGTAATATATGGCTATATATACATTTCTTGATTTGTTTCTAAGCTTTAAATTGAATATAATTTCTGTTTTTATGCTATTATCTGTTAGTTTAATACCCAGTAATTCTTTAAATTGAATATAATTTCTATTTTTATGCTATTATCTGTTAGTTTAATACCCAGTAATTCAGACTATATATTTTATGTGTATATCACTCAGTCTTTATAACAAAGGAGGTTTTATCCTAATTTTATGGGTGGAGAAAGCTGAGGAACTTGACTTAGAAACAGTATTTAAAACCAGGTTGGCTAGCCTCTAATTCTTTATTTCTCCTTTACATTTTGGAGAGGTAAGAAGCCACTTTTTTGTTTTTAATTTTTTTTTTTTTTTAATTATTTTAGGTGAGGCAGCCCTTGGTTGACATCACAGATTGCAAGGACCTTATCAGCTTACAATCCCTTATTTTTTAATTTTTTACTCCTACAACACCTGGTCTCTCATCCAAGTACTACCCTGCTTAGCTTCTGAGATCAGACAGGATTGGGCTTGTTTAGGGTGGCATGGCTATAGACAAGAAGCCACTTTTTAAGTTGAATGTGTTAGAGATCAGAATCAGTTTATCAAATGGAAGTGGAGTTCTAAAGACCTAATACTCTGTTTTAGTTGTTTTAGAAGTGAGCCAGATAGATACTGGGAGATGCTTGCTGTTGTATACATTCGGATGTATATATATAACACCATATACCTTCAAAAATAATTATCAGGGGTGGCTCCATAGTGTAGTGGTTAGCACGTCTGCTTTGCACACAGAAGTTCCTGAGTTCACGCCCCAGGTGGAGCCACGGACCATACCCTGGGTGCGCCAGGCCCCGGGTGCATGCCACGAGTGTGTGGGAGGAGATACCCTGTCTTCAGAGATCCAGTTCTTAAGGGGAAATGGCAACATCCATGGGTTAGGGGTGGAAGTGGTGGTGGTGTGGGAGGGGGCGGGAAGGTGGAAATTAAAGAGGGGAGAAAAATAATTATTAATTTTATGTGTACTTTGGTAGACTATATGTATTTTTTTGCAAAACTTTGTTTTACATAAGACATTTCAGGAAAAGTTGGAGTGGTATTGAGAAATTAATGAAAAATGCAAAATACCTTTGAGAACAAAACTTATCTAGGAGTTTGATAGAATGATTTGTATTTCTCAAGAGTAAAAACTCTTAAATACTGTTATGCTTCATTTAAATACAAAGTTGCTGGTAATAATTGGTATGTATAGAGCAGTAGCAGGTCCAGTTAGTTTAGTTTTATTGGTTTGTGTAAAAATAATAAAAAACCTGCAGATTAAGAATGTAGGAATGAGAGTACTGTGTTCCACATACCCTAGTACATCCTAGGGAATGTAAAGATGAATAAGATATATTTCTGCCCTCAAAAATCTAATTGTACACCTGAAACTTACTGGATTTGGTTAACCAATGTCACCACAATAAAAATTAAAACAAAACCAATCTAATTGAGGAAACAATTATGCAAGCAAATTTTAGAAAAAGTAAATAGGTAAGTGTATGAACATGGAACAACATAAGAGTTCTTGAATAATGATACCAGTGTATTTCTTCCCCCTACTCCTTCAATTTCTCCCCTCCACTTCCACCTCTGACCCATGGATGTTGCTGTTTCCTTTTAAGAACTAGATCTCTGAAGGCGGGGTGTCTCCTCCCACACACTCGCAGCGTGCACCCGGGGCCTGGTGCACTTGTGGTATAGTCTGTGGCTCCACCTGGGGTGTGAACCCAGGACCTTCTGCATGTAAAGCAGACATGCTAACCACCATGCTACGGAGCCACCCCTGATACCAGTGTATTTCAAATTGATTTTATTGTGGAGTTTTTTAAGTAATTGTACTTTCCTTTTTTTTTTAATTAAAAATACTTATTGAGATAACATTGTTTAACAACATAAATTTCAGGTGTACAACATTATCCTTCAGGTGTATATTATCATTCAGTATCTGTATACACCACTATATGTGTCAAATACACGGTGACACATTTTCATCTGTCACCATATATTTGAACCCCTTTACCCATTTCTCCCTCTCCACTTCCCCTCCGATATCCATCAATCTGTTGTTTGTATCTATGAATTTTGTTCATTCACTTATTTCTTTTTTGTTTTATATTCCACATGTGAATGAAATTGTGGTTTTTGTCCTTTTTCATCTGACTTATTTCACTTAGCGTAATATCCTTGAGATCCATCCTTGTCGCAAATGGCAATTTTTCATCTTTTTAAAAAAATTTCATCTTTTTTATGGGTGAGTAGTATTCCATTGTATACATACACCACATATTCTTAAACTATTCTTCCATCGATGGATATCTTGTTTATTGTAAATAATGCAACAGTGAACATAGGGGTACATATATCTTTTTGAATCAGTGTCTGTTTTTTCTGACATAATTATGGCTACATCTGCTTTTTTCTAGGTACCATTTGCTAGGAGTATATCATCTTCCACCCCTTCACTTTGTGCCTTTATCTTTGGAGCTGAGATGGGTCACCTGAAAGTAGCGTGGAGTTGGGTCTTGTTTTTTAATTCATCCAGCTACTCTGTGTCTTTTGATTGGGGAGTTCAGTTCATTTATATTTAGGGTGATTATTGATTTTTGAGAACTTACTGCTACATTTTATAGAGTTTCTTCTGAGAAATCATGATAGCCTGACGGAGTTTCCTTTGTAGGTTATTGTCTTCTTTTCTCGGCTGCCTTAAGAATTCTTTCATGTTTGACTTTTGGCATTATTAATATAACCTTGGAGAGGTCTTTTTGCATTGACATAATCAGGTTTTCTTGTATGTCTAGTTCCTTCCCCAGCTTTGGGAAGTTCTCCTCTATTATTTCTTTGCATAGGCTCTCTCTGCCCTTCCTCTTTTCTTGTCTGGGATACCCATTATCTTTATGTTGCCCTTTCTAATGGAGTCAGATAATTATCATAGAGTTCTTTCATTTAAAAGAAAACCTTAGTTTTCTGTCCTCTTCCCCTGAATCATTTCTAGATTTCTATCTTTGAGCTCACTAATTCCCTCTTCCACATGGTCTCTATTTCCAGTGCTTTCTAATGCATTCTTTATCTCATTTATTGAGTTCTTTAGCCACAGAATTTGTTTGATTCTTTTTATAGTTTCGATCTTTTTGGTAAAGTATTCCTTTTGTTGATTTATTCCAGAGCTCATTGAACTGCCTTTCTGAGTTTTCTTGTATATTGTTTAGTTTCTTCATGACTACTATTTTGAATTTTCTGTCATTTATTTTTGTTTTTTACTTTTATTTTTTAGGAGAGACAACCATTGGTTGACCTCACAGATTGCAAGGACCTTGTCAGTTTATAATCTCTTATTTTTTAAAAAATTTTTATGCCTACAGCACCTGGTCTTCCTAGGTGGTCTCCCATCCAAGTACTAACCAAGTCTGACCCTGCTTAGCTTCCAAGATCTGACGAGATCAGGCTTGTTCAGGGTAGCATGGCCATAGATGAATTCTGTCATTTAGATCACAGTCTTCCATGACTTTGAGTTTGGTTTCTAGAGAATTATTTTATTTTTGTGATACTATGTTACCTTGGTTGTTATGGTGTATGATGTGTTGTTCCTCTGCTGGTGAATTTGAAATAGTGAACACTTTTCTTATTTAGGTGCCATTTTGGTTTTAACAATTCAATAGATTGATAAACAGGTTTGTTTTTTAGTAAATGGTGCTTTAGTGCAAGTTTTGGTTATTTCTTACCTGCAAGTACTTGTGCCCCCAGGATCACTGGTGCCCCATTCTTGGGTGACGAGGGCGGTAGGTACTGTGTCTAGGTTGTGTCTAGGTTGCTTGGGTCTCAGGGCGCCATTACTATGGCAGGGGGATGTGGCAGGTCGTTGGCGGGGGGAAGTGTGGTTTGCGAGCCCACTGCACTGTTATCTGGTCCCCTGTAGCCACTGGAGCTGCTGTGTTATGGCTAGTAGGCTAGAGATGCATCTTTGCTACTACCAGGCTCTCAAGTGCCTCCACTGCTGCTACCTTCCAACCCTCCACTGAGCCATGATTTAGGGCCGCATCCCAACTCCTCTGCCATTATTGTGTTGTGTTTGCTGGGGCCGCAGGCCTAGCCATGGTGGCTGGGGAGCCGGGGCTGTGGATTCTGCCCTGTCCTTTCCTCTGTTCTACACTACCTACACAGACCCATATGCCTACCTTCAGATTTACCAATGTATAGATCTTTCAGGCAACCCAGTACACTGAGCAGAGGAACCTTTGTTGGGTGATAAATGTCCTAATAGTTGTAGATTGAAGGGGAGATACAAAGAGGTGGTCTCATTCCACCATGATGCTGTTGTCTCTCCAAGTAACTTTTTAAAATAACTAAATAAAAAAGGGAGACTTGACATTACAATTGCCAGACCATAGATAATATCTTTGGAATTGTTTTTGTATAAGGACTAGTTAAGGTGAAAAATTTTAAATCTGATTTTCATTTTTAAATTCATAGATTAGGATATAATGAGCCAGATTTTATAAGGGTCCTATAAATTCATGAGCTAGAGAAGGGGATGCAAATTCAAGTACTAGCAATGGCCTGGAAAGTAACAGAAATGAGAATAGAGGACCAGGTGAAGAATAAACGGAAAACTAGAGAAGAGTTGGCAATTGACGCTTAGGCGTCAGTACCAGGGAGAAAACGGAGAGCTGGAGCTGGTGGTCTTGAAAAATGCCTGCAGTGGTAAAGGAAACTACTCCAGCTTCAGTTGATTGCTATCTTGGAAGTCTGATGGATCCAATGCTGATGTGTCTTCTAACTTCTTTTTTTTAAAAAAATTTTTTGGGCAAGCAACCCTTGGTTGACTTCACAGATTGCAAGGACCTTGTCAGCTTACAATCCCTTATTTTTTTTATTTTTTATGCCTACAGCACCTGGTCTCCCATCCAAGTACTAACCAGGCCCCATCCTGCTTAGCTTCTGAGATCAGATGGGATCGGGCTTGTTCAGGGTAGCATAGCCGTAGATTCCTCTAACTTCTTTAAAAAGATATTTTTATGTTTTAAATTTTACTTTAGATTTGTGGTAGAAGCATAAAATTTACCATCCTAACTTATTTAGTGTAAGTTCAGGAGGGTTTAGTATATTTATATTGTGCGCAATAATCTCCAGAACTTGTAAATCTGATGTTATACCTATCAAACAACTCCCCATTCCCCTTTTTCTCCAGCCCTTGGCAACCACCATTCTACTTTGTGTGAACTTTTCTAGATAACTCATAAGTGGCATGTGTCTTTTTATCACTGGTTATTTCATTTTTCACAGTGTCTTCAGGATTCATCCATCTGGTAGCATGTGTCAGAATTTCCTTATAAGGCTGAATAATATTCCATTTTATGTATATATCACACTTTGTTCATCTGTTGGACATTTGGGTTGCTTCCACTTGTTGCCTATTATGTTGCCTATTATAACTATAAGGACTAGTTAAGGTGAAAAATTTTAAATCTGTGCTGCTGTGAACATGAGTGTACAAATATCTGTTCAAAACCCTACTTTCAATTTGGGGTTTATACATAGAAGTAGGATTACTAGGTCATATGATAATTCTCTTTTTAATTTTTTTAAAGAGTTGCTGTACTATTTTCCTGAGTACCTGAACCATTTTACCTTTTCTACCAATAAGGGTCTAATTTCTCCACATCCTTTCCTATTTAACATCCTTGTTATTTTCTATTTATTTGTTTTTTTAATAGTAGCCATTATAACAGATATGCTTCTGACTCTTTTAAAGAGAAGCCCCAAATTCTGGATTGTTAGTGTGTAATCAGTTTTTAAATATGGCAATTAATTAAAATTAAAAAACTAAAAACATCATATGAGCCAAACAAAACACAGATTCAAGAAAAAATTTTGCCAGTGGGTTCCAGCCTGAAGATAGCAACTGTTGTAGAAATTGGAATTGGTTTATGACAAAAACATATTTTCATTTGGGATTGTAAAATTTACCAAGTAAATTTCTGATAGGACATGATGCTACAGAGTTTTCCAGAGCTGAAAAGCGTGGGTCTGAGAACTAGCTCATCACTTAATGGCTATGCAACTTTAATCAACTTTAATCTCTGATCATAAATCTATCTGATCTGTATCTCACTAGGTTTTAGAGGTTAAATAAAGGAGATACTTGAAATTTTTTTTACATGTGTAGAACAGTATTGTTTTAAATGAGACCCTTTCCTGCCTGGAAAAAAGTATACTAAATATGGCATACTTGCTAAATTATTTCTGAAGTCATAGAAATTAGTGCCTGATATAGAAATCTATATAAATTTCTTATAGAAATCAGTGCCTTGAGAAATACTGTGGAAGTAATGGAAATAGAATTACACCAATTTGTAACTCTACTAGACAATTTTAATGTGTTTTTTAGCAAGATTTTTAGTTTTGGGACACTTAGTTTTGGGACACTATGATCTTGTGAATATAGATTCTAAGTGAAGATAGTCCAGTTTCTGTCTAAGAATTCCCAGGATATTTGAGGGCATGTGATGATAATTTTCAGATATAATATTTCTATTTGAAAATATTAAAGGCTGTTGATGTATATGCAGAGAAGGTGGACTTGGAGATTGGGGCCAAATTAAGATAATTATTGAAAGGTCTTATTATTTGCTATGCTAAGCCATACATAATAACTAAAGATTTTTGTTGTTAATATGAACGGCAATTTCAAATTTGGTACACTTTTATGAGCATCTAGTAGTGGCCAGTGACTGTGAAAGGTGTTTTCCATAAATTTATTCATAATTAGATCTGTAATTTAAAAAGTCAGCTCCTCTGGTACATTGGGGAAGATGGATTAGAGAAGGAAGAACCTGAGGCAGGAAGGGCAAGTAAGCAGTTACAGTAAGATCAATGATTCTCAAAGAGTGGTCCTCAGATCAGCAACTCAGCATCGCCTGGGAATTTGTTAGAAATTTATATTCTCAAGCAGCACCCCAGATCTAACAAACTGGAGGTGGGGCCCAGCAATATGTGCTTCAACAAGCCTGGCAAGTGATTCTGCTAAATTTTGATGTACCATAGAGTTTGAGAACCACTGATGTATATCAATGTTTTTCAGACACAGGAATCATCTGGGGAGGTCATTAAAAATGCAAGTTCCAGGAGCCTACATCTATTTTTAAAAGGCTTCTCAGGGGATTCTGATAGCCAGGTTTGGATTCAGTGACCTAAATGAAAAGTAATGTCCTCAGCTGAGACAGTGGTAATGGAAATGGAGTGATCAAATAGAAAAGGTATTTTTCAGATACTATAATATCTCTAAATTTTATTACACCATGATTGCATAAAATTGTACAAAGCAGTTTCTGCTTTGAAAGTACTTTCTAGTGGGAAAAGAGAGAGGCAAGAGCTTGGGGAGCAGAAGAAGGAAAAAGTTAGCATTTCGGTAAAGCAGAATTGACGCAGGTCAAGAGACTTGAGGTTTGGGCGATTAGTGCTGTATGCTCCAAATGGATCACAAAAGGTGAAGATGAAAAGATGACTAGATTTGACAATTAGGAAGATTTTATAACTTTTGTGATGGCAGTTCTTTTGGAGTGCAATTTGGGGGAAGGTAAGCAGAATCTATAATACTATTTGTTGCATAACTGAGAAGTGAGAAATTATAGGCAATGTGTATTTTTTCAATTTCACAGGGAACAGAGGAGAGATTACTAAAAAGCCATCCCCAACAGTTTACATATAAAGACTGCCTTTGGGTTTGTGTCCCTGGCCTATATCTTTTGAATATAGTTATGTTTGTGCTTCGATACTTTTGACTTCAGACTGCTTTGGAAATTCCATTTCTGATTGTTGTGTTCTAAGTTCTTATGTCTGCTTCTTTCACATCTCAGGCATTCTTAAGTATGCTCCTTTGTTTCATGCTGCCTAAGTATCCTTGAAGTGTAATTTTTAATTGAATCTGTTCTGATTAGTATATTTATCGTATATATTCTGGGGTTTTAAATAGAATAAAGTTTTGAGATAACTAATTTGGAAAAAATAATACTGATTTGCATGGCTTTCATTTGAAAGCAAAGGGCAAAACTAAAATAGCCAAATGAAAATTCTTACTTAAATTTATTTCAAGTTAATAAATCTTAACAAATGACTTGAATTGACAAACTGTATATTATTCCCCAGTGAAGGTCTTTTCATTTGCTATAAAGAGGCTTTGGGAGTATTTTGGTAAAGCTTTGAACAAAGCAGGCATAATGGACCCCTTTAAGTCTGCAGTTGCTTTAAGTTGTTTAGAAATGATGCTTTTTGGTGTTCTGGAAGCTCTGGAACAGTACAGTTGCTACTTACTCTGACTAAACATTTCACCTGGTCATGCTAGAACAGCTTAGGGTCCTGTGGAATCATTGTTTTCTTTAAGTTAAATAAAGAATCAGAATCACCTGTAAGCCAAAGTCATTAAAACATTTGTTATCCAGAGCTTTTCCATAAGCATGTGAAACAACATGCTGTTCAATAACTTTATCTCCAAAACTCTTTTCAATGAAAAGGCAGAAAAATTAGAAATGAAGACCTAAGCACTAATCTTGGCTTTCTCTTTCATTAACTTGCTTTGTGATAGAAACAAATGAAATCATCAGTGGCCTTCTGTTTTCTCAGGTATTCTGAAATATAAAATAGAACTCAATGTTTGTGGTGTGATGGAGAGTATGAATTAGAAGAGAAATGATATTACAGGTATTATAAAGTTAAAGTAAAAAGTAGCAGTCATGGATCGATGTGTGGTTGCTAAGAGACAAATGGAATAAACACGACTGAAAAAATAATGGTAATCACACTGAAATGAGGTGCCCATGATATTTTTCTCCTCTCCACTCCCCCTCCAGGAGAAATGTTCAGCTCTGATGTTGGTGTTGGTTAAACAATTATCCAACATTTCCAATAAGCAGTTAATGTTAATTTAAAATTAAGAGTTACAGAAACTTTTACCTCCAATAGTTCTAATGTTAACTGAACCTGAAGACACAGTATAATGTCCTTACAAAAAGTATTTAATGGTGATAACACTCTAGTATTTATTTAACGACGAAAGAAGGAAAGGAAATGAACTTAAGTTTACCAGAATATTTGTTTCCAAAGATATCTATCCATAAAATTGCCTGGATGAAGATTTTTTTTTTAAACTACATTCACTCTCTTGTCCTCATTTATTGTCATGGTTTCAAATAGCATCTTCTACACATCGATTTTTCTAAATTTCCAACCTAAACCTCTCCTAGCCTCAGATTTGCCTCTTCACATCTCCACATGATGTCTAGTAAGCACCTCAAATTTGACATACCCAAATTGAGCTTTTGATATTCTCCCCATGGTAACTACTTCTTTGCAATCTTATTTTTCTCAATAAATGGCAACACTGTGCTTCTGGGTTCTCAGGCTAAAAACCTTAAAGTCATTCTTACGGACTGTTTCTCACATTCTACATCTGATCTGGCTTCTATCTTCAAAACATATCTAGACTCTTAACTGTTATCACCTCTCCTGCAGCCACCCTGGCCAAGCCAGCATAGTCTCTAGCCTGAATTATAGTAATAGCCTCTTAATTCAGCTCAAAACTCTTCAATGGCCTCCCATTTCAGAAAAATGGGCCACAAGTTTCTACATGATTTCCCCCTCCTTGTTATCTCTTTGACCTCATCTACTACTCTCTGAACTCAACTGTACTTCAGTTACCACCTCCCCACTGTTCCTACTGGTACATTATTGCCACAGGACCTTTGTTTAGGGACTCCTTTCGTGGCTACCCTATCTAAAATTTCAATACCTTCCACTTCTGTTTTGCTCTTCTTACCACTTTCCATTATCTAACAACTATAAAGTGTTGTTATCTCCTCATTAGAATGCAAGTTCCTAAAGATAGGGATTTTTGTCTGTTTTACCCACTATTATATCCCCAGCACGTATTATGACTGGCACATAGTTGGCTTTCAATAGTTGTGGATTACATGAAATTTGACCTCACTAGTAGACTTCGTGATTGAAATGCAGATAGTTACAAATAATACATTTATGTAATAAATTATGTTAGCATTGACAAATAGTTGTATTCTTTCTGACTAAAATGACATCTTTCTAGCCTATCTTTAGTATAAAATAATCAAGTATGTGAAGTAATATAAATATTTCATCATAATTTTTATTAGAATAAAAAGTGAGGTTGATTTCTCCCTCTCATAGACAGTTCTTATAAAATATAAAAACAACTCTTGAAATTTACTGTTTCACAAAAAAGTATTTTATTTGCTGTTTTAAGTAGGATTATACTTCCTTTCGATTATACTCACCAGTCATAATTCTGCTCTTTGTACTTTTTATTGTAGAAAATTAGTTCTAACTTTTTAAACATAAACATAGAACTTCATGCTGTTCTATAATATCTTTATGTTGTCAAAATAAAGTTCAAAAATTATAATTTAGTATATAATAAGTGATAGCTACTCTATCACAATTTGGTAAAATTTAATACTCCCTAATTTAGCACATATTTTTAGGGTTAGTGGCTTTTGAAAATCAAGCTACATGATGAAAAGTATTCTATTCACACATTTTTTTTTAAGTGTTTTGTTCAAACTAATATTTTTCTATATGCTGCAGTGGCCTGGTTTGGAGATACTTTTACATTAAAAGGCTGATGGCCTATGTCTTTCTGCATTGTCACTATATTAAAAAGGTGTTGGGCCACTTACAAAACATCATTTTGCCTATTTGGGCCAGGTGGTTTAAAAGGGCTATATTAAAGTTGGCAGTCACTTCATTACTAAAATGCAGCATAACTGAAGAGCTTTATGGTAAAATCATTTTATATGCATACTTTTTTTTCAAAGCAAATACTGCTACGCAGACCATCAAACCACAGGGAGGTATTCATGCAGATGTTCTCAGATTTAAGAAGTATGTGTCATCTGTTCTAAAATTAGGTTTGTAAAAAATAAAGTGAGGTCTGTCGCAACTATGTGAAGTCTGACTGTAGGCACCAAATAAATACGTTTTGAATAGAAACCATAAACCTGAAGAAAACTTGGAAGAGATTAAAGAGAAATGCACTGGAAGGTATTATGCTAAGTGAAATAAGTCAGACAAAGAAAGACAAGTATCATAGGCTCTCACTTATATGTGGAATCTAAAGAACAAAATAAAACAGATACAAAGAGCAAACCATTGCCAGATGAGAGGGAGTTGAAGGTATGGGTGAAAAAGGTGAAGGGCTTAAGAAATACAAATTAGTAGATAGGAAATACAGGGACAGAAAGCACAGTATAATATAAAACGCAGAAAGAAACAAAGAGAAGCGGAAAGGGGCATGCGCAGTAACGTCCTCCAATCAGAGTGAGGCTAGACAAAGGATTGCGTCAGGAAGGTAGTGCGCAGGTGCAGTGGGCTCTTTCTGATTGGCTGCGCAGAGGCGGGAGCCTTGAGCTCTGACGGTGAGGGAAGTGTCGTCTACCCTGAATCTTGCCGCAGGACGCTTCTCCTTTGGATTCTAGCATCTGCGGCACTGGAGGATAACCTCCAGGTGAGGTTGTGACAGCCTGTAGGCTTCTGCGGGACTGATCGGGGAGAGGCGCCAGAGCAGGCACTCGGAGGGAGGAGTGTAGGTAGGCGGTGGAGCGGCTGTGTTGTCGCCTCCTCCTGCGGGTCTCGGATTGCGGTCTGAAGTGTGAAGGACCCCCTCGCTGCTGGCCCTAGGGTGGCTGGTGGCGGAGGGCGGGCGATGGGTTTGCGTTTGTGGTGGGAAGGTCCTCGGGTGAGGCGACCCGGTGCCCTGGTGCCTTCTGACCGGCTCTGCGATCCGCCCGCTCTGCTCCTGTGGCGCTTGGGCTTCTTTTCCCCAGGACTAATCTACATATGCTCCTACGCATGGTAATAATTAATTACCAAAAGGTTTTTGTAGGCTAGTTTAGTAGGGCCACAAAGTCAAAGGAACAACATAAGCCCCAAAGTGAAATAACTGTCACGTAATTTAGTTGGAAGGCAAAGAAGCAGAAACAGAAGGGGAAGTTTGTTGCTGGCTCATGGTTGTCATATTTACATTCTTGCATCCCAGAGGTTTTATGGTTGCACCCCATCCCCCTTTCAAAACCCAAATGAATCCATGGATTCTGATCATGATCCCCTTTGTTCAACTACATCCTTCACTGTACCCCCTCACGGGACCTTCATCTTCTCTACTCTCATAGAGCCTTATGTATTACACATCCAATAATAATTATACGTAGTATTATTACATATATCATTGAGTGCTTACTATATGTAAACTTTGTTCTAAGTGCTTTAAAGTATTTCATTTAATCCATCAGCTCTATGAGTAATTATGATTATTGTACCCCCTTTTATAGGTGACGAAATGGATATACAAAAAGGTTAACTAAACTGTGCAAGATTACATGCTAGGAAGTATCAATCCAGCTCTGTATTCAGGTATTTATCTCCAAAGCTGCGTTCTTTATTATTACACTATGCTGTGAAATAATTAAGGCCATCTGATACATTGCAGCTGTCAGCCTGGACTCGCCATTTTACTTGGGAGGATGTTAGAGTCATCCCTGAAGTTGTAGCATCACAGCAGGGCTACCAAATGGGCATTATTTTTTTAGGTCCTGGGAAAAGAGCTCAAATAGCACTAATTTAAGAAGTAATAAAGTTGCTGAAGTATTTAGGGTGAAGTATACTGATGTCTGCAAATTACTTTGAAATGCATCAACAAAAACAAATTAGATGGCTTGATGGATGCCTAAGGTCATAGGTACATGGCAGAGCTAGAATTTAAGCCAATTTAGGCTGGCTCCAGAGTTTGTTTTCTGGATCACCACTCTGCTGCTTATCACTTGCCTCTGTTCTTAAATTCATTATTTTTTCTTTATTAGTTCATAGGTTAAATAGGAGGGTTGAAAAATTAGAAATCATGTATTAGGTCTAGAAAAGTTATAAGGTTTAAGGTTCTGAGGAAAGAAATTTTATCATATAGTCCATTCTCTCTATTTTACAAATGAAGAAATTGAAATCCAGAGAGTTTAAATAGCTCGCCCAAAGTTTCTGGTTACTGTATTTTTCTAGTATTCCTTTTAAAAAGGTGTTGGTCAGAATTTTCACAGTTTTATGAGGAGGAGGGGGTAGTCTGACTAAATGCAGAGAATAGAACCTGTTACATTTCATGATGTGGACATCGTTTTTATTAATGATATTTAGAATTTATTACTTTCAATAGGCTCATTATCTTGTTATCTCTATTGAGATATTGTCATCTAAAAGCATGGGTTTTTCATCTGAACTTCCCGTTGTTCTATTTGACTATTAAGTAACTGAGTCTAAGTACAGGGCCTAATATTGTGTTTTTAAATCATTTTACTGCAGTTAACTTGTGCCAGTTTCAAATTCATGTCGATTATGTATCTAGAGACATGTAATATTCTGCTGACCTGTTATAAAAAGGAAATGAGGTTAACGAAGTTATTTTGGCATGACTTGTTTGTACAGAATCTGTATTGACCACTGGCATTGGTAAATACTGCTTCTAAAGTAAACAGTCACAAACCATTTTTTAATTTAATTAAAACCATTAATTTGCTCTAAGATTGTGCTAATAAAGATCTATTTTGGGCTTGAATAACAAACAGTAGAGAATGTCCTCCACTGGTGATTCCCTCAAGCTGTATAAAGGCTTATTATTTATCAAATACACATGTATTTCATCATTTTAACATTGCTGAAATTGGGAAATGTCTAAATATCGGTGATAGCATGTTACAGGTTACTTGGCTTCACCTTTTTTTTCTTAAGTACATAAAATAATAGTGCATCTTACAATAGATAGCATCTGAAAGCTTATGATATATAGTAATTAAAAAGTCTAGTTAAAGACACTTTCCTTATTACAGAGGTAACATTTTCATTGTAAAAAATTCAAAATATACAGAAAAGAACTCAGAATAAAATAAAAATTACTGGTAATTTTAACATCCAGAAATAATGTGTTAGTATTGTGGCATGTGTTTTTCTAGTCTTTTAAAAATCATTATAGAAGTATAATTTACAGTGAACAGTTCGTCGTGTATACTTTGATGAATTTTGACAAATTCGTAACCACACTAAAATCTGATACAGGTTATTCTTATCACTCCCAAAAGTTCTACATTACCTTTTGCTTTTTAGTCTTTTAAAAAGTACATACACATATACTATTTTTTTTTTGTCTTTTTTTCTTTTATAAAATTGAATTGATACCAAAATGTTTTGTAGCCATTTTTTTAAGTTGAAACTTCTTTTTTTAGGGCAGTCTTAGGTTCACAGCAAAATCGAGGGGAAGGTAGAGATTTCTATGTGTCCCCTGTCCTCTCAGGTGTATGTCCTCCCTCATTATCAACATCCCTCACCAGAATGTTACATTTGTTAAAACTGATGAATCTATGTTGACACACATAATCAAAGTCCATGGTTTACAAGGGTACACTCTTGGAGTTGTACATTCTTTGGGCTTAGACAAATATATAATGACATGTATCTATCATTATGGTATCACATTATTTTCACTGCCCTAAAAAATCCTCTGTGCTCTATTTATCCTCCCTAACCCCTGGCAAATCACTGACCTTTTTACTGCTGCCTTTTCTAGGATGTCATGTAGTTAGTTGTACATACAGTATGTGCCATTTTCAGATTGGCTTCTTTTACTTAGTAATAGGCATTTAATGTTCCTCTATGTCTTTCATTGCTTGGGAGGCTCATTTCTTTTTAGTGCTGAATAATTTTCCACTGTCTAGATGTATCACAGTTTATTCATTTACCTACTAAAAAACATCTTGGTTGCTTCCAAGTTTTGGCAATTATGAATAAAGCTGCTATAAAAATTGTGTGCAGATTTTTGTGTGGACATAGGTTTTCAACTCTGTTGAAAGGAGTTATCGTATGGTAAGAGTATGGTTAGTTTTGTAAGAAAGTGCCAAACTGTCTTCCGCAGTGGTTGTGCTCTTTATTTAAATTACCACCAGCACCGAATGAGAATTCCTGTTGTTCCACATCCTCACCAGCATTCGGTGTAGTTAGTGTTTCAGATTTTGGCCTAATAGGTGTGTAGTGCTGTCTCATTGTTGTTTTAATTTGCTTTTTCTTGATGACATATGATGTGGGGCATCTTTTCAAATGCTTATTTGTCATCTGTATATCTTCTTGACATGTCAAGGTCTTTGGCCCACTTTTTAATTGGGTGGTTTTTCTATTGTTGAAATTTAAGAGTTCTTTATACATTTTGGATAGCAGTTCTTTATCAGATAAATCTTTTTCAAAGATTTTCTCCCAGTCTGTGGCTTGTCCTCCCATTTTCTAGACATTGCCTTTTTGCAGAGTATAAGTTTTTAATTTTAATGATGTCTAGCTTATCAATTATTTCTTTTACAGATTGTGCTTTTGGTGCTATACCTAAAAAGTCATCACTGTACCCAAGGTCATCTAGGTTTTCTCCTATGTTACCTTCTAAGACTTTTATAGTTTTGTGTTTTACATTCAGGTCTGTGATCCATTTTGAGTTAACAATTTGAGTCTATGCCTAGATTCATTTTTTTTGCATGGGGATGTGCAGTTGTTTCAGTACCATTTGTTGAAAAGACTATGTTTGTTACATTGTATTGCCTTTGCTTGTTTGCCAGAAATCTGTTGACTACTTATAAGGGTCTGTTTCTTGGTTCTCTGTTTTGTTCTGTTGATCTATTTGTCAACACCACACTGTCTTGATTATTGTAGCTTTATACTAAGTCTTGAAGTCAGTCCTCCGTTTTTTTTCCATACTGTGTTGGCCATTCGGATGATTTGCCTCTTCACATAAACTTTAGAATCAGTTTGTTGATATCTACAAAATAACTTGCTGGGATTTTGGCTGGGATTGCATTGAATCTGTAGATTAAATTGAGAATTGACATCCTGACAATTTTGATTCTTGCTATCCATGAACATAGAATATATCTCTCCATTTATTTAGTTCTTCTTTGACCTCACTCAGCATAGTTTTGTAGTTTTCCTCATATAGATATTGTACATAGTGTGTTAGATTTATACCTCAGTATTTCATTTTTTGGGTGCTAATGTAAATGGTATGTTTTTAATATCAAATTCCACTTGTTCATTGCTGGTATGTAGGAAAGTGGTTGACTTTTGTATATTAACTTTGTATCCTTCAACCTTACTATAATCACATTTCGTAGCCATTTTTTATTTGATATATCAAAAACATCCCTCATGTCATTAAACATTCTTTTAAAATGTGATTTTTCCCCACATTAATGGCTGTAGAATTATTCATATAACAAATACTGAATGCCTTGTTTGTGTTTGGTACTGGCAATAGAGTGATGAATGTAATATAAGACTTCATGCTTGATCTGGGAGTTTACAGCTTAGGTGAAATAATAGATTTCATTACACCAAAAAGTGCTTGTATAGTGCACATGTAGGAAGGGCCTTTAAGTCTTTGGAAGGAGATGAAGAGGGCTCTTGGTTGAGAGTCCTAAAAGATAAGTTGGAATTAATCAGGCAAAGAAAAATGGGAAAAGGCATTCCCAACACTGTATAGGGGAAAGTTTGTTCAAAGGCCTAGAGGAAAAGGGAACATGGCTTGCTTGGGAAACTGCAGTACTAACTCACAGTTTTAGTGGCATGTGAAGAGAGATATTCTACTGTATAGGTGTAACAATTTATTTATCTAGTACCGTACTGTGGACATTAAAATTTTTCCTCCTCACTATACGTAATGCTAGCATGATTATCTTTATACATAATGTTTTGAGTATATCTTTGATAATTCCTTAGGGTAAATTTCTAGAAGTGGAATTTCTGGGTTAAACAAATAATTTCGGTAGCCATGTACATCCTTGGTGGTGGCTTATCTTGTGTAGTGTTTTGTGAAATAGCTTTGAATTGGAGTGCTTGCTACGATCTGTTGCGGAAGCATGATGTATGTGATATTCTTCCATCTTTCTTCCCCTGTCCAGTCCTGGTGGAAATAATATAGAGCAAAGGTTAGGAAACCTGGTTCTAGTCTCTTGATTTATATATTTAAAAAATTCCACTGTATTGAAAGGAAATAGGATAGTAAAAATAAAATGAATTGTAAATTTGTCTTTTGAATTGCCAGGATTTCATTCATTCATTCAAAAATATTTATTAGTAATTGTTATGTATCTGGCATAGTGATTGATGCTGCTTATAGAATGGTGAAGAAAACAAGCATGATTGCTACCCTCATGCAGTTTATGGATTAGTGGAATAGAAAAAAGCAGTGTACTTGCTATATGTATGGGGATAATTATGTTTCCTTTGATTTCGAAACTACTGTTTGAATTCTATTAAACGTATATCATCATATCTAATCTATAGTATTATCAAAATTGACATATGCTCAAGTTTGCACCATTCAATGTATATCTTAATTTCTTTTCAAAAGCTCTATGTTATGGAAAATACAATCTTACTAGCTATTAGAAATTTTAAAGCTTTTACAAGCTTATTCTCTTATATTTTTAAAGATATCATGATTGTAATGATGATCTATTTTTGTATTTGGAGGTGATTCTAATCAGACTTATGGATGATTTTTGTTTTCAGTATTTTTCAGGTTACTGCTACTGAATATGAGGCGATCAGCAGCACCAAGTCAGTTGCAGGGGAAACACTTGAAAAAAACAAAATTTATACCACCAGCAAGAAGTAATCCAAGTCCGAATGAAGAGATTACAAAGTTGAATCCAGATATAAAGTTATTTGAGGTGAAAAAAATAAGTAAAAGATATATAATATAGAGAAGCATGTATTTATTTAAAAAACACCCTTTAAAAAAATACCATTTAGAATTAACAATATGTAACCGCCTATAGGAATTTTTAGCTTTTCTGAGTCTTCCCAAAACCTTAGCTATAATGAGTACGTTTTCTTTTTAAAGGAATAACATGCCATAAAATGGCAAAAATAAACTTTTGGGTCCATAAAACAAACTTTCGGCAACAGTAAAAAATACCGCTGTGAGGGAAGGGGTGAAGATTCTTGTAAAAATAAGTTACTCTGATTAGGGTTCCTTTTAAAGGTACCATATACATAAGTGAAAACTTTAGATAAGACAATTTAAAGAGAAACATATAAATAGTGATTTATATCAATATCCTGGACATTTCCTTTCATTTTACTTATAAAATGTAAATGCTTGAAGCAATCTTAATATATATTTAGTACTAAGAGAAAGGATTGTTTCGGTCTTAGGTATGTAGAAAGTATAAAGGTACATAGAAAGTATATAAAATGGCAATCTGCACTTCTACTCTACAGTTCTCAGGTTCATGCATATTATGGAGATTCAAGTCTACTAATTTTTTTCTCTTTTTTTTATTGTGGTAAAATATATATATAACAAAATTTGCTATTTTACTATTTTTAAATGTGCAAGTAAGTGGTATTAATTACATTCACACTGTTGTGCACCAGTCACCACTATCTTTTTTTTAAACTTTTTCATTACCCCAGACAGAAATTCTATTAACTGTTCTAAATTCTAAATTCTAAAACTATTAAGTAATAACTCCCTATTCTCCTCTCTCCCCATCTTTTGGTAATCACTATTCTGCTTTGTCTCCATGAATTTGACTAGGTACCTCATATAAGTGGAATTATATAATATTTGCCCTTTTGTGTCTGGCTTATTTCATTTAACATAATGTTTTCAAGGTTCATCCATGTCATAATATGTATCAGAACTTAGTTACTTTGTGTGGTTAAATAATATTCCATTGTGTGTATATACCATATTTTGTTTATCCCTTCATTTATTTATGTAACTTGGAACATGGGTTGTTTCCACTATCTGCCTATTGTGAATAATGCTATGAACATTGGTATAGAAGTTTCTGTTTGGGTCCTTGTTTTCAGTTCTCTTAGCTATGTACCTAGGAGTGGAATTGCTCGGTCATATGGTAATGCTCTGTTTACTTTTTGAGAAACTACCAAATTGTTTTCCATAGCTGCTGCACCATTTTATGTTTCCACCAGCAGTGTATGAGGATTCCAGTTTCTCCACAATCTCAGCAACACTTGTTATTTTCTGTTTTTTAATTTTTTCTCGTCTTTATTGAAATATAAGACAATTAGTTGCTTGTATTTACATTGTACAATACAATGAGTTTTTTTTCAATTATAGTTGGCATACAATAATATACCAGCTTCAGTTGTATAGCATAGTGATTAGAGATCCACATAACTCGCAGTGATCACTCCACTAAATCTATTGCCCCATTTCCTCCTTACATACTTATTACATTATTAACCGTCTTCCCCATGCTACACTCTACATTTCCATGTCTATTCTGCAACTATCCATTTGTACCTCTTAATCCCTTTGCCTCTTTTTTGTCCTCCCCAACTTCTCTTCTTCCATCTAGTATCCCTCATGAATTTTTTCCGCTTTTGTTGCTGCTGCTGTTTTTGTTCTTTAGATTCCACATGCACATGAAATCATGCGATATTTGACTTTCTTTATCTGACCCATTTCATTCAGTGCAATACCCTCTAGGTCCATCAAAGCAATATCTTTTTCTATCCCCTTCCTTTTAGTCTATGTGTGTCTTTTAATCTGAAGTGAGTCTCTTGTAGATAGCATACGTAGGGGTCTTGTTTTCTTATCAATTCAGTCACTCTGTCTTTTGGTTGGAACACATAATTCTTTTCCATTTGAGGGACTTGTTGATAGGAATGTAATTATTACCATTCTTTATTCATATTTTTGATACATGTTTTTTCTTAAGTCTCTCCAACATTTCTTATAATACTGTATTGGTGTTGATGATTCCTTTAGCTTATTTTTGTTTGGGAAGCTCTTTATCTGTCCTTCAACTCTAAATGATAGCTTTGCTGGATAGAGTATTCTTGGTTGTAGATCCTGGGTTTTCATCACATCGAATATTTTGTGCCAAGCCCTTCTATTCTGCATAGTTTCTTTTAAGAAATCATCTGCCAGTCTTATGGGTGCTCCCTTGTAGGTAACTATCTGCTTTTCTCTTGCTGCTTTTAAGATTCTCTCTTTGTATTTAACCTTTGGCGTTTTAATTACGAAGTGTCTTAGTGTGGGCCTCTTTGGGTTCCTGGTTTTTGGGACTCTCTGAGCTTCCTGGGGTTGCATGTCTATTTCCTTCACCAGGTTAGGGAAGTTTTCTATCATTATTTTTTCAAATGGCTCTTCAACATCTTATTTTTTTTCCAGTACCTCTATGACATGTTTATTTTTACATTTAATAGTGTCCTATAGGCTCCTTAAATTATTATTATAGTCTTGGCTTCTTTTTTCTTGCCATTCTGATTGAGTGTCCTTGGCTTTCCCATCCTCTGTATAGGTCATTTGATTCTCTTTATTCACTCTGTTTATTCCATTTAATATACTTCTCATTTTAGATAATGTGTTCTTCATTTTTGACTGGTTCCCTTTTATAAATTCCATTTCCATTTTTATGTTTTTTATCTCTTAGTTAAAGTTCTCACTGAGTTCATCTACACTTCCCCTAAGTCCATTGAGCATCTTTATAACCACTGTTTTGAACCCTGCATCTGTTAGATTGACTCCATTATTCATGGATCTCTGTTCTGTTCTCTCATATGGTTTCTGCTTCTTTGTCTTCTCATTTTAGCTGCTTTTCTGTGTCTCTTTCTATGTAGTAAGCAAAGCTCCTAAGTCTCCCAGTCTTATTAGTGGGGCTTTGTATGGTAGGTGTCCAGCAGCACAGTCCTGAGAGGGGTTCAGCTGCAGGCCAAGTTTAGCCCCAGTGTGTGCCTCTTCGGGGCCACCTGTTAAGATTCAGCAAGCAATCCACAGATGCCGTGCTTATAGTTTCCTCAAAAGGCCACACCAGAAACCGAGGTCAGCTGCCTCCAGTGTGAGTCTAGGCGCTGCTCAGCAAGGGGCACTTGACTAAGTGAGGACCCACCTGGATGTGGCTTGGGTAGGGCCGAGAGTTGGGGGAGGCGAGGTTTTAGGGAATCCACTGGGCAGAGTGACTTCTCTTACCAGTTTGATGATGTCTTAGCTATGGTGGTACTGAGTCCACGTATTGGGAGGGGAGACGGCTCAACAGAGGAACAATAGATACTGCCACCACTTCTGTACAGAGCGAGTCTCCCCTCGGCCCTCACTTCGATAGCTCTGTCTTCCTATAAGTCCCTGGTGCCCCCTGCACAGCCAAACCAGTGCTTGTGCTTAGAGTGGGCAGTTCTGACACCGTGAAAGTCCACTTGCTGACATGGCCCCTTTAAGAGGCGTCTGCAGCTGCCATTTCCTGCTGCTATGGCCTCTGTCCCACTCAGGTGCTTGAGACCAGGCAGCCTTGCATTCTCGCCTTGTCCTACCTTCTGTTATTGCAAGGTAATTCTTAGTTCTCTCTCTAGTTGTATGGCTTGTTCATTTAGATCTCAGGCGATTTTCCTTGCTGTTTGCTCCATGTTTGTCACAACTTTAATTTGGTTGCCAGAGGGATGAACGGGGCCTCTATCATCTACATCATTTTTTCTGACCCTTGTTGTTTTTGATATAAAATTATTTGAGGTATAACAATACAGTGGTTCTAGTTGCTATCAAGTGAGATTTCACTGTGGTTTTGATTTGTGTTTTCCTAATGACTAGTGATACTGAACATTTTTTCATGTGCTTATTGGCCATCTGTATATCTTCTTTGGAGAACTATCTGTTCAAGTCCTTTCAGATTTTTAATAGTTATTTGCTTTTTTGTTGCTGAAAAAATCTAATTTTTTTTTAAGGCGAGGCAACCCTTAGTTGACCTCACAGATTGCAAGGACCTTGTCAACTTACAATCTCTTATTTTTATTTTTATTTTTATTTTTTACGCCTACAGCACTTGGCTTCCAAGTGCTAACCAGGCCTGACCCTGCTTAGCTTCCGAGATCAGACGGGATCGGGCTTGTTCAGGATAGCATGGCCTATAGTAGATGAAAACATCTAATTTTTAACTTTGCTTTTTTTGGTCTGCATATGTTTTACCCTACATTTCTTTAGAATTTTGGCCATAATATGAGGAGAAAACATTTTTACATTTTAAATAAGTTTTTTCTAAAGCAGCTTTATTTAAACACAATTTACATACCATACAATCTACCTACTGAAATTCGGTGGTCTTTAGTATATTCACAGAGTTCTGCAATGATCACCGAAATGAATTTTCGACCATTTTCATCACTCCCAATAGAAACTTTATACACAGCAGCAGTTATTCCCCATTTTCCTCCAAATCTCCCAGCTCCTGGCACCGCTAATCTACTTTCTGTTTCTATAGATTTGCCTCTTAGGGACATTCCATATAATTGGAATCATACAGCATATGATCTCTGTGACTGTTTTTTTTCAGTTAGTGTAGTGTTTTCAAGGTTCATCATGTTGTAGTGTATATCAATAATTGATTCTTTTTATTGTTGAATTTATTAGTTTTCTCTTGCCGCTATAACAGATTACCACAAATTTAGTGGCTTAAAATAGCACAAGTCTATTATAGTTCTGTTGGTCAGAAGTCCAGTACAGATTTCACTGGGCTAAAATTGAGAGTTGCATTCATTTCTGGTGCTTTTAGAAAATAATGTTTCTTTTGCTTTTTCTAAGTTCTAAAGGCCACCTGCATTCCTTAGCTCATGACCTTTCTTCTATTTTTAAAACCACAATCGCAGTTTGAGTCTTCAGGTTATTACCTCTGGTTCTCTGAAACTGGAACTCCTTTGATTAGACTGGGCCTACCTGGATAATCCAGGACAGTCTCTCTATCTCAAGGTCCTTAACCTTTATTACATTTGCAAAGTCCCTAATGCCATGAATAAGGTAACATATTCATAGTTTCTGGGGACTAGGATGTGGACATTGTTGGGAGGCATTATTCTGTCTACCACACTGAATAATATAGCATTGTATCAATATACCATATTTTATTTATCCATTCATCAGTTGTTTGTATTTCCACTTTTTAATTTATGAGGTATTATGAATAATGCTTATGAACATTTGTGTACAGATTTTTTTGTGGACACGGTTTCATTTCTCTTGAGTGTACTCCTAGGAGCAGAATTGCTGGATCATATAACTGTATTTAACCTTTTGATAAACTGCCAGACACTTTTCCAAAGTGGTTTCACCATTTTTATTCCCACTATCAGTGTATGAGGGTTTCAGTCCTCCACATTCTTACCAACTTATTATTATCTTTTTGATTATAGCCATACAGTGGGGGAAGTATTATTATCTTTTTTGATTATAGCCATGCAGTAGGTGAAGTAGTATCTCATTTGGGGTTTTGAGTTTTTAATTTTGATGTAGTCCAATTTATTTAATTTTTTGGTGTTGGAACTTGTGATTTTGGTGTTATACATAAGAAGGTCATGGAGATTTACTCCTGTATTTTTTTCTAAGTTATATAGTTTTAGTTCTTATATTTCACTATATGACCCATTTTTTTTTTTTTTTTTTAATGCCTACAGCACCTGGTCTTCCTAGGAGGTCTCCCATCCAAGTACTAACCAGGCCTCACCCTGCTTAGCTTCCAAGATCAGACGGGATCGGGCTTGTTCAGGGCGGCATGGCCGTAGACACCCTATGACCCATTTTGAGTTAGTTTTCATGTATGGTGTGAAGTAGGAGTCCATGTGGATGTCTAGTTGTTCCAGAACCATTTGTTGAAAAGACTTTTCTTTCCTCCACTGAGTCAACTTGACACCCTTGTCTTAAGGTTTATTTTCTAATGTAGTTCTAAAGACTAATTTCAGACTTAAAACATTGGTTTATTCTTTTCTTTATATCAGGAAACTAAGTAGTTATTTTATTTTTTAAAACTAATGAAATTGCCATTTTTGAAATTATACAGCTATTTTAAGCAAGACAACATGAGAAACCTAAGAGTATTAGGCTTAGCAGTCAACTCTGCTTTCCCCTTACTTTGTCTATTCTATTAAGTTTTTGTTCTTAAAACATTTTAAGAACAAAATAATTTTAATTAATTAGATTAAATTAATTCATACTAAAAGTGTTGTTTTGGTGACTTCAGGGTTTTTCTACTTGATTGGTTTGATAAATACAAAATCTGGAACAAATTGAGCAGCAAAATAAATACACTAATGGCTAATAACCCATTGAATAATATAGGAGTCTAAATCTATACTAAGCAAATAAAAGAGATGAGTAAGCTCTTCTTAGAAAGGAATGCTAAATCAAAGTAGAAGCAATGATGGTGTTCAATGGGTGCTAAAATTAGTGGGTGAATGTTAAATCAGAAAATAGGATATTTGAATAGACATCTCCTAACAACATACAAGCATCTCCTAACAACATACGTTAAAAAATTACAAAGGGAAAATACTAACTTTGACTTGGCAAACACCACCTTAATCAAATGAATTCCTCCATCCACATTATGTGCTTCCTGAAGTGATGAACTGTGATATTCCTGTTCAAAATGCATAACCTGAAACTAATCATAGGAAATATCAGATAATCCAAATCAAGGAACATTCTACAAAATAATTGGCCTGTACTCTTCAAAAGCATCAAAGTCAGAAAAGACAAATAAAGGTTGAGGAGCTATTCTAAATTAAAGGAGACTAAGGAAACATGATGACTCAATGTAATGTGTGACCTGGGATTGGATCCTGACTCAGGGAAAACATTATAAAAAACATTATAGTGATAAGTGACCACATTTGAACATTGGACAATAGTATTATACCAGTGTTAAATTCTTGATTTTGATAATTTTACTGTGCATATGGAAGAGGGTGTCTTTACTCTTTGGAAACACACTGAAGTATTTAGAGGGAAAGGAGCACAGTGCCTCCAGATTAATGTTAAATGTGTACACACACACACACACACACACACACACACACACACACACACACACGGACGGAGGGAGGCAGAGAGAGAGGGAAAGTAAATGTAACAAAACGTAGTCAAATGGTGAATCTAGGTAAAGGATATATGGGACTTATATTATTTTTGGAACCTTTCTATAACTTTGAAAGTATATAAAATGGCAAAAAATAAAATTTATGAGCTTCATTAGTTTATTATTATGACTTTAAAATCTTATCAGATAGGTTTTTTTAATGTCTCTAAAACTTATTTTAATAAATATAGAGGTATGACAGCTGAGTCTGTTGCGAATTATTTTTTAAAAAAATTAAATATCCTGTGATAGGCAGGAAAAAAGGCCCTCTAAAAATGTCTTATGTCCTAATCCTTGGAGCCTGTGAATATGTTACCTCAAATGCCAAAAAGAACTTTAAGTGATTAATTTTAAGGACCTTGAGATGGGGAGGTTATCCTGGATTGTCTGGGTGGGCCCAATACAATCATAAACATCCTTAAAAGTAGAAGAAGGAGACAAAAGAGAGGGTTAGAGAAAGAGATGTGATTATGGAAGCAGGGTCAGAGAGATACAACATAGCTGACTTTGAAATGAGTAAAGGAAAGGGGACACAAGCCAAAGAATGTGGATGGCTTTTAAAAGTATGAAAAGACGAGAAAATGTATTCTCCTTTAGAGCCTTCAGAAAGGTATATAGCCCCCCTGATAACTTGATTTTTATCCCAGTGAGACCCAAGTCAGAGTTCTAATTTACAGAATTATAAAACAATAAATTTGTATTGTTTTAAGTCATTAAGTTTGTGGTAATTTGTTACAGCAGCAACAGCAAACTGATACATATACAAAAATAGAGAATATAGCATATAAAGAATCCCCATATATGTATTACCTAGCTTCAACAGCTGTCAATTCATGACCAATCTTTCATTTTTACCTCTCTAATTTGTTCCCCACCTCCTTCCCACTCATTATTTTGATGCAAATCCCAGTAATATCTTTTCATTTGTAAATATTTTAGTATTTGTCTCTAAAACGTAAGGACTCTTTAAAAAAAAACAACACAGTGACATTACTATAAAAAATTAACAATTTTTAAGTGTTCATTTTAATATTGAGAAATTTAGCAAGAAAAAAATTGACTAAGAGAATGGCATGTTATGACTTTTTTCAAAGCTCTTTTGATATGTTTATAATACACTCTAAGCACGATTTTCATTCTGTTATGTCTTTCAGCTTTTATGGCAATTAAAACTACTTAAAAACAATAAAAATTGGATTTTAAATTTATTTAAAAATATCTGTTCTCTTTAGATTTATAGAAACTGGTAGCTCATATTTTTCATTAGGAGTCTGTTATGTAAAAATATGGAAAATTAGATTGAATTTTTGCATAAAATACATACTTTATTCTTTTAGGTTGCTGCAAATGATACTTTACTCCAGTCACAAACTAATCCCAGAATATGCAGTTTAAATCTTCTGCCTGCTGAAGAAAGTGGTAGAGAAATTAATCACGGTGATAATTACAAGGAAAAATACTGTTTTGAAGCACCTGCAATGGCAACATTAGAGCTACATCATACAGGTACGACTGTACTTTCTATTGACCAGTTTTATTACAGTATTACTTAAATTGATTATTTATAAGAATGAATATGTTATATTTGAAAGTTATTGATATATTACCACTAGATTGTTGGCAATTTATATATTTTTATTGTCATATTATATCTTTAATGATTGGATTAATAGCTTTGTAATTCAAATCTTATACTTTATAATAGGCATATGTCTAAGACTGTTCATTGAAAACTTATTGGTTAAATATGGCCTTTTCTTCAAGTATCAAAATGTGTTTAAAGATTTGAAAAAAAATTAAAAAAAATGTTAATAGTACTAAAATTGGACAGGTGAACTGAAATGAGTAAATTGTTAATTCATTATAGTCAAAGGAGTAACTTCACATCAGTTAGATTTGAATTATAAAGGTATGTAATTGCAGAAAAATGAAGCATTTAATAAACGTTCCCTCTTTCCTTTGTTGAATTGAATTAAAATGATTATGGTTCTTTTTGTATCTGTAATAGATGAGTATTTTTCAGGTAATTAAAAAATAATTAGGATTGTTCACAGATGTTTATTTGGCCTTGTGAAAGGCAACATTAAGACCACATTTTTCCAAATTACATTTCATTTATTTTTGATTTAATAAATACATTCAGAGAGAGAGCCCCATCTGCTGGTGTATAGAAGAGTAACTGCCATCCTTTAGATACAGGTGCAAATCAACAAAGTACCTTAAGCGCTTAACCCTTTTGAACAAAGTTCTTGAGCTTTGTGATGATTAGTTAATTTTACTTATCATTGGGTTCATTTCTTGCTGAGGAGAGAGCATTTCTTTTTTCCCAACTAGCCAGGATCTTTAGTGCCATTCATGTTCTTTATACCTTTTCAAAAAAGCGGTAACTGGTGTGGAGACAAAGTTGGGAAGGACTTTTGGAGCTTATACCAATTCAGGGAGATCCCTAGATACAGCTCTGGGCATAATAGTTTAGCTGCTGCTCTGTTTCTCTGATTTGCTCTCTCCTTATTTCTTTCCACCTTACCTCCCTCCTTCTTTTCTTCCTTCAATCTTTGTTAGGTGAATATCCTGTTTTTCCAGGCTTTCTTCTCTACTGTCAAGCCTGTGGCAGATAATGATCCATGTATGCTTAATTTTTTCTATCACAGTAGGTAATCCCTTCAGAGAAAGATATTTAGACTCTACAGTATAATATATTCCATCTTACTGATTTATGGCATTATGTTCTACTGTAGTTTTTTATTCCCTTTCCTGCTAAATATGAGAAGAGACTTAAGAGTTAAGATAAATTGAAGAGGGAGTAAATTTACTCAATCCTTAATCTCTTAATCCTTCTCTGATTTAGTACATTCCCTGGACTGGGAAACCTGTGCCAACCTCCTGATACCCTCCTGCCTTTCATTCAGAGAGAGAAGTTAACTGGGGAAAAGAGCATTGTAAGATGCGTGCCGCTTTCTCTGGTGCTTGCTGGAGAGGGATGTTGTATATAGAAAAGTATGGAGATGAAAGACCTATATATCTATCCTTTCAACCCTAGATCTAATCCACCTTAAAGTGAGGTCTAAGCCTATATGTTCCAGTTAAAATATATTCTCATTTCCCCCATCACCTTTTTATTTTGAAAATTTCCTACATCTAGAGAAGAGAATAATTTATTATCCTTAATTCAATAGTTGTTAACATTTTATCTCATTTGTATTTTCTTTTAAATGATATGAGTAAAAGTATGTAAGCATATGCTGGATCTTTTGGATGTCACCTTATAATTGAGTATTATTACAAGGTTTCATGTCTGCAAATAAGAACAGGGGTAGACAGAATGTGTAAGTGGTATACTCCTACCAAATGAAGTTTTGTATATTCAAATAGGGTTGGCCAAAGAATTGAGCCATCATATGCCCTATTAGAGAACAGGCTTGTTGAACACAAAACAAAGAACCTGTACCAGATCTGTTGGTACCATATTTATACAGTGATTAGCAGTTTAATTTCAGTAAAATATCACTATCATATTAATGTGATTTTTGAATTTTATTTGTTTTATATTTAATTTATAAATGTTTGATTTTTTTATTGTGATAAAATATTCATAACATAAAAATCACCATTTAACCATTTTAAAGTGTACAGTTCAGTGGCATTTAGCATGTTTATAGTGTTGGGTAACCATTACCACTGCCTAGTTCCAGAACATTTCATCACACTAAAAGGAAACCCTAGACCAACTAAGCAGTCCCCATTCCTCACTCTCTTCCTAGGCCTGGTAATCACTAAGTGGCATTTTGTTTCTATGATTTTGCCTGTTCTGGATATTTCATATGAATAGAATTATACAATATATAGTGCCTTATGACCTTTTTAAAAACACAGGTAATGAATGTGCATGGCAAAAAATTCGGAAGTCATGAAGAGCATAGTAAAAAGTCCCCCTTCCCTGATCTGCCATCTAACTTCCTTTCTCACAGGTAACTGGTTACAAGTTTTTAGGGTATCTTTGAGATATTCTATACATTTGAAAACATTTATATGTATATATTTTCTCCATACAAATGAGCATTCACTAGCTGCACAGTTCTATACATTGCATTTTTACTTAATGATGTGTTTTTGAAATCTTTTTGTTAGTAGGCTTAGAACTACCTCTTTGTATTTAAGAGTAATGTAATACTCTATAGTATGGATGATCTGATCAGAAATTCCTAACTGGGCAGGTATGAAGGTCCAGATGATGGCTAACATTTTTTAGCAATAAAGTATTTTAAAATTAAGGTATGTACATTATTTTTTTAAACATAGTGCTATTACACACTTTATAGACTACAGTATAGTGTAAACATAACTTTTATATGCAGCGGGAAACCAAAAAATTTATGTGACTCATTTTATTGTGACACTCATTTTATTAAGTAGTGTTCTGGAGCCAAATCTCCAAGCGATATCTCCAAGGTATGCCTGTACTTATACTTTTGAAATTTGACCAATTAATTGTTAAAAAATGTTATTTTTTTGTGCTTTTTAAAGACGTTTTAATGTTATATTTTGAGATTGTTTCAAATTTACAAGAAAATTTAAGAATTGTACAAAGAACTTTGACAAATTTTTCTATATCTGTGTGTGTAATTTTTAAAGAACCAGTTGAGAATAAGTTGCTGACAAGATACCCCATCATTCTAAATTCTGCTGTATGTATTTCCTAAACCAGGGCAGTCTTCTATATAATAAAGTACAAAAGTAGAACCATCAAGGTCAGGAAATTAACTCTGATACAGTGCTATCATCTGATCACAGATCCTGTTCAACTTTTACCGTTTTTCCCAATGATGTTCTTTATGGCAAAAATAGATTTAAAAAATGAATACATGAACATATTTTCTTGCTAGTCCATAATTACGGGTTGTATTTAGCTGTCATGTCCCTTTAGTCTTTAGTCTCCGTTAATCTGGAACAATTTCTTAGTCTTTTCTTGTCTTTTGTACAGAATTTTAATATTCTTAAAGAGTACAGGTCAGTCATTCATAGAATATTCCACAGTTTGGGTTTGTCTGTTGTTTCCTTATGAGTAGATTCAGGCTATACATTTTTGGCAGGAATATCACAGAAATAATTTTTAGTATATCATCAGGAGGCACATGAAGTCAATATAGCCTTTTATTAGTGATAATAAGTGATTACTTGCATAAAATTGGTGTCTGCTGGGTTTATTCACTATAAAATTATTATTTTTGCCTTTGTACTTATTAAATATTTATGGGGAGATACTTTGAAACTATATAAATATCTTATTTTTAATCAAACTTTCACCCAGTAGTTTTAGCTTTCATTGATTCTTGCCTAAATGTGATTCTAGTGACTATTGTTGCCAAGTGGTGATTTTCTAATTTCATCTATATTTATTAGTTGGCATTCTGCTGTAAACAAGAGCTTTCCTCCTCTCCATTATTTGTTAATTGTCACAGGTTCATAAGTTTCTATGTTATTTAATGGATTATAATCTATTATTGTCATTTATTGCGGTGTGCAGATCGCCTCAAGTTTGACCAATGGAAGTCCCCTTTACAAGGACTTCTGTGTTCTTTTGACAATCCCCATTAATCTTTGAGCACGTTTGCACTTTCTGGTACAATAAGATCTTCCTTATCCCAGTTCTTAAGATAAGCCAAGGGCTTTGATTCCCTTTTAATGGGGAATGATATTTAAAAACCAGGATCTGGGTCCTAGGTATGCTCATTGATACTGTAGTGTTATTGCTTTTAACTCTTCCTGTGATCAGTGCTAGGAAATAT